>NC_046614.1:19320665-19626498 GCF_900324465.2 Anabas testudineus | reverse complement strand
TTCTCCTTCTCCCTGTCTGTCTGGTTCACTGGGCCTGTGCTGGTTCGATTAGCCAATTTACTGCTGCCGCCACTAGACTCTTTAACCCTCGGACCTGCGGAGGCGATGGGCACAGGTTTCAAACTCAACAGACTGGGGTCAATGGTACCGCTGACAGGCCGAGCTGTAGGCCGGCCAATCACACTGAATGTGCTTGATTTGGCTGGTCGAGGCAGACTCCGGTACTGAATACTATTTCTGACATTTGGGCCCAGGAATCCTTGTTCACTGCTGGCGTCAAAACTGTTCTTTCTACCAGAGGGTGTCCCTCCTCCCACTGGCTTCACAGGGATGCCAGACGACTTAGGGATTTTCCCCACAGTAGCAGAGCCACTTGAGATGGTGGCGCCCCCTGCTGTCAGAACAGTGGCAGTACCTGTGGCTGTTGGTTTCTTGTACCCAAAGGACGCCCCAGCAGTTGGTTTAACTAAACCTGAAGGAGGCTTGCGGTGCTCCCCATGATGATCCCTACCAGCATCAGAACGAGAACGTTGTAGACCAGCTGTTTTAATGGACATCTTGGATTTGTCCAGTGGCTTCTCACATTTAGGAGCTGCATGACGAAAGTTAGACATAACATTACAGCCATTTTAGTCAGAATTAGATGTATTTCAGTGGTTAGAAGGAGAAACTAGAATGTGTGGGTACGCAGTTTTCCTTATAGTTGCCCTAAAGAGAGTAAGCTATTTAGAAACAGATGAATGAAAATGTTAGGTGATAGGTTGATAGGTCAGTAAACCCAGTCGACCCGGGCAAACAAAATGAGAACTCAACTAAAATGTATAAAAAAATGTTTCTGTTCAACTACACATATAGCGAAATGTAGTCATTCCAGCCATTACAGCTAAGATTAAATATAAAATCAAGAAACATCTGTATTTATTTAAAAAGCTTTTAAGCGCCCTTGATGTGTACCTCTCCAACAGACTCTGATTTAAGAGTCTCATGCAAAATTAAACTTTTATTTACCATAATCTGAAACATATCCAAGTGATAAAATCATTCAAACTCAGAACTTTATGTATTATGAAATTATTACACACAGAGTATGTGGCAGATATATGAAGACTGAACGATACTTTCAAAAGATAAAAGGGTAAAAAAATAAATTTTTATTTGGGGTCAAGGTTATAAATTACATCATTATCTAGTTATCTGACCTTTAAGCCATTCTGTAAATCTAGAACGGACATTTTTTAAAATAAATTTTAACTGCACTCAAAATAAATATAATCACAACTAGTTTTAATTACATGTTTTCTATTTGAAATTGAGATCAGCAATTTTAAATTAAAGGCTTAGAAATGTTGGAACTCAATTTCTTGACTATTATTTAATAATGGAGTAAATTGTATTGCTTCACATGGCAGATGGCGTCTCTGCAGACTGCAGGCATGTACAGTATCAACCTTTCCTTTGAGATAACAGAAGAAATATGGCTTTGGCCATTAAACAGATTTCTCCCCCCAAAGAAATGGATTTCATGGTGCATTTCTTCACTCAGTATACCGTGCTATGCTACAAATCAAATTTTGGCTAACTCTAAGGGGTACACCTCTGTAGTCATCTTGACACCAAGCAGATATCTGGCTTGGCTGCTCTATAAACACACTGTTTTACATTTGGATTCATCATACAAGAGATTATTGATGACAATGATTTCTTAGTTGGAAGTGAAACACCAAATTCCTAAATAAGATGAATAGCAAAGGAAA
Organism: Anabas testudineus; assembly: GCF_900324465.2. Taxonomy (NCBI): domain Eukaryota; kingdom Metazoa; phylum Chordata; class Actinopteri; order Anabantiformes; family Anabantidae; genus Anabas; species Anabas testudineus. The sequence continues at coordinate 19,624,744 of NC_046614.1, read as the reverse complement.
ATACAAACTAAGAGAAGACATACAGATAAAAAGTGAGAACAGCTTACCTGCGACTTTGAGCATGCTCTGAGAGGTATGGGTGATGGGAGAGGTCACACCCACAGGCGGGTTACGGCCCTTCTTGAAACTCCCTGGTTGACCCAAGCTTTGAGGCTTCTTAAATTCCCCTCTACCTCCTGAATCCTCACTAAATATCGGAGGCTTCTTTCTCCACTTGCTTGGGGCCTCTGTCTTCAGACTCCCTGTGTCATAGCTGCAGCTATCAAGCTTGTGGCTAGTTTTGCCATCTTCGCTGTACCAAGAGAGTCCACTTTCCACCAGGGAGCGCTTCTCTGCATCAGTGCGGAGCTGCAGAGGAAAGGGGAAAGGCACAGTGTGGGTAACCATCAAACATGGTATGCGTTATCTATGGAGTTGAATGTTGTCTGTAATCTTTCCATCTAAACTGCATTCCAGTAGGAGAGAATTAGAGTTAGACTGACATGCGCCACGCGGACTAAAGACAACCACAGAGGAAGACAAAGGAAGAAAAACAAATAAGAAAACAAAATGGCTTTAACACTTTCAGAGATAAAACAGGACAATATAGAAAAAGAGCCATACATTTTTGTCACACTGCAGTGGTCATTAAAAGCTAGATTATAAAAAAAACTATTCTGTGGTGCATTGAGGGGGTAGCACTGCAGACAACACTGTGCATGCTGCGTCTAGAGTGACAGATGGCTCACTGAGTAACACTAACTATTTCTTTCCAGCTAGCATTCTGCAAGTAAGTAAGAAGTAAGTAAAAACGACACATAGTAAGAAAAAGGTAAATATGTTTACCTGTTAGAAAGCTAAGAGCCATTTTCAGATATTTTAAGACACTTTACTGACGTGTTTTAAGCCATACTCTGCTTAGAACAAAAATTTATATCAGATATACGTTTATCAACCATAGAAATTGCAATCAGCTGCTTAATCTATGACAATGAAAATACTTCCCATTTCAAACGTTTCCTACTTCAATGAAAAGTGCATTCACAGTTTTACCATGTGAGAAACTGTGAGACAATCATGCTAATGTGTGTTAAAAATTTGAGGTCAGTCAGACAGTCTTGTTATTGTGCACAGACATAATTCTGGCTAGTGAAGGTGAAGGTTAGATAACAAAAAGCAATGCACATTTTTAAGTGAAGACAGGCTTTACTGCTCAGTGGAACTACTGGACGTTTATGTGTACTTTTTGGAACATAAAACAGTAAATATAGCTAAGATTTAATGCACCTGGACTGTTTGTTTATCTCTTTAATGTCATTGTAAGGACAGAGGTGAGAGCTGGTGTCTTCTTGTGGCCTTTGTCAAAACACAGCACTTCCATTTAACACACAGAGCAAAATAAATCAAAGAGTGAAACACCAAAAATGCTCCAAGGAAAGGCCTTAGCTGTAATGTTTTCACTGTTATACAAACAAACAAGACAAAGGAAAGAGAAACTCTGCCACACGCTGTATTGTACAGATGGCTGCAGGGTACAGTATTTCAGCTCACCATGACAGAAGAGTTGCGTCTAGATCCCAGGGGTGTGCTTGGGAGGGAGTTAAGGGATGAGCTGGCATTGAACTCTTCGGAACTGAGGTTCTCCGAGCCATCACCGTCACCCTCACTGAGCCCACTGCTGATGGAGCTGCTCTCATCCCAACTGAAACAAAACAAAATTGTTGCTTTTTTCAAGTAAATTACAACCATATAAATGTACAGCAGGGAGAATGGGCTGGCAGCCATGATATGTCCGTTTGTCTGAAGTAAGTTATCTCTACATGGGGCCACATGTTCAAACAAACAGGTAATTCAAGTTAAAATAAGGTACACATTTTTCACTTGCTGTTTAATCCAACGATCTACATAAACATGATCCATAAATTCTTTGTGTTAGATAATGACAACATGCATTTTTACACATTTTCCATACAGTTAGTTTTGTTTGGAACTTTACAAAAATAAGTAAACCTATATGTCAAACACTAAAAGGAAGAGGAAACTCATAACTAGCAGTAATAGTAAAATTATAATTTTTAAATATAATTTTAATTTATTAAAATATTAGATTAACCATATTACAATATATCACCATGTGAGCAAATATGGTGGGTTTTAAACAGAAACCCTAGAGCTAAACACACTTTAATCTTTAACTGTAGCTTCAAGGGAAACATATGCTGATAAATCACACTAAACAACAAGTATAGCAACTGACAGCTCAGGGTTTAGAAAGTGGTCTGGTATGCTCTAAAGAAACAGGATGAGGAAAATCAGAGTAAACCCTCCATGACCCTTCCCTTCACCCCACAATGACGTCCTGCTTCGCCTTGAAACAGATGCTGCCAGATCGGCCCCTCAAGTGAGAAAGGCATGGATGGATAGCACACCCCAGATAAACTGCTCACTGGGCATCAAATCTCTAGAGGCATTCATATTTTTATAAATTTAAATTGCAAATCGTTGGTGGAACACAACAAGAGATATATACATCCTTTCAGTCAACCAAAACAACATAGGAGGAAAAAACTGTTCAGAAACCAAAGGAGTTTAAAATTGAAGAGTCAAGCATTTTTATGCGCTTTTGAAGAGCAATAATGCCTAGTTGAATTTAAAAATTACATCTCCAGAGAGCTAAATGCAAGTCCAGCTTGGATTTAGTATAATTATGTTCCCCATCGTTTCTTCTGGCAACCACAGGTGGTAATCAAATTTGTGTTGGCGCACAAAAATTTGGCACAGTGGAAAAGGTAAATTAATAAGACCCTTTAAAGCTGAGTCACTGCTTGAGCTGAATTATTTCTTTTCCTTTTCTTTTGCTTTCCATCCTGAGCTGAAAATGTCCTTTGTGGGTCAGCAGTCTGCAATTAGCAGAGCCATGGAACATGGCATTGCATAGAAAAATACAGGGAGACAAAAATGGCCCATACACTTTCAGAATTGGATTTAATCACATGGCTGTAGTCGAGTTGTAGTTGCAGTTGTAAAACCGAAACATTGCTTTCACTGACACTTTGCATTGGTTTTGAGCATTGCGATGCACAGAAGTCATCATCTTAGTAAAGATTTGTGCCATACGTGTCCGATGCTAAATTTGACATGAGCAGGAAAAAACCTAAGATAGTTGTTAGACTTGGGTATTTTAAAGTCCTTCTATACAACAACAATAAGATAATGAGAATAGTTTTGATTTACAATAAGTACAGATGTTGATAGGATGTTTCAACAATACCATCTCTGTCAAGGGTAATGTAGGGGTCATGAATAACCCCACAGGTATGTCAGCCTAAGAAGAGGCAGGCGGGTCTGTGGGCTGTTGATATTAAAAAGCCAAACTGTCTGCTCTCAGTGCTGAAATCCAAACACGGAGAGGGTGGGAGTACACCAGCAAACTGCATACTTCATACATAGGGTGGTAATTAACGTTTTGTTTTGTATGGCAAAGCTCCAGCATCTCTGATTTGTGCACCCATGCTATTATTTAAGTTGGGTTGGTGTGAACATGTTTTGGTTTAAAAAGACTAAGTGATGATTGGTGGGGTGGAGCAGGGTGGGGGCATTACAATCACTGTCCAGACTTGGACCTGGATCTAACAGCATCACTAAAACCACACACACAGACACATGTACGTGCTGGCCGACACTATGGCAGGCACTGGTGGACAGCACTGCAAAGAAAGAGGTAGAAAGGCATAAATGCAAGACACTTTTACTGAAAAAGTTAAAAGTTTAAAGTTGTGAATTGTATTTTATTGTGACTATAAAACCAGTACACAGTATAAGGAATGCATTTTGCAGTTCATTTCTGGCATTGTGTGTATTTTATGCATGAAGGACATCAAGATCTGGGCTCCAAGGAGCGAATGTCTATGGCTGAGTGAGTGGTGAAATTATTATTATTATACAGATAGTTGTGGTAGCAGCAGTGGATTATCCTCCTGCAGTAAAATAGTTGTTGTGCTACTAAAATGCTCACTGATCTCCATTTTATTCTGAATGTATTAAAGTACAATGTCATGATTCAAGCAGCTAAAAAATGTAGTGAAACCAGCCGAATTCATCTTCTACTGTATCTTATCGGCTTTTGTTATTGTATTATACTGTCAGTAAAACGCTCCATAATTTAAAGCAAATAAATCTGTCAAGTTAACCCAATACGTGCAGCAGCCATTAACGTTAAGCTATAGCTAGTATTTAAGGTTAGAGAGCAAATCGAGAAAACCACTGCAGCATCTTGACCACATTCACAAGTTTAACATGTCGAAAACTGATGAAATGTCATCTTTACCTTGGGGTGAAAAGTAAAGTCCTTTTAGCCCTCGGCACCGACTGCATTGGAGGCACTTTCCCGATTAAAACGCGGCGGTTCATTTGTGGCTGCGGCTCCGTTTCTGGAGAGCACAGCTTCCCTGAAGTAGCCGTGTGCTGACGCCGAGGTTCAAACTCATATCCTCCGCAAGCGGAGACCCCTTTTCTGTCTCCCATTCAGAGAGCAGACAGAAGCGGTCTGCCACTGGGCAGGCAACACCCCCACCCCCAAAGGAGAGAGAAGGAGGGAGGGAGGGAAGGAGGGAGGGGAAGAAGAAGCAGAGGTCTGCGGAGACTGGAGAGCGGAGCCCCCGATAGTCCGACAGCCAGACACCGATAGTCCGACAGACAGACCCCGATAGTCCGACAGACAGACCCCGATAGTCCGACAGATAGACCCCGATAGTCCGACAGCCAGACCCCGATAGTCCGACAGACAGACCCCGATAGTCCCGATAGTCCGACAGATAGACCCCGATAGTCCCGATAGTCCGACAGACAGACCCCGATAGTCCCGATAGTTCTCCGTTAACGGCTGGCGAGGTGAGTGGTATCCATGGTAACCTCACTGCTGTTAGCTACAGTGAAACAGTTTAATGTTCCCGTTGACGTTACAATGGTAATTAGATTACAAGTAAACATAGCTAAATAAGTTATTATTATTATTAAAATTCATTTATCAAGTCGGAATTTAAATCACCTAGCCCCAAAACTTACACTAACGCTAGCTTTAGCTCCAGCTTGTGCCCGTCCCCAACCTAATTAGCTGAGCTAACGGTAAAGATGAGTTACGTTCAGAGTCTTCCAGCGGAGGAGATATCATTTAGTGTAGGGAGATATTTAGACGAGTCTTTAGCACCACCGTCAAAACAACAGCAAGTGAAGGTAAGTTAATAATCTTCTGTGGTTTTTAAAGAAAACGATGGTGAGATACTCCCTAACACAACTAACACAGGTAGGATACAAAGCGGGGATACTGCTAGCATACATGTTAACATATAGCTTAACGTTAGCTACAAGACGCAAACTCTGTGTTGTTGGGCCGAACAATAATTCATTATTATTATTATTATTATTATTATTATAACATAATGATTGTTTTATTTGTCACTTTTTCCCAATGAACCAATTAAACGCTACTGTTTGGACTGTTAAACATTTCAAAATAGAGAAACAGTTCAAATTGCTTAATTAAATTAAAATAAAAAAACGAACCTCAAAGCCTTTAATCATCGAGCAATAGTACAAAGAAAAGATTTCTAACTTAATTGTATTTATGTAAATACTTTTTTTTGTTTTTTAATTTAGGGTTTGGTGCCTGCATTGCACCAAATAAATAAATAAATGTCGGGGAGGCCTGCTTTTTGATAATTTCCTATAGCAGTCTGGATGGTGTTTTCCATCTTTAGCACAGAGAACCAAACTTTCTGCCCTTGTTGTTTATACACTAAGACTTTTTCAGAGACCCTGAATCTTTTAACAGCGTTACGTAAAATAGTGTTGCAGAAAGTAGCTGTGATCCATCCTTGCAAACAATGAGCCTGCTCATGGTAAATGCTCCTTTTTCACCTGTTACCAATTAACCCGCTAATTTTGAAATCATCCATCCATGTTGTCAAGTCAACTTTTCTGAAAATGGGGTTTGTAGGTAGTTTATAAGTTAAGCTTAGACCTACAAATGTTCAAAATGTGCACTTTTGCTTGAAATTAACTTCACACTGGAAGATAAACTCTGCTTGGTCTTGAGACCACAATGAAGGTGTAGGATAATGAAACAAGTGTGTCGCAAGCAGGGGTCTGGTGAAAGATGCTTCGGCATTTTTAGTTTTAAGCAACATCTCATCCACCTTTATGGAAGTGCAAATAAATATCAGACAAACATCAGTGCTTCCTATTATAAGTAGTTCTTATTGTTTGTATAAAGTGATTGTTATTTGTATAAAATATATAGAAACCAGTGTAAACTATGTAAACTCACCAAAATTCAACAAATGCTGTAAAATAAACATTTTATCTCTTTATGTTAGTTGTAGTGATTTCTCAAGTGAGTCTTAACCAAACCTTTATATTACATCAGGCAGGCGACAGTCAGCAGCACCTTTGGGCCCCCTCCAGAGCAAACCAGTGGCTAATGTTACACCTCGTTCCATCCACTTTATATACTACTGTCTAACATTTTTTGGAGTCAAAATCAGGGCCAAGAATAAAAAGCCATATACAGTACTGTGGCTACATAGACATTTGTAGCATCAGTCTTCCTCCTGCATTAGCAAGATTACTACCATGATGAATGTCTCTAAAAATATTCCAGCTTCATTCATTACTTTCTGGGGCCTAGCTGGAAAAAAAAAAAAATCAGTCTAGGTAAAGTCTGAATCGCTGCGAGTGCAACCACAAACCCACAGATGATACAAGGACCTCCAGTGACGCATAAGTACTTAGTAAAACCTCCTGCCCCCCTCCCATTAGCAGTGGAACAATCTGGCGATGACCTCACCAGATCTCTGTAAATTAACCACTCCATGAGGTAAAGCCTCTGTGCACTATATATGTCCCACACCCAGTCCACATCTTCAGTCAAAATCTGTTATTTTGAGCCACAATGTACCAACAAAGACTTGCAAATGATAGAACTTCTGCTAATTGACCTTATAAGAGATCCATTACAAACAGAAAACAGAGATGCATAAAATATCAAATGCACTTTAGTTTAGTTGCACTTTAGTAAACTAAATGTATTGACACAATTGATGTATTGCAGTTCAGAGGCTATGTTTTCCATGAGTCAGTTTTCAGGAATTTTAGCTGACTGTGGCTTTACTTTTTGTTAAAATCTACCAACTGTTTTGCTGTCAGTATGTGTTCCAGACATACAAGCATTCCTCAAAATCTCTTTAACAGAGGGAGACCACTGTTTGACAAAAGCTTGTTGTGTCTGCCTCCATTTTTTTTTAATCATCACTGTGATCATCATCTAAAAAGGAGCTCTGCGTCTCTGCGTGTTGCTCTTTTTGTTTTGCTCAAACAAAACATAAAAAAAACCCAAACTTGCTAATACTAAAAAATAAACTCGGGTGCTTAGTTTTTCTTGTAATGAAGACTGTGATATATTGTTAACAGTACAAAGAAAAGAAAAAACAACTAGTGTTGATCACATCTCCTGTTTATCTCAGCCAGGCCACAGAGCTGCTAAACAAGCTGTCATCTGACAAGCCTTGAAGTCATGTTTGTACTGTATACTAGCAGCTGTCTTGCACTGATAACCAAATGGCTTGTGTCAGAAACATCCTTTTTGTGTTTACTTAGGTCATTCAGTAATGTTGCCACCACCAGGTTGGAGTATTTACAAACTGTTAATATAGAGAGATGCAGCCCATCTGTGAGATGTTACGGCACGGTGAGGTCACCAGCCAGGAAACAGTTTTCATAATCTGACCTTAAGTGTTGCAGCTTTTGATCTGTCAGTTCTGTCTCCCTTTGATGCAGTAAACTGTGCTGCAGTATCCAAGTCTAAAAAGGACACATCAACCTGATCAATATGGCACTTTAATTCTAGAGAAATCTCACCTTACTAAAAACAAGTAAATACTGTATGATACACCTGAAACATTACTGGGAGCTCTCAAATAAATTTTTTACAATGAACTCCATGCCAGGTTGAACAAAAAACTACAGCATGAGGACTAAACTATGTGGACATGTGACCAACGTTTGATTGTGGAAAGTCTAATGTAATATTAATATGCCGTTTAGCAGCCTTATGGAAAGGCTTGCCACAGGATTTTGGAAGCTGGTTGCAGGGATTTGATTCCATGAAGCCACAGAATCATTAGTGGCATATGAAGGCATTGTTGGTGGATAATAGTGCTTGGCTCTTTCAATCCCTCAATGAAAAATAGAGATGTATTTAAAGGTACACCTATCAGCCACAACTTTAAAACCACTTAGTGGTGTTAATGCTTCTGTTTCCATGTGGTGTCATGACATTGGATTTCCAGCAGGAGGCAGAGTGAGTTAAAGCTGGACGTCTTGTGGCTACTTTTGTGTACATGCTCTGTAATTGTGCAATGAGGGAAGAAACCTCATGACATTTAGGAAAAAAACAATAGGAATAGAAATTGATTTTCATCTCTTTGATGCAGAGAAAGATCAGATGTTCCTCCCAGTGAATTTGATTCAATTGTACAATGGGGGCATTATTTCAGAAAGAAAGGAACATCACAGGAAAACAGTGGGTTCAGTGGTTTATGTCTGTTTCAATATCATTCATCCAAAAAGGAATGACTCTGTACAGAGAATAACCATAGCTGGGCAGAATCCTGGCCTGCCTTCATCACAGAGCAGTGGTACATCACAAAAGTAAATGGGACTGAGATGCATCAGTGACTGAATCTGGCTGACCCATCTTCACTGAGCCCCAGAAAATGAACTTGTCATCCGATTATTGGACTGGAAAATTAACGTACAGTCTTCATCAGCCTCAGACAGGAAACTTCACCCTGCAGATGAAGCCTAAAATACAACAGTGCCACATTTGTGGCGCGAGGTTAGAGAATTGCATTACTCTATTTTGTTGCATCGTTTTAAAATATTGCCCTGTGCTCTGTTTCTGTCTCAGCCCCACTGGACACACTCATATCAACTTGATTAATACTGTATGACATTTTAATACTGAGTTTGATCTGTTTGCTGTCTGAGTAATAAACTAATCTAAACCAACCAGGCCTTATTAGTCTTACATGGAGCAGGTAATTTGACTTGTCTGAACCAAGTCCAACAACATGGTGAATGATGGATTAATATGTACCATATGGTGTATATGTGGAACTTTACATATTTTATGAAAAATAGTAGATGTATCATATTTTCCACCTGGGGCTTAATATTATACACTGGTGGAATCCAAACTGCACACCCAGACAACCACACGCAGACATGAGACAGGGATGATTCACACACCCTGGGGTGTTGCTGTAATGGTCCATTATTCACTAGGCTGAGGAGTGCAGGGGGTATTTTACTGACCTTTGTTGGGCAATGAGCTGCTGACTTTAGGGGATCTGTGTGTATTGTGTGTTAAGAGTAACTCACAGCTGGGTCTAATGGAGAAGATTTTTATACTTGCTCTTTCAGTATTTCAAACACTTTGAAACATAGGGAAATGACAAATTAACTAATTTTGAGAGAAACATTTCAAAATGATTTGTGTGCCCCCTACTGTGAATGTGTGTCGTGTTCAGTGGCAAGAAAACCACATCCCTTCTTACTGAGCCATACCCCATAAATGACTGACCCCACACGGTGGCCTCACTAAACTGTAAACAGCAACAGCTCCACTGGAAGACTGAAGCAAAGAGGCTGAAGCCTAATTGTTGCACAGTTGGGTTTAAGTGGGTCAGAAAATGTGTGAGGCTTCAATAGTCAGCAAAGCACTCTGTTCCTATAGAAAGGTCTAACCATGGCAGGAAAAGGAAATTGACTGCAGACTGCCAGGGGCACAGGTCCAGGATCAGATGACTGCAGCAAACTATTTGTGCATTACAGAATGTGTTGATGCACATAGTTTCCATGAGTGAGGCAGTAAAGTATTCCAGTATTTATAAAACTTCATTCACCTTCATGCTGTACATATCAAGCCTCTAACAGATCCACTCACCAGCAGCAATGTAGCAAAAGATATAGACTCAATACATTCAGTGCTTATGAGCTATACCATAACTGTATGCTATGCATTTCTCTGTATCATTTAATTGTATACTTTTATTATTAATAAGGTGTTAAATGTGTTTTTCTCTGGGTCATAGTTTTCTATACCAGTTTTCTGGACAAACACAAATACATTTCCAAAACCACTAGTGTAAATCCTGCCAATAACAGGATGTAAATGGAAAGAAAAACAATAGCTCTATAGGCAGACAGCTCTCCTCCACAAGGCCAATTACAAAACAATCTAATTAAATGGTTAGCATGCCATTTTCACACCAGTCTCCCTGTGTGTCTGTTCATCCATCTTTGTCACCGTCTCCCTCTCATTTTCTGTCTGTGTTTTTTGCTCTCTCACACATGCATCCGTTCAGAAGCTATTACGCGACACACAAGGCAGCCCATCACTGGGTCAGTGGAAGACAGTTGCCATGGCAGCACATCCTGAGCCATGTTGCCGCATGATCAGAGGTGTTATGCTACTGAACCAGCCCCCTTTCTTTGCTCTGCATTGCTGCCAGTGTGCTGCTGTATAGACACATACGATGGTACCCTACATTACCATGTAGAATACTGGACAATATTACAGCACAATAAACAAGCTATTTTATTTCACCTGCCTCCCATCTTCTTCGGCATGGTCGCTATATACGAGTCATAACATTAACTAGGTCTTTAGTCCATGCCATGTAGAGCCAATAGAATATGGAGCACAATGAAATCTAAAAAATGTACTGTGAATAAGACACAAAAAAAAGAAGTGATCTATTCATGTGTGACATTTAACAAATATACAATATAAACTATATTATTTATCTATTGTATACACTCACTGGCTACTGTCATAGGCCTAATGACTTAGATGAAGATCAAATCACATTTCATGACAAATTAATGCAGAAAACCATGAAATTACAAATGTTTACATACTTTTTCTTGCCACTGTATATTGCAAGCTATAAAATTATATATTAAAAAAACTGTATACATTGGAAAGACAACGCATAGTGACAAACTGACTCAGTGACAGACTGCACATGTACTCAGCTATTTAAGCATCTTTCACCAACTTTTGTTTTTAGGCTGGGCTGGTGTTTTTTTTTTTTTTTTGTGATAAAGCTCTGTACCTTGTCACTACCAGAAGATGATCTGGTAAGCAAAGCATTTAGCAAACAGTTATCTGAGTATAAGATTCAATCAAAAATGATACTGAACTTCCATCAGGTCACCTAAAAACCTATGAAGCAATATTACAGTAAAGTGTTTACAGCCTGTTGTTCTGCCCCAAGATGAATGTCACAATACAAATCATTTAATGCAGGTTAAAAGATGGCTAAGCCAATATGTTGTCATTAAGCTACTGCATGTATCACAAGTCACAGTTTTACATTGTGGTTTTAAAAGAAAGTGTGGAACAAAAACTAGCCCAAAAGCAAAACAGAGCTGAAGCTGTCTATAAGGTAGTGCAATCTGCTTATCTTTATTGAAGATAAGTGCCTTTGACTGCTTCTCTCCTCTAACCTCATATATTAGAGTTGGCCATAAACCCAACTAGAAGATTTTCTGTTTGATGCACACTGTTAAATATTTGCAAACACACTTGTAATGACTAACAAGAACTTCTTAACGGAGTATACTTAGTACGGTGGGGTCTAGAGTCTAGAGGCCAAAATCTCTGTTATGACATACAGTAAAAGTTGGAATGATGGCAACTGGTACCATAAATAATGGGTGGTTTGATGGGAACAAACAGGAAAAACATAAATGATTAATAAAAACAGGCTTCTAAAAAATACAGTACATTTTCTTTTAACTGGGGCGTACCAGAATATTATTGCTGTTGCTGTGGCTATTCCCCTCCGATGCATAGATTGTGCTCATGATAATTGACAAGGCAGACACACAATAGCAGTGATAACTGTCTGGTGTGGATTAATCAATATCCATGAGACATTCAGTGGTGTGCTGCAGTTTCACTGTTTCCCAAAATCCATAAAAAGGGAAGATCAACAAAAAGCTCTTTGCTTTTTATTTCACAGTCCCTCTCCAGTTAGTTTGAAGCATTATACATTTTGTATACATTATCAAAGCGTTATTAATTGAAAATTGCAACAGTAATATTATCAGATAGAGAAAGGTAATTCAATTCTTGCAAAAACTTAAATCAACTGAATGTATGAAAAAGTAAAACTGGGGCTTTATAGGAAGGACCAGAAATTGTGCCTCTCCTTACAGTCAATTGCCAGCTGGTTTCCATGGTTACGCAGGAGGAGCCTGATCCATTTTTGAGAGCTGGTAGATAATGGTCCTCAATGAGCTGAACTGTGAGTGTGTGGCAGGGGATGTACAGTAGAAATGCAAATAGATCACAGAATCTGCAGGAGGATACTGTAAGCATAGAAAGTAGAGCATGTGCTGTTGCGCTTGCTTCAAAAAGCAGATTAGCTAGGTTTCTACACCAGAGATTGTCAGTATAATTATGAGGCAGGATTAAGTCTTGATTTACTGCAGTTATACCAGTATTTTTACAGGAGGATCAAGAATACGTTCTCACTGAAATTATGCAAATACAGATCTGCACAGCATATAAATTAGATGGGTTTTCACACTGTTGTATCTTCAATTATTAGCATGCAACCTACTCAAGGTCAGGGAGAAAATAGCACCCAGTGTTTCTATATCTTTGTGCATCTTCACAGCCACAATAGTCTCTTATTACTCGTGACAACACGTATGAAAATCATTTCCATATTAGGACAGCATATATCCAAACATGCACAATCCTGTTAGTGTACTGTAAAAGCTCATCTATTCTAGGGACTAGCTGTACCCCTCAGAGTGTCTTGCAGCCACCTTGAACACATGTCTGGATTCTGCTGGTATTGGTAGTCTCACACTGAACAAGCTGAGGCATTAAAAAAAAAAAGTGGTTACATAAAATTTTGTAGCATCTTTGGTGCTAGTGCTGTTATAAAGCAGGGGTGAGTCCCTTGATTCACTCCTCACATAATTTTCAATCACCACAGCAGAGCTGATGCAGCAGGAGAACAGACAAAATACAGGGCAGATTTAACTGGATTGAGTGCATGAATGTTACTGTGAGGAATGGACCCGTGACATAATCCCAACATAATCCTGACCTCATCAGGGTTCTGCTGTCTGACGTTTTTCACCTCATTCCTCCCAAAATTCTGATTGAGCTACTTTATTTTATCATTCCTAGTACCAATCTTAGATTAGTCTTGATTCAGCTCAGCTCCATATTTAAAGCACTTCACATACAGTAAACCATCTTGCCTCTGTTTCACAATTTATTTCCTCTAATTTCTGCTCACTTAAATGTCTCTTTCTTCTTCTTAATTCACTCTGTAGTAAGAATGTGACCTGACTTGCAGAGCCCAGTGAATGCTCAAGGGACCAAGCTTAAATCCTACTGCATGTGCAATAGTGATAAAGCTGCTAAACCACACAAGAACTGTCCTGGATTCTTTCTCTGTCTCTCTCTCAGACTCTCACTGTCAGCTGTCAACTTGGGAGAATGAATTAGATAAAGGCACACTAAGGATTTGAAGGAAGCAAGGGTGAAGGCACGAAACAGGAATAAGAGCAAAAGAGAAACATGGAGAGAAATTGTAAAAGCCTGTTTAAAAGGAGAACCGGCTCATGTTTGATGCAGACTATTTGTTGCACGTGTACCTGTTGACCCAATCTTCACAAGATGTAAACATGTGCGGTTTACATCAGGGAAACATCTCTCAGAGCCTCTGTCAGTGTCATGTGTACTTTGAGAAATCTTTAGGGAGAAAGAAAGAATAAGTCTGCTGAGACTGCTGTTGAAAGCTCTTTGATAGGTCCGGCAAAACCCAACACTAAGCAGAAAACTTTCAGCATGTAAAGTTTTCCTTTTTGAAGATTTTTGCACCAAAGTTGAATGTTAAAATGCATATTATCTATTATCTTAAAATAAAAATGAAGCTTTAACCACATGTAGCACATACAGAAAAAGGTCTGTGAGGCTATTGAAAACTGTGAGTTAAATGCTATTGTACAACTTCTAGCGGACCTTTGCCACCACTGCAGCCTTTGGTTGCTACATGTTGTCATGGGAACAATAGGTTCAAACCATACTTGTATCAGATGCTCCTACCCATTAGCCAGGTTGTCATCATCATCATCCGGCAAGCTCTTTCCCAGAAGGTCACTGTCACTCAGGTAACCAGACTTGAGGTCAGGATCATCCACATCCAACCCTTCGATGAGCTCTATTCGAGATGTACTGCTTAAGCGGCTGGAGCAGCGAGTTGGCATCGTATGGGCTGTGTACTGAGAGCCAGCTTTGCTCCCCTGGTATCCCCCGCCTGTCGATGACGGGGCGTCACCTGCTTGTAGACGAGGGCTGGACTGGCCATGGCGCCAGGAGAGAGGTGAAGAGCGGTTGGACAGGCTAGATATGCTGCGAGCGTTGGTCTCATCACTGTCGTAGCCCACAGTACTGTCCAGGCAGCTGCAGAGACACATGGGAAGAGGAGGGGTGCATATTACATTTGTATATCTGAAGCATTTAGCAGACAGTCTTGTCAAGATTGACACACAAACTCAGTGCATCCACAACAGTGCAAAGGATGAGACCAGAGCACCCAACAAAGCAATTTACTTTCTCTGTCAGAAGTCCTTCAAAGAAACCCACAATGACAATGAGTTGCCGTTGACCTACATACAACAACTGTGCCGTATTATCATCAGGGACTGAAACTAGAAATGTGGCATCTTAAAACCCAAAGATAAATTAAGAGATGACCTGATATCTTTACGTTACCATGACATTCGGCATCTCTTTGAGCAATATATTCACACTCACATCTGGATAATACTCTCCCATCAGGGGAGTCATGCTGTGTTTTACATGGCCATTCCCAATCTGCTAACGCATACCACAGCATCTCTTTAAATGATAGAGTATGTAAAAGTTTTCCACGTTCTGTTCTGTAAGTGGGTCAGTGTTAGAAATGTCCCCTAAACGGCCGGAAGCATCTTCTGTGTCTGCTGATTACATAACTAGATGAACCAAGTTACCTAAATAAATATTGCAATGGTTACAACTACGAGAGTATTTTTATCCCTTCTGATGGATAATTCATCCACTTTGAGGCTAACTGGCACCACTCCAGTACTGATAGTGACAGATAATTTCTACTATTGTCAACAAGTGAGGATTGGCTTGTTGAAAAGATCTGAGTCATTCAAAAAAAAAAGATACTTAACAAGATAACTGGACAATGTGAAATATGTTGATCAAGAAGATTTCACTCTTTTATGTATACATCATACACATGATGTAAACAGTGAGCTAAGAGAGGCTAAAACACTTCAGAAATTAATTCAATATATCATAATAATGAAACTATTAATAACTATTCCAGGAACAAGTAATCCGAGTTAACAGAATGAAAAAAATTAAATAAAATAAGGGATACAAGCAGAACAGTGTTCCTTTTTGCTGGGTATGTTTTACACAGGATATTAAACCCCTACATTCAAAGTCCAAATAAAACACCTGCTTTTCACCAGTGTCTTGCTATTTTGTGGTTGTTTGCCATAAATGAATGTCTAGGCCCTTTGCCTAGGAGAGTCAGAGAGATTGTTGGAATGAAGTCATAATGATGAAACAGAAAGGGGCTATTTAAGAAGGATGGAAGCCAGATGTACACCAGGTGGCAACTCTCCAAGTAGCCGCAGCAAGACTGTGTTCACATGATTGTGTTATATATTGATCCAACAATCTATCTCACAGGAGTGTGCGCTTTCCTTCAATTTAAACCCAAGACAGAATTCCACATATGGTTTCATGGACAAAATGTGCACCGTAGTCAGGTTATATAGCTTGTATTGGCAAATCAAACAATGTAGACACATTGCACTTACCTATGGCTAAGCTGGGAGCCCCGCAGACTAGACATGGTATCCTCCAAATTCTGGCGGAGGTCAAGGACATTCTGCACGGTCCGTTTCCTCTGGGACTCAGGGTCTGTCATGCAGAACAAAAGGTTATAAACCATTGTCAAAACAACATTTTGCTGCTGTTTTACTGTTGTGCGTGTTTTAAAAGATATAATTGTGTGTGTGTGTGTGTGTACATAAGATGTTCATACGTTTGTGTTCTCTGAGCATTATTTGTGTATGGACTGATGTGACAGGTGTTGTCCTTGTAAACATGCAGCCAACGAATGTTCACATCATTAAGCAGACGCATTTCACTCCATGTGCTGCATCACTGTTGCTGGTAACGCCAGATCTACCTCTTTCTGCCTGACATGGTACATCCTGAAAAGGAAAAATCTTAAGGTTGCCACCAGGGGGGAAGTACTATGACATTCTCTACTTGCGCTCATTTCAAACAACTGAGTTTTTCTTTCTAGAGTTTCCATTTTCTGATGTGTGGAGCATTATCTCCATTATTCAGTTAAAGTTGTAAAGCTAACAACTAGCTGAAGTGCAGCACTGCTTATTTGGAACAAGCTGCAGTGTACAAGTGTACAGTCAGTGATTCATGACCATCTCAAATCAATTGAAACAGTCAATCAAATATATATAGTACAATTAGGAGTATTGTTGTTTTAGCTGTAAAAAATGGGGGAAGGCTCAGAAAAACAGAAAAAGGCGTTTTCCACCGCAGTGTGAGGAAGCAAAACCTCTAGGGACAAAGAGAAATTAACATTCAGAGTGAGTGTTAAACTAATTCTACTGTGTGTATAGAGGGTGCGAATTGTGAGTATCTCAAACACAACATAGGCATATTATTCACATGTTCATCACTGACATAGGGTCCACATAAATAAATAAAAGTGGAGATTAGCCCATGATATGTTTGATACATTAACTAGTTGGAATTGCATGGACTTGTTGCCTCAGTATAATACAATAAAGGTGTATGTGTCCAATACGGACAAGCACTCATTCATGAGTCTGTATGGCATGGACAGAATTGGATAAAGTTTATCTTTATTAAACTATCTCATGCTTTAAGTTGTTGCAGACTTTTTTCCTGCATGAAACAAAACTATGAGCTTTCCTTAGACAGTGTTTTGTATATATATATATGCAAAATAACACTAACACTTACATTGTGGTTCTTCTAAATGGTAAGGATGAACGAGTTCAGGAATAAATCTTTTAGTCACAGCAGGTCTACAAACCCCTCAATCTAAACTTATTCTGAGATACTGCTAATTTACTTTGAGTATATTTCCAGGATCTCTTCAAACAGGAATCATGGACACAGACCGCATGCGAATCACATCTGTTTTGAGTATATACTGTGTTCAACATGCACTGTGTTCCTGTGCCGTGGCTGATGGTCTTCTGGCACCCTGCATTGCAGTGATGCCATTAACACAGAGAAGGAAAACTCGCACAGAATACTGAAGCAGATCTGGATCGGGAAACTCCTATGAATGATGCAACACCGCATGGCACATGACTTGGTCTATACTGACACAGTGCAGAAGTAGATGAAAACATGGTAAAAACAAACAGCACTTCAGTAATTAACCCTATGAACGTTCATAAAATTAACTTCCTGTTGTATATGTTACAGAAGGTAAAACAGACATCGGAGTTTCCATACAAAGTAGATGATGAGCTAGAGGACTGACCGTCTTTACCACAGTTGATGTTAAAGCATGTGTCATTGTGTATAATTACAGAGAAATCCAAAGAATGTGACAGAAAAGAGCAGGGCTGCTTTATGGCACAAACAACTAGAGGAGGTCTTTTGTGTATCTAAAATAGACCAAAAGCTTTGCAGAGTTTCTCACAGTGGCAGGTGATACAGTGAGTGAAAACCGGTGGGAGAAATATCACATTATGCTCACTATTTTTATCGTGCAGTAGCTATCACCTTTTCAAATGATGACTTATTTGAATGTTACAGCTCATTTAGACACATCACATGATAATCATGTTGCAGCTTTGGCTTTAATTTGTTAAAACTAGAAGTAACTGGAAGTGGAATCACATATTTTGTGATTAGAAAACAGCTACTGTACCAGCCCCAAATACAGATGGGTCAGTCTGACAAAAATATAGATTCCTTTTCAATCCTGCCATCAATACTTATAATAATCTTTCTTGTATAAAAAGAGCCAGAGAGAAACAAAAAAAGCTGTTGGCATTTTGACTGTGGTATTCAAATAAAACAAACCATAAATTACTTGACCGTATATTGTATTACAGTGTTTAAAAACTTTAACTGTATGTTAAGAGTGGCATGCCATTGATCCATGACCAAGGTTTCCCAGGGTATAAATTGCCTTTTTCCACTATGACTGTACCTAGCTGTAGGCCATTGGCATGGCTGTGCAGATGTGATATGACAGACCACATATAAATGTGACCAACAGAGAGTTTTACATCCCATTGTTAGTTAGAATAGTCCATACTGCTCCAGTTGTCCGTTTTCATCATGGATATGAATTTATCGTCCTAATGACCCAGAATCCATTTGTCATAACAGGTTTATCTTTTTTTTTTAAAACAGATGATGTGAGTTGTCCATTTTTATTTATTACAAAGTGGACAGTAAAAACTCTACTCTAAGAGAAAGGAGACATTCAGCTGCAATGATTCACTTAATTAGAATAAAACACACAAAATAAAGCATAAAGATTTTAACTGTTTGGGATGCTTTTTAAGGTTTTGCATCCAAATCCCTATTGATGAGGCGGTATTGTATGACAGAGACGTTGAGCAAATTTGCACAAGTTTAATAAATGGGCGTATTAATTAAATTGAACATTCTTGGAGAAAGAGTACCCCTATGTTCAGAAATAAAAGAACCCTTTCAGTGGACTCATAATGGGATATGCTACTGAAGAAGAGGACAGCATTAAGCAGGCCTTGAATGTATAGTGGACTATGAATAAAAAGATCTATTTAAAGTAACAAGCATGCCCATTGTACATGCACAGTAAGGCAAAGTGAAAAAAAATGTTGCAGAAAGCTGTAATAATGCTGTGATAATGCTGTTCTGAAACTGAACATCAATATTTCTATAATTAAAAACATATTTTTCTAAATATCTTGGTCAATGTACTTGTTGTGTCACTCATTTCATGTTTTTACATCATCATGTTCTTACCATTTTATCCCATTCACAGGCACAAAGCAGTTGACTCATGACAAAAGCCCACATGGGATTATCATCTTAAATGATGATAAATAATTCATTAAGATGCTAAACTCTCTTTCTCAGCTATAATGACAGTCAATTTGGAAACACCATGAAGGTCAATGCAACACACTCACAAGAACCAGCCTGAGGCATTTTCCTGCACATTTTGTGGAATCAGGGTAATAAAGCAGACATGGGTGTGGTGCAAAAAAAGGTTCTACACTCAATCTCACGAAAAGGATGATGTTGTGAACGCTACACTCCATGATACCCTGCATTGTTTACAGTTGTTACTTGGCTAGAAGTGTGACCAACAAAAATGTCAGACATCTATATATGCTAATGAGGCATGGATAACGGATTCAATTATTCCAGATCTGTTCATTAAGATGGAGCAGGCAACATGCACTTGTGAGCTGCAATGGTATAATACTGAATATTGCATGGTTGTTGGTTTGACATGCTTGGGCTAGGTCAGTGTAGGCTTGTGTCATCAAGTGAGAATTCAGCTTGCACAGCAGTTCAATGTTCCAGTTCTTTTAATTAAAGCCTTCTATCAAAAACCAGTTCTGACCTTTGTAGTTTTATGCATTTAACAATGCAAGTCTCCTGTCATGTGACTAAAATACAGAATATACCTATTGGCAGAATGTACCTGCAATTAAACACAGGGGCGTGCTTGTATACACAAAGAAAATAACCAAGTAAAAAATTAATTCACACATATTTTATGATTTTATTAATTTGGCCCTTTCTATTGATAAACCTGACCTACACCTCCAGAGAGAAAGCCATTTGTACTGTTGTACTACACAGGGTGCAAACCATCTGTCAGTGCTCTACAGATGAATGGAGCGGGGAGGAGGCTAAATGTGTCTGTGTGCCTGAAATGAATTCAATATGGCATGCCGTCTTTTCCATCTCTGGTTTTGGGAGTGTACATGGGCTAGCGGATGGACACGAGAGAATCGGTGCATGTTGCACCAAACAAGAGCTTTAGAAAGAAGAGCATGCTGCTAATAATCCCCTAACCCCTGGGGTTTTTTCTCACAATCAGCCAAACAATGTTGCGACAGGAAGCAACCACATTTCACACAATTAATGGCACCAAGCCTCAAACACCTGAGTGACATGCTGGAGAACAATAGAGCATCATTAAATCTTTGCTTTTCAACCAACCACTGAGCTTTCAATACCAAGCTGAGGAAATGCTTTGCGAGAACAATGACTTCTCGCAAACATGTTCACCCCATTGAGTGATCACTATAAAATCTATTCTGGGGAAATGTAGGTCTGCAGCAGCAACCGGTTGCCGTGTGTTTGCTCTATTAAATCAAAGGGGGTGTGATGCCCACTTTAAGAAGCACTGTGAAATTGCACAAGCGGGGCATTTGGTTTGTAGCACATGGCAGCACAAGACTGTAGGGATGCATCAAGATAACTACTGTGCTCACCTAACATCTGACTGAACAGCAGCTGCTCCAGGTCTCCTA
Organism: Anabas testudineus; assembly: GCF_900324465.2. Lineage (NCBI taxonomy): Eukaryota > Metazoa > Chordata > Actinopteri > Anabantiformes > Anabantidae > Anabas > Anabas testudineus. Next base: position 19,604,053 of record NC_046614.1, on the reverse strand, counting down.
GCACTGTCACCACCAGCTCTGGGTCCACTTTTAGGAAGGGCTTATCTCCTCCTTCTTCCCCTGGGCCTTTGGAACCAGACTCTCCCCCAGCTCCGGCTCCCTGCTTCTTTGCATTGGCCTTCGCTTTGCTGGAGAGGATCTCGTCATCTGACTTTCCATCCTCAGGTGCCTTGCTCAGGGGCTTCACCTCGGCATAAGGACCACGAGGTATGCGGCTCTGTTTGCTCAGGGCAGAAGGAGCAGCCAGAGGGCTAAAGGGCTTGGGTTTGCCCTGGAACAGTGAATGCTCAGATTTGGATAGGTTTCTAGAGAGAGGGGCACCCCCTCCAGCACTACTGCCACCCCCTGCCGTCTTTGGCTTGCCTGTCTTGGTCTGTCCTGCTCTAGGCTTTGCCATGTCATCACACCACTTTGGCTCATAAAGATGCAACTTCTTCTCAGCATCATGTGAGTACAGCCAGGTTTGTCATAGACCTCTGCTTGCGGAGATTGGAGGGCACTGGCAGCCTGCCTTCAGAGCTACCTGCCCGGTAAACCTTCAGTTCACCCCGTTGCGTGCTCTGGGGCACTCCAGACTTGGCCCTCTTAGCTGCCATACCAACTCCTTTGCCATCTGCTTGGCTGTATGCCTTTGTGCTATCCGTCCTTTCCATCTTCAATTCTCCTTCTCTGCCTGTCACACTATTTCCAAGCATGCCTCCTGCATGAGACCGTATAGAAAATCATCAGCAGAGAAAAAAACAGGCTTCCTTTATCAGAATCTTTCTTCCTCTGCAAGAAAAAAGCACACATAAATGATTCCTCCAAGGCAATCCTGCAGCCTTCTTTCTTCCCTCAGTCTCCTTCTTTCCCTCTTTTCTCCTGACAGGCTGCTGCAGCTGCAGCTGTTGCAGTACTGTCCAGGCGCTCCTTTCTCGCCTTCCCTCCCGTCCGTCTTTCCTCCGTTTTTTCCACACTCCTCCCTTCAGCACACCCTCCTGCTGCTGAACCGCGCAGCAGCAGAATGACAGCGGTGGCAGACGCAACAACGCTCCCTCCTCCCCCTGCTTTCTGCTGCCTCTCCCTCGCCTTCGACTTCCCACCCATCCTTCTCCCTCATTGCCTCATTTTTTCTTCATTAAGTGATGCTTTGCTGTGTCTCAGCAGAATATGTGAAATACAAGAAAGCAGCTAGAAACGATCTGTGGCTTTTAAAACCAGGCGCCATTCTCCTGTAGACCATGTTTCCTACCATCTCCTCTGATTCCTTTGTTCTTCCCCTCCCCCTCTCTCACCTTCAGTGTTCATGATGCATGGTTTTTGCTGTGTTCTTAAAATGTGAATACACATTCAGATATGTAATTATAAACCATTAGATTATTATTTTTGTTCTTCATACTGTTTGAGCTTCCTTACATCTATTCTAGACTTACGGCTGAATAAATATGTTAAACCAGCTTTGTTATCCTGCTTTAAATGGACAACTGTGCACACACACACACACACACACACACACACACACACACACACACAAAGGCTGGAAAAAAAAATTATAAAATAAAGAAAGAACAGTTCAAAGTGAAAATCCCAAAGTGTATTGGCCAAAAGAAGTGACTTCACTCAGACTGAGCGAGGGACAAGATGTGCCAGTGTAAGCAAGCAACACACCCAAAACCAGACTTTGGAAATCAAGTCAGTCTAAGACAAATGGTACACACAAACACACAAATACATGCATAACTGTGTTAAACTGTATATCCAGCAGTATTTTATTTTTTTATTTCGCATGAGTATGATCATTTTTAAAGATATTCCACATAGCCTTCTCTCAGGAGGGTTGAGGAGGCTCTACAACGCTCTCATGCAGCGCTGCTCCATGGAAACCGCCTGCTGTCATCGCCTGCATGGCATGTGCACCAGACCTCAGTGCTCTGCACAAACACCAGCTGCCAAAGAAATGTTTGTGATGCAGCCCACATGTTATCATGTATACATCAAAATACATTTGTTTTTTAAATAAAAGAAATATGTCCATATGCAATACATTTGGAGAAAATCTTTCAAAATCTTATTATGTGACTTTTTCCGCTACATAGCAGGACTGAATAAGAGGATAGTAGATGGTGCAAATCCACTGGATATGATTGACCTGTTAGCAACAATACCCAGAGGGTAATGCTCTAACCCTCACAACGGGTTTGCAACACACTCCACTGCCTATTTTATTTGGGTTTTAAAGCACCTGGGGCAGCTCATGACCTAGTGGGGTTGTTTGATCAGGCAATTTGTTTTCGGAAACAATGTCAAGTCTTGTTCCTCCTCATCACGAGTTCTTAGGCTCCCCTGCTGACTCCAGATGACTGATGGTGACTCTGCTCCCATGGTGCAGTGATTACTGTAGCTTATTTGCTTGGGCAAGTTGGAATTTCTTAATGAGTCATAGGATCAGACATTGTGACATGCCAACTTTGCAGCAAACTTTATGTTTTGAAATCTAGGCCTGAAGTTTGCATCATGCAGAAACGCATCCTATCAGGATTTAAATGTATATTTCAAACATCTGGACTTTAGCAGCTGTGATTGTCTCAATGTGTATGGCAGTAGAGTAATGGATGGATTGATTTTGTCAAGATGTTCGTCAAGACATTCCATGCATGAGGCTGGAGGATGAAAACTAAAGATTCGGGGGATCCCCTGACTTTTCCTCTTGAACTGTAACAAAGCCAAGTTGACATTTTCTTCTTTCACGGCTGGGTCTGATTCCCACTCTCCAACTCGTCATCTGAGTATGTGTGTGTTTTAATAGCATGACAAACCGTTACGCAGCTGTCTGTTTTCCCTGGACAGCACATGTAATCATTTTGCGGTGGCTCAGCTGTTATGATGCAAATGGATTCAAGAACATCATGGGAACCTCCACGTGTGCTCAAATGGGCAACTTCAGAGAACAAAAGTAAGTCGTGCAACAACTATAGTGTTCAAGGCCCATGTAGAAACTGAGCTTGTGCATACTGTTTAAGTCATGTTAATTGTTGCTACTCAAAAGAGTGCGAGCTGAGATCTAATGGAATCATTGTGTTGTCTGGTATCTGATCAGCCTGAGGGACTAAGCAAATAGTTATGAGTACTCTACCCACACAAATTCCCTTCATGTGCTCAGCAATAGTCTGTTCATAATGGTGAGAATAACTTAAGGTGAGAGCAGTCTTGTCTGAGTTTAAAAGTTTGCTAGGGGTGATTGGTTTGTTGTCTTGTATTAATTGTTGAGCAATACTGGATTTTCCCCATTACCAAAACTTAGTCATTTTAAAACATGATTTCTCAACAACAAGCCTGAGGTCCTGCAGATGTTTCTACTAAATGCAATCATCATTTTCTGACGGTCACAGCTAACAGATACACATCTCTCTGCTTAAAAAACAAAATTTAAGCATCCCTCAGGTCCAACCAGCAGGGATCATAGGAACTCCCAGACAGGACGTGAAAACTGATCCTCCCTTCAAACCACTCAATCCCTCAGTCCTGCATCTGTCCACCCTAAGACGAGGACCACTCAGTCTCTGGTCTTGTCTCTCCCTGAGGAGGCTGGCTGGAGGCTCTTACGCCACAAAGTCATTAAGATAATTAAGAAGCCAGTTAGAGGGTTTCATTAGAACCCAGAGCAATTATATGAAGTCATTTTATAAATTCAGCACATGCTGGTGGATTAGGACAATAAATACATCGGACATGTCATCCAAAATAACTTATGTTGCAAGTTATTCAGCCCACTAGTTCAGACTTTAAACCTAACAGTGTAAATTCAGAGAGCTGCTGTTTAATTTGTTGTAACAGCAACCAAAAACATTAATAAATCACCTTGTTATGGTATATATTATTCATTAATTAAACCTGAAATACCCCAATAATTACTGGATGTACGTATGGATGGATGGAAGTATCAACATATGTCAGCATTGTCACTGTGAGCATATTAGCATGCTGACAGCATTTAGCATAGCTGTATACATGTACAGCCCCACAGAGCTGCACAAATGTCCCTTGGTGTTGCTCATTTTTCATATCTTTGCAGAAAAGATGAATGTGTATTTGAAAGGCGAGTTTGAATTGACAAATTATAACATGAAATAATGATGAAACGATGAAGCATCTTTTTGTAGATATTATGTGCATGGTACTCTAATTTTGCTTGTATGTCAGTCCCTAAGCAACAAATAAACAGTATTTCACTTTTAATGCATTAAACAGCACTGACATCGATCATGTCAATATAATCACAATAGCACACAAGAGACACAAAACTTTTAAGAAACAGTGCTGCGTTAACGCTGATGTGAGAGTTAGGAGAAGTGCTGTGTGCCAAAAAACTGTTTTCCCACAAAGAAGAAGTGAAGTACTTCAGGAAATCCTGATGCACATAACAGGTGGTACCAAACAGTATGAGGCTCTTCTTGTGAGTTGGCAGCAGCTCCGGTGTGAACAACTGCAACGCTGAGTCCAGAGTCAACAGTGAGCAATATTACAGCTTGGGTGTTACAGGATGCAATATAATACAATTGTAAAACAGCCTTTTTCCAGAACCAACTGGTCGAACTCTATGAACTACATGATTTATTTTTGTTTTTTCAGGACTGAATTTACTTGTTCTGGCATAATGATGGGAGAGAAGACGGGACTTTTTAAAAGACTTGAGAAGGTAAGTAGGTATCAGGTAAAGTAAATAAACTTTATGGACTCACTGCTGACTAGATGACAAGTTAACTATTACCCGTTCTCATAAGTGACTGTCAGAGATGTACAGTAACGTGTAAGAAGAAAATCGGGCATAGAGAGATGAGGTTCAACATGCAACTAACAAAGCAGGTTGGACCATGACATGAACCAAGAAGTTGCCAGTCATGAACAAAACCTAGAGCCAGCTAAAACGTGACTTCAGTATTTCTCTGTATAACCATTTTTAGATATTATGTATTGACTTGATCTGCTTTATCAAGACTGCGTGAGTGTGTGTGTTTTGATCACATTAGATCAACAGTGACTAAATCACCATCATCTGAAAGTACTGATGCATCACTATTGGCACATGACATCACCTTTCTCTAGCCAAGCCCTGCTGTGTCTAACCAGGATGAAGAGCACAGAGACAGATGCAGAAATCTCTCATGACAAATAGTTGATTCGTTTTCAGGCCTGAGAATGAACCATTTCCAAGAAGAAGATTCAAACAGACTCACCTATATCGTCACAGCAGAGCTCCATGGAGTCAGAAGAGCAGTCACTGAGTTCATCCAGGGAAGCATCTGTGTTCTCATGGACCTGGAACCTGAAGTAAATGAGATAGCGAAAAAAAGTGTTACTAAAAGTGGAAAGAAAATACTCTTTAAAACAGAGCTGGTGATGTATAGAGGAGATGACGTGAGCCAACATCATGCCCAATGCGTCCTCATATGAAACTGCAGTGTCTGTGCATTTTTCCCCATCTTAAAAGGTGAAACACTGCCCTCACCTGAACCTGAAAGGAGCGACAGCAGCCATGTTGACTTTTCCAGGCTCACTCCCTCTGCGAGGCATGTTGAACGACTGATAAAAAGACTTTGACTTGTCACTGGACGCCTCTACCTCAGAAGCTCCCAGCTCTCGGTAGGAAATGTTTCTGATTTCCTTTTGGAAGTTTCCCGTTCCACCTGAGGACACTCCTGATATCTCATTTCCATTTGCACCTTTATTGTAAAGCAGACGCGCTCTTCCCTGGCCTTGCTGAGCATTCGCCGAGAGCCTGCAGGCAGCATCTTGATCTGCATTGTCTACGCTCCTCAGACGATATTTTCCGAAAGTCCAGTTCTTGTTGACATTTCGTCTTAACTGGAGGTCGCGCAAAGCCTTCTGGGTCAGCGTGCTGGTGCGGAGGTCCAGTGTATCTTTAGAGCGCAGCACTTCTTTCTTTGGTATCTGAGGGCTGCTGTATGCTGAGCATGTTCCATCAGTTCGTGCTGTAGCTGCTGGGCTTCTATGAGAGTACATGCCAGCTTTTTGCTGCAGCAGGTGGTTCTTTAAAGCTGTACCTCTCAGCAGCTCTGCAGAGCCTGAGGAGACAGACAGCGAAGAATAGGACAGCCGTCCTTTGGCGACGTGCTGATACCGTACCGTGGGACTGGGGAGGCCGCTGTGTTGTTTTGGATCCATCTTAGAGAGTGGCATTATGCTTCGAAGTAAAGGGAGACTGGAGACGACACCGGCGCTCTGAGATATGACTGAGATTCACGCCACTACTCAGGACTGCAGAGTGTCACTGGGCTGAGATCTGGAAAGGAAAGCAGGAAATTAACATTTACGGGGAACAAAAAAAAATTCATTAGAGTTAATGTAGCTGCCTGGAACTGACTGATGGAGATGAGTTGTTAAGAAAATTTTGACCTTTGGAGAATAAGTGTATTATCATTTGTGTATGAAGTAGAAGCAAATATGCACTGGCAGCCTGCTGAATTAGCTTAGTACAAAAATATCTGGAAATAGAGGGAATCATTTAACAGACTCTTTGCAAAATGAACAAGATTCAACAACAAGTTCCTTGTTTCTAAATGTGGGTGTAAATATTTTTTTAGTAAGTAAGTGAATAAGTGTATTTTCCAACATTTCAATCATTTTAGAAAATACTGAGGGTTTGAAACTAACGTATGACTCAAAGGTCCAATATATTTAGTGTTGCATTACCAAAGTCTTTATATGAAGCTCTTGACACTGTCGACATTTATCCTGCAAGTACTTTATTCTATGCTGTAGAGAATATTGTTTGTCATTCCAGGATGTGTGCCTCACACAGAAAAGGTTTCTAACCACACACCGGCTCAATGTGGGCATGAGCGAGTGGGTAAGAAGAAAGAGGAGAAGATGGTTTAAGGGGAAGACCATTATACCATTACGTCTCAATTACAACATCAAAGTAGCTGCGAAATCTGGGAACCAATTTAGTCACCGGTTTAAATTCCTCGACTGGTAAAAAGACCGACATCAAAAAAATAAGAAAACTTTACTGCCAAATGCTGTGTAAGGGAACTCCAGTTGAGCCAGTGTAGCAGCTGATCTGAGGCAATGAGAAATAAAACCTTTACACAAAGATTAGAAATTAATCCTAACAGGAAAATTTGACTTAAAAGAAACCAAAATGTTTTTCTAGAGCAGCACATTTAAATCTTATGTTTAAAATTAGACTATAAACAGATCAAGCTGCATTGCACAAAATCAATCAACACATCAGTTGCATCTATAAAGACGGCATATGTTTCGACAGATTTGCCTAATGTATTCCTGGTCCTTTACCCACAATCTCTAGTGTGAAACATGCTGTGAACGACCAGTGGCAGACTGACACCACTTGGCACGCGAAGCAGGAGAAAGGCTCCTTTCAGGCCATGCCAGCACCGGCTGTCTGCACCTTGGCCTGCAGACAGCACCTCCAAACATATGATGGCAGGAGCTCTACCACCATCCATCCTGATAATCAATAGGTTAAATAGTACAATTATCTAAATGATCCTTTATATCAGTCCAGACCTCAATGCAACATGTTGAAATGACCTCAAGAAAGCCACAACAGAAATAAAATGCAACTAAATATGATGTTTATCATAATTCATAGATGAAAAACATCTAAAAATCAATCAAGAAAATAATCTGCTTTTTTTATCCAAACGGAAAATAAGATTTTATTAAGTAATCTTGACTTGACCATTTACTTTTACTAATAGTTTTAAATGACATATGCAGTTAAGTAGTAACATTTTTATCGCAGTGTGCACTTCAATATCTGCCTCCACATACCAGTTTAAAACAACAGCACAGTTTTATGGGTCATACAGACAAAAACACATGCTCACATCAAGTGGAAATGGACACAAGGTATGACTGACAAGAGTGGACAGGAGAAACATCAAAATAAGATAAAATGAATGCACATTTATTTCCAGTGTGGAAACAGAATGCACATTCACGTCGATTCATCAAATCATTCAGTACAGCCAGGTTTTCCACACATTTATAACAATATAAAACAACAAAAAGTCATGTTTCTCTCATTCTAAACGATCATATTTATATGAGTTTAAAGGTTTTTTTTTTTTTTTTTTTTTTGGTCTTACCTGAACTAAGAAGTGTCCAGCATTAGTCAGTCTTCAGCAGAGACAATAATGAGACAATGGTATGGTGCAGTGCAGACTAACTTGCTCCCCACAGAGACGAGCTACACTTAACAGTCTGATGCAGTTTACAGTAATATAATTTAGACCTATGTGCTGCGTTAAAGTGAGCGTGAGCAAATCGATGCTGGATGACAGCAGGCCAGGGAAGAAGCTGAAGGGGAAACTACATGTCTTCACATGTCTTAGTGCTCCTCACTCTCCAGGTTTTGCTTTCTCCCCTAAGGTCTCACTCACACAGACACAGTTACTTCACATACCATGAACAGACTTATTAGGGACTCATTTCGATCCGTCCCCGATGACATCATGCTTTGTTTCCCCTGGGGCTCATTTTTCTGTCACAGTTTGAGTTTGAGTTTGACCTTGAGTTTTTTCCCCCTCAGCTTTTCAACATGGCATCATCAAAGCATCCAGTCAGTGGTGGATGAGCTAAAACTGCCCCAGCCCTCCAAACCTATAATCAGCATCAGGGCCTGACAACATTGACCAACAACATGTCGGGAAAGGATCTCATTACTCTTGTGATGTCTTCTCAGTCTCCTCAGAAGCCCTGCAGCTGTAAGGGACTGTTAATCTGGTCATAAGATATTTGAGGAGTCATGTTCCTAAATGCTATGAAACGCCTTTTGAAGATAACAATATATTAACATATAGCATATTATAGCAAATATGGAAAACATCATAGTTCAGTCAACCAATTCAAAAGATTTAATGACTCCTTCTAAACTTGCTCTGGGCCAAATATTATAAAAACTATGTTTAATTTACATGAGTCTCAGTCTGTGTTCCAGTTTCTCTTCTTTCTAGTGGAGTACCAATATATAATAGAGGTGAATGAGTGCATCATGATCTGCATAATTTCCAATTTTCTCAAGACTGTTCCATCTAGTTTTCAATCTCATTTTTAAATATAGCACCAAGTCCCAGATTCCTGATTCCACTGCTCCCTCCTGTGCCCTACAGTAGCTTTGTTGGAGAGGGATTATGTCGACTGAGGTCAGTTCACACTGTATCAAAAGTATGGTGACACACGGGCATATGCACACAAAACAAAAAGTATTGTATAATAATTGTGTATAATGTACATGTACATTACATTTTCACTGTGCAGGTGCCAGAACTGAGATTATGAATGTTTCTTAAACAAAATAACACACTGTCACTATTTTAGAGATGTAACAACATAAACAGACAGTTTACACAGTAACGTGTTAGCAGTGCACGTTTCTTGGTACAGAATTTTTTTTACTATATAGTATCTGCAGCATTGATAATAGCCTAGATCTCTTCCTCAATCCATCACGGACCCTAACAAAGTTACAGCACTCTGCAGCAGCACTCAGCACTGTGCGTTCTTACAAAGGCATGTGCATCGTTAACCATGTTTGTTGTTTCTGTCTTGTCTCTGCCTACAAACCTTTCTTATGAATACCACGGGACCAAGGATTATCATAAACCAATAAACACTGACATATTGTCATTTTCATTATAGCCTACTGTCATTTTTGTGGCATGCAAGATTAGAGTGGGCATTTAGGCAAGTGAGTTAATCTGTTTGCCCATTACGGGGATTTGTCCGTTTTAAGTCACTTCAAGTGATTAACCACAGTCACTAATGCCATGACATCATCAACATCATCAAAATCCTGAATAAGGTTTCAGCTTCAAGCATCTGTGTTCTGCTAACTGAAAGTTATCCTACAGGAGGAAGTCCATACTGGATGAGATTCTGAAACACTGCCAGGCCCCAAGTCGGATTTAGACCTTTATGCTTACAATAGACTGTGTTGGATAAGTACTACAGTATAGCTTTATTAACTGTAGCTACATGGTTAAGATTAGGGATTAAAAAATTAAGTGGGCTTCAGACAGTTCAGTTTGCTTTAAGGGACCGTTTTACACAGGAACACCAGAGACAAAATAAAGTTCAATGAGCCAACTGCATCTTGGAGACAGTCACAGGCTAAACAGGCCCACACACTGAAGTTCAGGTTTGAGTGACGCACAATAAGCTTTCTGCATTTTTAACAACATCTTTTTTGTTTTTCAGTAGATCTAATACACCAACACATTTCAATCATGCAGTGACCCGATTTTCTTTTTACCAAAATACAAGCCTAGAGAAACTTTAGATTATTTCTCATTTCTGAAAATAATTTCTGTAGTCCAATTAAACAGACTCATTTAAACTTGCAGTGTCAGCGGGCTGACAGATAAATTGGGACAATTAGGCCTTTTTCCCAGCGTAACGTCCCAGGTTACTTTGCTGCTCTGATGTAAAACTTTTATTTTAACCTGAAAACACAAGTAGACATTGGCCCTTAAGGATCAGAAAGGAGCACAGCAGTACTGTTGCACTGTAAAATCCCTCATGAACAGAGAAACAACCTGCCTCTGCTGCAGCTATGCTGCTGTTATGCAACTGGCACAGATCTCTGAAGTGAACTGAAGCTCGTACAGGAATAGGAAGGCAGTTCACACAGCATACTGCAGCACTGTGATGAGTCAAAGTGTGGGCTGTTGTCTGTAGTGGACCATCAGTCTTTCTGTGGACTGCGAACTGGGTCATTAGAACAGACAACAGAAGTAGTACATTAGAAAAAAAAGACAAACTTGACAACCCTTCAAACTATCCAGCAACAGCTACTAAAATAGTACAAGTGATTCAGTTCATGCATAAAGAAAACACGGCTTTTTACTTTCAGCCTAAAGGCTCAGAAGTAAAAAAACTGCAGTAAGTAAAAATGTGCACAGATTCTGAACTCTGATTTAAACAAAAAACAAAAAAAACATGGGAGAAGATAAAATAAACACTGTGGCACCTGCCTTAAATTTAATCTTTAGGCAAATTAATAATCATCCTTACATTCTTATAGAATTTATATCCACATTTATCGAGGGTACAAGTACATTATGGCTCATTATGTATGTACTTTCAACTGCCACAACATGCCATTATATGTGGCATGTATAATCTAATAAAAACTCTGACACCATGATAAAGTGTGACTGGATATAGTTACTTACTTGAAAACATAAAGGACCCTATACAAGATACACATCTGTAAAAACAACAACCAACAGAGACAAGCATCATCTTCACTGTCAGAATCAGAATGACACAAGTGTTTCCTTCAGTTGCCACAGTCAAAGTCACAATTTATATGACCTATTGAGCATCTGCTCTTTTTACTCCTGCAAGCTGCCACCACTGTCAGTTTGTCTCAGCAGTGAAGTGGGCGTTAGAATAAACACAGGGTTTTTCTATTTTTTTCCCCCCTTCTCCATAGAGCAAAAATGGAAAATGGTATCATATGGCAGGGTGCTACAGCATGTGAAGGGCTCTGCAACAATGGGGTATGATCAGGCATGTTTTAATTTGTATAAAATTAATATAGCAGCTGACTGTAATACACACACACACACACGGGAGAAACTAATTCAGAAAAACAGTTTGCTTGGAGTGAAAACCTGAACACATATGGTTCACGGTGGGACCACTGAGCTCCATCTTTTAACAGAACAGACCCAAAACTGACCACCTGAAATGCTGAGCGTCTCCATCTGTCACTTTTATCAGCACAGGACCAACTGAACTGTCCTCTAGGAAGCACATTTGATTCTTGTCGAGTCATGTTAAGTCAGCATTTATTTACTAACTTGGAACCATTTTATCTGATGATGTGTGATCTTTGGCATTATCACACTAACACTGCTGTACATCTTCACTGCTGCAATTACTTACTCTTCACAATTCTTATTTAGTTTTTTAACTAGTTAACCAGATCCAATCAGATTAGTGGACAGTGTGCAGCTTTACTGCACCAATACGCCGCCTTGCTGTTCTATATAAACCAAACCAGAGTGTGCCGATCTTCCTCTAAGCCGCCTACAGATGTAGTGTCAGAAATCCTTTTACACAGAAACCATGCTGTTGTGGTGACAATGTGGCTCCTTCTTTAATAAGGTGCCTTTGCCCATTCACACACAGCCCGGTTTTAGCAGTCTGACATTTAACTTAATGTCCAACACGATGTTTAACACAGGTTTAGGTTATAAATCGCTTTCAAAACATTAGTGGTGGAGGAACCACAATGTGCTTTTAATAGATTTGCTCATTTAAAGCAAAACTAAATTCACTTTTTGGTCTTTTTTGTACATGTATGTGACTCTAGGGTGCATGTACACACACACACAGGTTTTATATCAACCAGTTCCTGATTGCTATATTTAAAGTACGGGCACCTAATGACATATTGTCGAGTCTCAGCAGTTCAGCATTGTTTTTCTTTCTAGGCCGTTGTCATCTTATGTACTGTATTACATGGACTATGCTAGAGGTATATTTGCCATTAGTCTTTCCCTGCAGGTACATGTTTTTGTTACAGGGTTAGGGCTGTAGAGCACTTTAGTGTGAATAAGGAAAAAACATTTTGTTTGGGTTTTTAAACAATTGCTTGACCATAAGATATCCGACATAATAACTTACCATACTGTAGATATAGGAATAAATTATTTAATTTGCCAGGCTGACATGCGGTGACCATATTTCTCAAGCACTCATTCAACATTTTTTCTGCCCCCTGGACTTGTGAACACACAGGCTTTCATAAGTTGTCTGACTTCAACAGGATTCAAGTGAGCAGCAGCTACAGCAACTAAAACGTTGTAACTGGGCCGTATCACAGCCTAAACCCAAGAGCTCAGTTCTGAAGAACCTGGACTTTTACTGATGCAGGCTGAACATTTCACATGAAACATAACATGAAACAGTTGTGCTTTAGCCAGATGTGTTGGGTTATTGCGGCGCTGTCTCGTGGTCTCTCAGCTCAACGATATTTCCCACATCTGGGTTTCATCTGTTGTGCTCATCTCCCACAAACTGTTTAATTTAGCAGAGTCAGCTGTTTTAGCCACATTCCCAAAAGAAGAGGACCTCCACAAGTGTGGACACACGTAGAAATGACCATGTTGTCAAATTAATCTGAAACACAGTGTAGACAGTGTTATTACTGTAAATAACTAATGTAGCTGTTTATTAAAGGAATATTTACACAAACCTACAGAGCCGACGTCAGTACTGTCTTCTAATCACATGTTCTGTTCTAATTCAAGTTTATACACCTCTACATCTCACTTAGGAGATAGGAGATAGGAAGCTTTAAGCTTGATAGAAATAGTGACTTAACTTATTTCAATACTGACTGATAAGTAAATAATGAGTGCAATAGAAATGTTGACTCTAGCTTGTGTACTTCATACACCTGTGTATACAATGTAGGATCTGTTAAATTCCTGAATCTCTGCCCCAAAGCCACTTATTGAATAACATCTACATTGATCTATACAGTGTTGTCACCACTTGTGGTATTGGTTTAATTCAGCTGCTGTTCACTGTGGGGGGGGGGCTGCACTGAAATGTCAGTTCTCCAGGGAGGAGCACCGTCTGCATCATTCACTCAACAGCTGACAAGACGTTCACAGTGACACAAATTGTAACCTGAAGTCTTAGGAACTACACTTCATTAGGTTTCTGCAAGTCGATGATTTTAACCTCAAAGCAAAATAAATTCAATATTTACTTTTGCTTTCGAATATTAAAAATGACAAACATCCTTCACCTCACTTGTCTTCACTTCATTCGTATTTAACTTGATGTTTGCTTTTCTCCCACAGACCAGACTAGAAACCAAACTTTACAGATCACCGTTGGCATTTTCACCCAAAATCACTAACGACATCTGAGCCTCTGGCAGCCTTTAGACCGTGCATAGCCAGCCCTCACATCTCCTTCACCTCATGTCACATGTTGCATCTGATCTCTCACCGTGCATGTACAACATTGTATAACAGCTTTATATGGAACACGTAAAATATGCATCAGGTTTTCCCAAGGCTGGCACACATGTTATTTTGGGTTAGCCAAGGTGGAATATGTCCGCCGCTGGAGCATGTCTGAGGACTAGACGTTCCAAATCATTTCAAACCACACACACACACACCCACACACCCACACACCCACACACCCACACACGGGGACAGTTGGGTTCAGAACACACTGACACGTGGCATTTATGTAGTTGATCTTGTTGGGCTACATGTGTTTCTTGTCTGTCTTGTGAAGCACTTTGTAACATATGTTTAGAAAAGTGCTCTATAAATACATTTATTATTTATTATTATTATTTACAAGAAAACGTTGCTGTTTGAACTTGATGCTCTCTAGCATTTGAAGATCCTAAAAATAGCACCACAGATGCATTATGATGACAATTATAATCATAGTCGTTTTGATGAAGCGTAATTTGCAAACAGCTATGAATTTACTGTGTGATCTCAATGCTTGCAGTTCACTGATGAAAAGGCAGCTACAAAAGAATCAGCTTTGCTCATGCTGAGATTCTGAAAGCATCCTGGACACGAAGCAGGCTGTTGGGAAGACAAAGCATTATGTATTCAGCAGCTTTTTCACCATCGAGTGACGTGGATTTCAAAGTGCAGAAGTTTAAAGTAGTTAAGTTCAACAGTGAAGCAGGCCGTGCACACGACAGCTCTGTTTTATTGGCAATGACATCACCCACCATTAGTGGTATTCCCAGGGTCATGCATGGACTCCGTATGTAGAACTGAATTACTTTATGGTCTGTGTTGTGTGCATTAGACCATGCTAGTATGGAACTGCAATACATTTTAGTACCAACCAGTATTTATCAATAGGAAAGTGCCAGAGTGTCAAAAACTGATTACGAGGGATATCTCAACATCTATTAGCCGGACTGTTTGAGATATCTGTAGTTCGCAGAGGATAAATAGCTCTTTAGTCATCATCTAGCGCCACCATTCAAGTGAAATTTAAATATGTGCATCTTTGATTTACAGTATACTGTAACGATAAAATGTATGATATCAGCCACAACTTTCCTTTGTATTTGCTGCAACTTGCAAATGTTAAACTAAAATATTAAACATCTGATGAACGTGTCAGTTAACAGCATAGGAGCACCGTCACTGTGAGCATGTTAGCATGTTGATGTTGGAAATTATCTCTAGCAGAGCTGTAGACTCTCTGTCCCGCATGATCGGACAGTTTCTGATCCAAGTCTTGCAGCAATTTTCCTGCTTTTGTGCTGCAATTTAGTTTTGGCAATGTTTTTGTACGAATGTTTCTTAAGACAACATTTTACATTTACCTTTGTTTTTTTTTTAAATCTGCAGCATCTGCTTCTTTTATCACTCCTGTCAGTGTAAATGTACATAAGTATCGTGAAGTAGCTTCATGCAGTGAAAGACTGGTACATGCTGGTATGAGTCAGCAGTACATCCTAGACAATTACTGGGCATACGACTCCCATCCAGGGCAGGACAATAAAATTCCAGCATGAAACCACAAAGTCTTTATAGCAGTTAGATCACCAGCCTGACTGTGCCCCATTTCCACCGGTCTCTCCTTTCTGCCTGTACTCGTACACATGACAGAAACACTTCAGTCAAACACAGGATTCTGTGTTGTGGTAAAGAAACTGACAACTACTCACATGCTCAACACTTATCTGAGCTGTCTTTGACAACAAGGTCACTGGGGAGAGTGGAAAGTTAGGATTCATCACAATATTATTATAAATTATAAAAAATAACTGCTGCTGACAAACAACTCACAAGGAAATTTTACATTCTGTCCTCAGTGCTCAGTAAATAATGCAAACTTACCTAAAAGGAGGTTGACATAACTTAGATTGTAACAAGTAAATTATCTTCAGGTGTCCATCAGTCCTTCTTGCTTGTGATCTAGCAGTGCAGAGAGGCTGTTCGTAGCCATGTGCTGTCCGATATGCAAATTCCCAGATGGGACAGCAAACAGCAGCCTCCAGCTCAATTAGCATCGAGGACTGAAGCATCCCAGCCTCTGTCCGATGTCTGGATCAAAGTGGAACTGCTCTCCCTTCCTGCTTGCATAACAATGCTCTAGACAGATCCTCTGCTGCAGTTGGTGCCTGTGGATCAGACTACTTAGCCGGCAGGCGCTCTCTCTGACTTGTAAATGGACCTGGCGCTGCTCCAGTCCAAGTCTCTTCGAACAAAAGTGCTGACCTAAAACAGGGTCGTACACCTGAAATACTAAAAACTGCTTCATACTCTGCACTCACTTGTCTCTTGCTCTGCCGTCTCCTGCTTGGCGGGTTGCGTATGCATCTTTTCTGCTTAGAGCTCAATGTCCCGAGTCACAGCCAGAGCCAGTGAACTGAACTGATTTGAATTGTCACTGCATGTTTGTAGCTGGCTGCCTACAGGGCACAGGCTACCTCAGCACGGCCCTCAGTGGGAAACTGGGCCATAGGAAGCCAACTCAGAGCAATCAGCTCAGGGGGGAGAAAAAAAAAAACAGGAGTGATGACATGGTGACAGCACAGGCTCACACAAACCCATCATATAATCTTTGAGGTGGGGATTACAAACTGTGACTAAGACAACCATTCTGTGTGGCCACATATTGCAAAATGACTCACAATATCAACTTACAAAGCAGAATATGTGCAGTTCAAGAGCATGTGGCACAACACACATGCTGGTGTAAAGATACAAGGCAAATACACATGATCACATCACGTGGTGCGATGATGGGATAGGTTTCATTCCCTCTTGCACATCTGAGAAAATTGCCTCTCCTTGAAGTTAAATCGCTCTGCAGGATGACTAAAGTTCATGAGGAGAGATTATAGACTGAGGCAGTTTGGAAATTAGAACCCTATCCTCTGTCGAGTCACAGACAGGAGATAAGTGCGGATTACAGTCAAAGATGTGGACTGGCTGGACATAGAAACACTCCGAAATGTGTGGTTAATCTGCATAGAGAGAGTGAGACTGTGCACATATGCTGTCTGACCTTGAGAGATACAAATTGCTATCTGCGTTATTAGATCCTGTGCACAAAAACGAGCATGGTCCAACCTTAATTAAAGGTGTCAAGATAAAGAAGCTGTGTTCACAGGGAGCTACAGAGAGCGAGCTGAACTGATAGCAAAGTCTTTCTGCCTTCACCCGACTGTCACAGCTCATTAACTGTGCACTTCACGTTGTGACACTCGCACGTTCTGCTTCAGTTAATAAGCCTCGGCACCTTTTTGCATCAGGAAGGCTTACAGCAGTAGTGCACACCATAACACAGGCAGGGAGAAATAAGGGTGTGTCTCAACATCACTCCAACATAATCTCTGCCTATATGTGACCTCTACTGACTCATTTGTGAAACTGCAGCTCTTAACCTCACATTATGGAGTCAGGAGAGTGCCCTTTAAACTCATTCAATCATCAAACCGCTGCTTGTAGAAACAGGCTTAACTCGGGGGTCCTGCCAAGTTTTCTCTCCCTTCCACCCGGTGACTGTATCTCACTTCTCACTTAAAGTTAATCTGTGTTTATTGGATGGATGAGGTTTGTATTTATACTGTATATCCGTATCTATCCTAATGACATTAAAGGAAAAATTCTGTATTTTCATTACTTGCTTGTCTATGTCCCCTTAAAAACAAACCTTGAAAGTCAATACAAGTTTAGGGAAAAACAGCGCTTAAAGTACTGAATTTAAATCAAATAATCAAATAATAAATTAGTAAAGTAGAACTGCTACTAAAGTTTTATTATAAATCATTTTGTCTTCTTTTGACCCCTAGACTTAAGAGCTGGGAGTCCAGGAAAACCTGCACATTTTTACATATCATGTAAAATTCTAGCATTTCACAAATAACATTTCTATCCACTAGTTTCTGTTGTAGTTTAAAAAATAGGTACACTTGGAAGCTGCTAAATTAGCCAACATGACATTATTGAAGTGGCACAACAACAACAACCATGCAACAGTGTGCACACAACATAAAAACACTAAATGCACTGACAGCCAGTTGCTAAGCAAACACGCGACAGCGTGGTCAACTCACCTCTTCTAGCCGTCCCTCCTCACCTGACAACTTGGGAAAGATTCTGTGAAAAATGAGACCATCAGCAGGAGAGGAGTCCTGTCTTTAAGTCAGGTCAAATATAAAAAGAAAAGGACGAATTCCTCCACAAGACACCAATGAGACACCACTCCTCCATACACTGATAGATGGACCACAGCCCAGCCCCGTCCCTGCCTCTGCCTCTTATCTTGCTTTTCCTCTTATCCTCTCCTCTTCCTCTGGATTTAATCCACTGACTGTCACTCTACTTCTCCCTTACTCTCTTCTCTCTCTCTGTCATGAGTGTAATCACATGCACACATTCTACACAAATAACCAAGGCGGATGTCCACAGAGCAGAAACAGAGGGCTAGTGTTGACCAATGGTGGGCTATTAATAGGCTTCTTCGGTTCATCATTGTCTCTTCCTATGATGGTGAAGAGCCTGGAGGGCTTGGAGAGAGGGAGGAAGGCAGACCAGGCAGCATCACTCTGCTGGCTTCTACTTCCCTTCTTGTATTATTACAATTTCACATTTCAACAATGCTGCAAGTGTTAGTGTGAACGCTTTTGCTGACTGATTTAAAAAAAAAAAAAGATAAATGCCGAAGGATGTACAAGATTGTGCTTTGTTGTGGTCAATAGCAGGATGACTTTAGTTTCACAGACCATGCATCCATCTATTATTGTGCAAAGGTCACATGTGTGATGTGCTGATAGTAAAGTGTGAAAGACAGGGAGCCTGTTTGTGCACCATCGCTGAATGCCACAGTTCACAAGATCACCAGCTAAATGCCAACGTTGTCAATAATGTAGGTGTAGGAGTATTATGCATAGATAATTGTTGTTGTATCCTGTGTCAAGTGACCACTCCACACACTCATAAGGCCCCAAAAATATTGTTATGGTACTAAAACATAAAAAAGAATTAAAAATCTACATACATACGTACATCGCAGCAACGTGTGTGTAAATAGACAATTACAACGTGCTCTATTAAATCATGTCTGTCCACTCCCATAGTCCAGTTATATACTCAGTTCATGAGTCCAAGCGAATGTTTGTATCAGAAATGAAATAGTAGCATTTGTAATGTTTAGTGTACTTCAGGCAGTCCAGAGATGGGACAGTGAGGTCACAGTGACCTTGACCTTTGTTACTTTGAAGTCATCTCCTCAAAACATTCCTGACACCGTGTTCTCCAGAATGGAACAGTCAGACAACCTGAAAAACAGGAAGAGCATGTTTATATGCACAGACCTTTGCTCTTCTTCTCCTCTTCTAGGCTCTATGACTACAATCTGCTTGAATTATAAATAATCAACTCACCAGAATAAATCATTGAGATAAAGGACATCTTACAAAAATTATATACATCAAGTTCAAATCGCTGCATCACCATCTGCTTACAGCTTTGCCAGATTCATGCAAAATATGTGTCAAGTTAACATTGTTACAAAGAAAAATGTGACTCTCCAAGTCGCACGATTTACATCAAAGAAGGTGTCTGGTCACGGCGAGTACTGTAATCTATGTAGAAAGGAAGTCATTCCATGCTTTCAGAACCACTTTCTAAGACAGCAGAGTTTCATCTTCATGAACAATGATATTAGCTGCCCAAACTTTCGGCTTCATCAATAGTTGTCAGAGACGGAGCAGCAGGAGTTGCACGCGTCCAACACACAAAGCCAGAGAGTAGTTTCATGAGGACATACATATCAGTCTGCATACAAATAAATAAGGACACGGGCAAGAATAGTTGGATGGCTGAAAGCAGAAATTACTTAAAACTGTGTCATAAGATGCTTATTTTGCTTCGAGCTTGACATCAATTATATTCTTGCCATCAATTACTTCTCTTGAAATATCTAATATGCCATAAATACAGTGTGACAGCTGGATTTAAATATTGTAGTTTAAACAATGTGATTAAAGTGAAGACTTTTAGTTTTTAGAGTTTTGACATTGTGCAGATCCATATTTGGTGAACAACTAGAACCTGTGGCCCATTTTATTTCACTGGGTCCTGGTTTTAAGCCAATTCATCAAGACTATGATACTAAGCAGAACTATGGGGGTTTTATGCCAAATAGAGGAATGCTCCTGACTTGCCAAATCAGTCATCTGACCTCAATCCAACAGATCATGTGTTTCACTTGCTTAAGACCAGACAGATGGAAAAAAGGAAAATTCCCTCAAAACAAAAAGTAAAGAAAACTACAGTACAGTGTTTTACCAGGTTACTTCCTGATTAGCTGCATGCGGACTGAATAGGATTTGAAATTAGCATTAGCTGCGTTTTTAGCCACTTAGGACAGCACAAACTTTAAATAGTGATCATCACCCCCAACCCTGCCTTCTTTTAATTAGCACTTTGTCGGTCTCCTGCTTGATGCCATGAACACATTTCTGTGGAAAACATAGTTGCAACTTGATTAAATTATCTCCTAACATAACGATCATAGGCCTGTATGTTCACAGTTAATGTAAATACTGTTTCCTCTTTTTACCATTTGGGGTCACTGATGTGCAGAATTACCTTGAAGCTCAAAAGCGTGAGTACCTTAGTAGGTATGACATGTCACTTTTTTTAATCCACCTGCTCCTTACATTTCAGTCTGAGCATTTTCTGGCAGGTGATTTGTGATTTCCCCAAGGTAAGTTGCAGATACATTTATTGTGAAGCTCTTTTTGTCCTCCATCCTCCCTGCTCATCATTAAACACTACATCTTTCTCCTCCTTTTCCCTCCCTACATCTCTCTCCCTCCGTGTCTGTGTCATAACTCCTCCCTCAGTTCAGCCTAGTGTCCATTCAGCTTCACTTTTAAGCCTCTTCAGACAATTGTCTCTTCTCCACTCTGTCATCTCATAGCATCGCTGAACCAGAGAGAGGAGCACCCTTTCACCTCAGTGCAGGTAAGAGGTCAAGTTATGTTGTCATTTGTAAAGATACAGGAAAGCATGAAACAATATATAGTTTATCTGATTTTATTTCACAACAAATTAAATAAGTCTTTTCAAAACTATAATTCCCTGAAAGTGAATAAATTGTGCTAAAATTCTTTATTTGACAGTGGACAACAAAGTTATCTTTAATCTAACATTTGTACAGTGGTGTTGATTAACTTACAGTTAAGTGGCCTGACTTTAAAGATAGGAAATATCCTGTTGTCTTTGATAGGAGGGGTTTATGTTGCAAACATTTTCCTTTTCAACAGGAAAAGCACGAGATACTGTAGGTAACAACCCTGAAAAGGTGCCGCTGCCACTGCTCTGCCAGAGTTTTGCATGTAAAAATAAGAACTGAATGCAGGTTTAAACTAACCTTTTTCAGAAAATTCCTGAGATTTGATATCTGAATTATTACAGTGTTTTTCTTTTGGTGATTACTAAACTAAAATGCAGGGAATTTCCTGTTTATCCAGAGTGATCTAACAGATTACTGAATTACTGAGTGGACAACAAGCACAGGGTAATGACATGTGAAACTAAAAACTAGTCACTGGTGTCTATACAGGATGTATTCTGCCAACATTTTACCTGTAGGAGGTAGTTTGGATGCTATCTGAGTCACACCACTTTGCATTTTACAACCAGGGAAGGACAGCCCTTCAGATATCTACCTATGCTGGTACACTGACACGAGAAGAGGGGAAGAATACCCAGTGTATCATAGCAAACTGGTACTTCTCCTTTTATAGGTATTCTATGTGAGTGTAGCAGATGGCCTCTTGTCTTTTGGGCGACACTGTTGTGAACTCCAGAAGAAACTATTATATACACAATGAATGCACCATGTATACAAGTGCGTCTCCTGTATGCTCACAGAATGCCTTTTGGAGGAGGAAACAAATGTGGCTGCTGCCAGAAAACCGTCTACTTCGCTGAGGAAGTGCAGTGTGAAGGAAAGAGCTGGCACAAATCCTGTTTTCTGTGCAGTAAGTGTTTAAGTTCTCAGGTATTCCACTTTTCTTTTTACTTTAAAGACTCAGAAATCACAAGAAGTACCAGAAAGGAATGCAGAGCATTTGGCATCAGGGCAGGAAAGTGAGCATCTGCAGGTTTTCACTCGGACATCTCAGCCCTTATTTGGATCCACTTGAAACATTTGACAAAGTATTGGTTCCTTATATGGCAGAGGAAGGTCCTCGCACTCCCCCTCTAGCAAGAGTTTATCCGAGTCCACTAGGCACATTGTGGGCATGCACTCTTCCTTACAATGTCATGCATAGTTTTAGTAATATCATACCAAAACAGGAATAGAAACAGGGAATCCAGTTTTCTTTGCAGCACTGTAGGGGTGAAAAGATTTATGGATTTAAACTTTTTGTTTTTTTTTCCCCCCTCCATTTTTGTTGTGCTAAGTGGTCTGTAAAAAGAACCTGGACAGCACAACAGTGGCCGTTCATGTGGATGAGATCTACTGCAAATCATGTTATGGGAAGAAATACGGCCCGAAAGGCTACGGCTTCGGAGGTGGGGCCGGGACTCTGAGTATGGACACGGGAGAGGGACTGGGAATCAAGCCTGAAGCGTAAGTAAACACCACCCTCCAGTTAGTCTAACAGAATTAAGTTTCATAATGTATATCCAAATTTATAATTTAAAATAAAAATGTGTGTGCAAACTAAAATGACTTCTTGTCCTGGATCAAAGGTTTACGCTGAACAATTAAAAATAAAAAAAATTATCTCATATTCGTATCAGCATTTCTTAATAAACTGAACATCACTGCCTTACTGCCTTCTTTAAAGCTCTGTTTTTTCTTGACAGACAAGCTCCTCATCGCCCAACAAACAACCCCAACAACTCCAAGTTTGCTCAGAAACCAGGAGGCTCAGATCTTTGTCCTCGATGTGGTAAAACAGTGTACGCAGCAGAGAAAGTTATCGGAGGAGGCAATGTAAGAAATATCTTTACTGCTATTTCAGTATTTTAGGGGGGTGGGGGGTAATGTCATCTGTACTCTTAATTTGAAATTAAAGTTTAAGCTTTAATTTAAGGGGTTTGACATAAGTGTGGCATTAACCATTCAGAAACACACCACCCATCCAAAAGTCACTAATATTTGTTTGGACCACCTGTAGCTTTGATTTCGGCACCTTGTCATCTTTTTTGTGTGAAAATGATGAGTAATGCTCCCTGAACCACTCTTTCACAATTTGAGCCGAAAGAAATCCTGACATTGTCATCTTGGAATATGTCCGTGACATCAGTGAAGAAAACATCCATTGATGGAATAACCTTGTCATTCAGTATATTCAGGTAGTCAGCTGACCACATTCTTTGGTCACGTAACGCTGTTGAACCTACACCTGACCAACTGCAGCAGCCCCAGATCATAGCACTGCCCCCACAGGCTTGTATGGTAGGCAAGAGGCATGATGGGTGCATCACTTCACCCTCCTCTCTTCTTACCCTGATGCTCCCATCACTCTGGAACAGGGTAAACCTGCACTCATTAGACCACATGACCTTCTTCCATTGGACAGTTCTTCAGTTTTAGTAGTGTCATCAGTCTCCTTAAATGTTTTCTTTGCTTGATTCATGCCAATAATTTGACCCTTCTAAAACACATTAACATCTTTTCCACAACAACAGGATGTATCTTCAGACATGGTTCTTTAAGAAATTAGAAGCTACTCACTGCATCAGTTAGGGTTAAATAACTTGTTGGCTGCTCAAACATAATCATCCATGCAGTAGTAGTTACCTATTTGCTTAGTAAAATCTAGGTGACTTTTTTTGGACAGTCAGTGTATTACAGATGTACAATGACAAGACTGAAGGCAGAGATCCCCAAACAGGATTGCAAAGGATTTTCATCCAAGTATTGAAGGCAACACTTACTGTATGTTTGTAATTGTGTTAGCTTGTTCCATTATTTATAAAAAGGTCCCCAAAAACCAGAGTGTGTACAAAAATGGTTGTAATTCCCAAATGGTTAATGCCCCAATTTTCATTTGAAATTCAATGTGGTGATGTACAGAGGACAAATTACCAAAATACATATCTTGGTTAAATTTCTTACAAACATGAATGTAACTAATAAGAAAAGTGGATAAATTCTCTCTCAGTTCTTTCATCAAATTCTTTGCTCTCTCCTCAGTCCTGGCATAAGGGCTGCTTCCGTTGCGCCAAGTGCGGCAAAGGACTAGAGTCCACAACCCTCGCTGATCGGGATGGGGAGATCTACTGTAAAGGTCTGTGTTGGTCAACCAGCGCTGAAATAATAATAGATAATATAGCAAGTGTGTGTGAAGTAAATGTATCAGCAACCATTTAGATAAAAACAGTGAGGAGGATTTTTTGGATTTTGGACTGTTGATCTGAACAAAAAGAAGATTACATTGAGCATTTTGAGCTTTCGTAGCTTAGTCATTAGTGCAAGAGCAATAACTACTGCAATATTTGTAGATGTTTCGGGATATGCTGTATTACTTGCAGACAGTTCAGATTAAGAGTGTGTGCAGAGTAGAAATATTTGCCCTGAATTACTTAAGACAGAGGCCCAATAGTTCAGACGGCCCTCTGATCTTTTGCCATTTATCATAATTTTTTCAAGAGAGAAATTAATATATAGGTCATAAAATTTATAAATAATAAACCCTCCAATTTTGTGATTAACTGATGTTAATCTTCACTCTGCTAATGTCTTACAGTGTTTATAATTCACTGTAATTTCATTCACAGGTTGCTATGCAAAGAGCTTTGGTCCTAAGGGATTTGGCTTTGGTCAGGGGGCAGGAGCTCTGGCTCATTCCCAGTAAAGCCTGAAGCTTCAGCACACCTGGAACTGCAGATATTCCTTCCCGGATCCTCCTGCCTATTTTAATTTGTCCTTTCACTCCAGCTACAGGCATCACAGAATCAAAGAAGCACACAGCTCACACGGCATTTTGTACATGTGCAAGTGGATTTTGCTCTATGCTGTATGTTGCATTGGAAACAGGTTAATAATCTTCTAGGTTAAGGCACATATGTAAAACATTCATACAGACTGAATTCTAACGTTGTTTAAATGTGCACATTGTTTGTAAACTGACACGTACTGGGGCGAGTTTCAGCTAAAAGACAAAACAAAAAAGGAATAAATTATACATATGTACAGTAGTTTGAATAGGAGGAGACACTCGTGTTGTAATAACGGAACTGACTTTGGCAAATGCTGAATTTGATTAACATCTAAAATAACTAAGGACAAAATG
The DNA here is from genome assembly GCF_900324465.2 of Anabas testudineus. NCBI lineage: Eukaryota > Metazoa > Chordata > Actinopteri > Anabantiformes > Anabantidae > Anabas > Anabas testudineus. Next base: position 19,578,738 of record NC_046614.1, on the reverse strand, counting down.
TTTTCCACGCTGTACTGACAGCTTGTATCACACTTCAGTTCCAGTCAAGATAAAGCCAGATCTACCGTCTTAAATGTCAAATGCTGTACATACTGTCTTAAAACATATATTATTGCCAAGACATACAATAAATATCAGGCAGCAAAAGCAGTGGAATTTGTCTTACTCTTCACTTGGCACGCTCTGCACAACTGCCATTGTTATTTTTGTGGTGCTGATCTGATGAAATCAGTGTGTGTGTGTGTGTGTGTGTGTGTGTGTGTGTGCACACGCTTATGTCTTGGACTTGTTTGCTACTGCTTCTAATCATCATCATCATCATCACACACACAGCAAAATGCCAGCTGTTGTGGTGAACAACAGAGTTGTAGTGTTCAGCCCCATCCCCGCCTGCACCGCGGGGCTGGCACACTGACTGGAGTGCCAGGCAGCTGTGGCGGTGACGGTAGTGGAGACTTGTTTGTTTTGACACCGATTATAACATGCATGAGTCACAGCAACAGCCACACTAGACCTTAAATCTATGCAAAGATGAATGCATTATACTCAAACCACAGATTGGTCCCAGACCTTTAATGCATTTAGATTTATAATAAATCAAAGAAAAATGTGTTTCATCTTCAAAAGTGTCAAATATATGAAAACACTATACTCCAGATTATAACCTGTGGTAAAGGTAGTTTCACGTCAACAGTCACAGAATGTATGTAACATGTATTATATAACTGCAGTGCCTACTTATTCTACTGCACTGCATCATTTACTTAACAGAAATTTGTTGCATGTGAGAAATGCTCTACTGTAAATTGCTATATAATCCAGTGGCATCTGAACACATGACTTTAGTTTCCAAGAGACGTTGCAGCAAACTCACAAAGCACTTTGTTAATCCTGCTGCCATATATACTGTGGAATTATAATCAGCTGCCACGAGTAAACACACTAGGTCTCGGTGTCGTAAATCAAATCAGCATCCCAGACTTTAAAGTCCTGACTCAGCTAAAATAAGAGAATAGCCCCCCCACTCCAAAAATAAATTAGTGTGCATGTGCAAATGCAATTACCTTAGACGTCTACGTCTACAGACTAATTTCACTATAGACACTGATTCATTGCTTTTCTTGATATTCTCTTAATTTGCACAGCACGTTACTAGAAATATGAAAATAAACAAACCAAATACAAGTGATTATTCTCTTGATTATTATCGCGTGACTCAACTCAGACACACAGACGGTCACGGAGACACCTCAATCTACTACTTTACTTTGTACACGCAGATTCACACAGTCCCCAAACACACCACATGCACATATTAAATCAAACCGGGACCCTGCATCAAAGAGTGGCAGCATCAGATGGTGCTGCGATTCGTCTATGTTTAGTGGCGAAGCCTTTGCCAAAAGTACATTGGAAAATGCATTCCTGCCTTAGAGCCATGGCTTAGCATTGTCTGCAGCTATTATCCTAATCAAGAGGCCCTGCAGTCTCAGAGGGGGTGCTTGAGGAGGGAAACGTCTCCAGCATCACTCTCAGAAAATCATCTACTGTACAACAACAAGACTCAACTTGTTAGTGTGTTAACATAAAGAGTAGAGATGATCCTGCAGTATGTAACAGTTAGATTGTTAATCTGTGTTTTACTGAACAACCAGCTGAAAACTGATAGGATGTTGTTCATCCTGTTGTGGCACAGAGAAAACAAACACACTCATTATTATTAAAATTAAAAAGCAGAGGGCAGCGACCTGTCAACAAAACATGAGCATCACAATCTTGTTATCCTGAGACCACCCCCTCTGACTGGGGAGGTGTGTGTATTTCCATTTAAGTCTTCTTGTGATACACAGGAGGGACAAAGGGGAGCAGGAGATTAATATCCTGGCGTTCTTCTCTCCATCACTTTGTGTCCGTCCAGATCGTCACAGAACAGCATCACACACACTAAGGTAAGGCCACATTACACTACAACCACATTCCTAATATTATCCAATACGAATGTAATTTTACTGGGTGAAAGTAGTTGCAGGTTGATCTGTTGTTTAAGTCACCAACTCTTCAGTTTTATCTGAATTTAAAAGACGTTCAAATGAAAATGAAACAATATTAATTATATTTCTACAACAGTTCTTTAAATCACTGATCATTGCATTTAATTATCACTTGATCACACGTCATTTAACTGTCCGACGATGAATGGATGCATGAATGAAACCTATCGTACAGCTACTGTAAAAATAACACCTAACAAATCAAGGTACATCATCACACTCATGCTAAAATATATTAAATATTACATATTAAATATACATAATATAATGTGATAATTAGAAATCATTGACAAAAATAATCTCCAACCAACTGCTAGTAATTATTTTACAATTACAATTGTAAAATATATTCTCTACTGTAATTCTAATATCATTTTTCTGTTTTCTCTTTCTAATATTCGTTATTTGGCCACTGCTGCTACAGTCAAGTTCAGCTCTGTTCCAGGAACCGGGCACTTTGTCTATATTTGTGTCTTTATCCAGTAGAAAAGAGGGTCAAAGCAAGAAATGTTATCTATCTGGAATAGCTGCCATGTTTTGAGGGGGGGTCCTGCATGTTTCTCCCTGTCTGCCATCACTTTCTGACGGGGACGTGTGCCATCAGCACTGCGAGGTGACTGCTGGATTCTGTGCAGCCCTTTGGTTAAGATGCAACAACGACTGATAGAAAACAAAGAACGTTTGTCATGTCGTGTGAAAAGTTACGCCCATGAATGATTTAATAAATAACATGTAACATGGTCACAGTTAACCCAAGATTACAGTTCATATCTATAGACACTGAATTTCTATTCTAGTAACATTGTGCAGTCGACTGTAGAGGAATGCATCTATAATGGAACCAAAATGGGAACCACAGAGTTAGGACCAACTGGGGGTCTAGACACAAGTGGTCCCCACTGTTGAGCACTTCAGAGGCAAACGGTTTTATTTTTGTCTTCCAGGGGGAATTGAAATAGTCAAGATGCCTGAGAAAGCGTAAGTCTGTTATTGTTTCCCCTTCCAAATCTGAGTATCAGTTTCATACAGCAGATGGGATTTATCTATAGAACTGCAGATGAAACAAAGATAATCACAGTTTTAATTTCTTTAATTCTTTGTTATCCACCGTTTGATTGTAATGTCTCTATGTTCTTTGTCCCTCTGACTTCAAATTATTTTCTATCCACAGGCCAGAGGTAAGATTTCTTAAGGCTCCATCAGCTACGAAAGATTATTTATTGCTGCCACAGAAATATTTAAATGCCATAATATTAAAATGCCAATTAAAAAATATATACTCCTGTTTTACAGAGAAAATCTAAAATCTCAGCATCTCGCAAGCTGATGCTGAAGGTGAGTCCTCAGTCACGTGCACAGACAGCATCAAATTTAAAACGAGGTAAATTAAAACCCCTGGTGGTGCTTTCTGTGGTGTCTCAGAGTCTGATGGTAGCCAAGGCAAAGGAGGAGCTGGAACAGGAGATGGAAGAAAAAGAGAACCAAAAGGCAAAATACCTGGAAGAGAAAGCTCCTCCAATCCAGACCAGCGGCATGTCCTTAGCAGAGCTGCGGGTATAATTTACATTCAGCATAAACATATTGAAAACTAAGTCTATTGAAATAACAACACGTGTTATTTCATCCAGGAAAGAGATCAAATTAATCTTCTCTTCATTTCTGTACAGACGTTATGCGACGAGTTGCATGCAAAAATAGACGTGGTGGATGAAGAGCGGTATGATATTGAAGCTAAAGTGTTGCACAACACCAGAGAGGTAACAGAAAACTGATGCAGATAATTCACATAACAGCAAATGGACATAAACTAAAGCTGAAGTTAAACTAACAGCTGCATGTTTTGAAGTGACTGCAAGTTTTTATCTCTTATAAGTAACTCGCTCAGGTGAACTTTCAAGGGGCATCAAACCTCCTCTGTTGTTTCCCCTCAGATTAAAGACCTAAACATCAAGGTACTGGACCTTCGAGGGAAGTTTAAGAGGCCCAACCTGAGAAGAGTCAGGGTTTCTGCTGACGCCATCCTGCGCTCTCTACTGGGCTCCAAACACAAGGTCTCACTGGATCTACGAGCTAATCTCAAATCAGTCAAGAAAGAGGACACGGAGAAGGTGGGAACTGAAACATATGTAGTCAGAGTTAAGACGAAGGCGTTTTGATGAAGATATAAATGCACTAAACTACTGATGGAACTGTAGCAGACCCAACATAAACTGATAAGTCTTAAAATGTTAAAGCACATGTGCCAACAGAGCTTATTTCTAATAACTACTGTAAGAATCCAGGTGAGCTACACAACACACTGAGAATAAACAGTTTCCCCTGTCTGCTCTGTGCTGCAGGAGAAGACAGTGGAGGTGAGCGACTGGAGGAAGAACGTGGAGGCCATGTCGGGCATGGAAGGCCGCAAGAAGATGTTCGATGCAGCAAAGGGCCCCAACCAGTAAACACAACAACTGGCTTTACAATTTATGCCGAATCCCACCACTTACAGTTCACCGAGTTGAATAAAGTACAAAACAACAACACCAACTCTTCAAGGAGTGAAAAATATTTTCTGGTTTTTCATATGTTTTTAGCTTAAATCTACATTTTCTGTGTTTTGCTTCATCATCAATGAGATAAATTAAAGAAAATGCTGTTTTTTTTTTTTTTCAAATATTTTCAATAATAAAAAGTAACACTTTGCATTCATTCACTCTCATTATTCCGATGTCATTTTATTAGATTTGACATGGTCTATGTCCTTTGGTCGACTGGACCAGTCTCTGCTGCGAAGAGCCAGTTTACACAGAAATGCAAAAGACCAGAAACAAATGAAATGAGAAAATCTAACCTGAGTTTGTATTAAAGAAGTTAGAGACACGACAAAAACAACCAGAAAGTGTAAAGTGCTCCTGCACAAGGCCTCAAGCTCCAGGTCAGTCCACTCAGCATCCATCCTACCTGGAGCCTGGAGGAGTGGAGCTCATACCTGGCGTCTCGGTCGGGGATCATCCTGTGACAAAAGGTCTGAACAGCGGGACAGGAAATCCGAGTCTGTCATATGCTGCATTTACCGTTTCCGTAATCCGACTGGATGTTTGCACGTTTGCTCCGTCACGACTCAGAGCAGCTTAAATAACCCGCCTCTCTGCGACGGGTGCGTTTGATCTGCGCTGCTACAAGTAGAAGAGACCATGTGACAGTGTAGCAGGGAGACAGCTGCTGCTCCATCACTGTCAAAGACATTGATGAAATGTTTATATTACAATGAATTAGTCTCATAAACTGTGTTTTATCTATATATGACTGCTGTTTTAAACCATTTCCACTCCCTATTTATCTGATGATACTTTTATTAATTGAATTGTTGATCATTTCTCAAATTGTTGCCATCACAGTTTTCCAGAAAACAAACACATTGTTTCATATTAATAAAAGAAAAACTACAACAAAATAATATCAATTAAATAATAATTTATAATTAATCAAATATCAAGTCTGTTTAGTAGCTTAATAATCAGTAGTTGATTGTTGTCTTAGCCATAATCTATAGTGTCTGAACACATTACAGTTACATTAAAAGTGAAATTACAGTAACACTGTGGTGAGTCCGTTGTTTTTATTTATGCCACAAGGTGGAAGCATCGGCTCACAGTCAGTTCACTAAGATAATAATTAGAAATGTTTCTGTGTCTCCACCAGGAGACTGGACAAGAAAACATGCACCAGAGTATTTTCTTTTACATTTAAATAAATAGAATCCTTATAGAAAAGTTTAGTATTAGTATTAGAATTAATGATGCATCCTAAAATGATGTATGTCAGGACAGGTGGCCAGTCAGAGATCAACAGTATTAGGAGGTGCAAGTGCTCCCTGGTGTTTGTTTAAGTTGAGTCACATGCCAGACGGGTGGAGTTTGCAACAATGCAGTGAGGAGACAAAAGGGTTATCAATCAAAGAAAAGTACTTGGAACTTACTGCTGTGATTGGCAGACTTCCTGACGCTGCATTACAGCCTGCATCCCACTCAATAGACAAAGGTAAAGTGACACAAGCTCAAATTCAGCACGAAAAAATCTATTTGAATTGTTTCATGAAGCTACATTGTGAGTATACGTCATGCGTCATTTTGGATAAGTGTGTCTGTCAAATGACTCCATGTAAACCTAAATGTAAATCCTCTGTGAACTCGCTGATTCAACTGATTGCTTCACTTCTACATAAATAAATCAGGCTTTGTCCTCCTTCCTCAACACCACAGGCTTCCCGCAGTAAACTAACATGCCACTTTCAACACTTGAGGGAAAAATCCTCCCAGAGGCATCAACTGTATGTTGATGTAATTGAAGGTGTATACACAGTGTTTTCTGATCCTCAGAACAGTGTTGACATGCTAATAATTTATTTTTTAATGTGCAAAACCTCTTTATTGCATCAACTATTATCTGGAGTTGCTCAACTCTTCATGTAAACGTCAAAGGCAGATGTCAAACCATAAATCTTAAAATCTGAGCTACAGACTTGAGTCAGACTTATACTTTATAAGCATTTGCTTGTTTTGTGCTCCTGATTCTAGACATGTGACACAGTGCACGCACTGCCTGCAGGTACACTGTTACATAATTGTGCTACTTAGAGAATTACATCTGCATTGAACAAACAAGTTATACACACATACATACACATGTACAAAATTCCTGGGCCTTTGTTTTTAAAATACGTCTTGGCAAAGGAGTCGGCAGTGTGGCAGATTCTACAGCAGTTTCTAGAAGCAACAGTACCGGGTCAAAACTAATCAACAAAATCAAGACCACCAACATATGTCTGAGGACTTAATTTCCTAAAGATGTAGTTTGAAAATGGAAATAATCAATTGATTTTGTAAAATATTAGATAATAAAGATAATGATAATGGCCTGTAGGATTGTTTGAGACTTATCTTGACTTGACTGATGTGGACCTGCCACAGAAACACCACCAGCTCCTCTAGGACCCCAAGTCAGAGCTGGGATGTGTGCAGGGGGACTCACATTTGTGCTTTGGCTCATGAGAGACAACTGGTGAGTCACAATCCCAAATGTGGGGTCAGATATAGTATTCACTGCAAACACTGGGAGTATCAAAGTACTTGGCAGAGTCACAAAGGTGTTGGTTGTTGAGAACAAGTCGTTGCAAGTGTGGTTGCAAGATTCAAGATTAAAGGCGAGGTACTGGAGATGGAGCCGGTGAAGGGAGGGAGATTTCTTATTCTGCCCTTTCGGTTGGAAACCTGTTGTGGGAACTTTTTTTTTTAATTGCACAACACGTCCAGTTTAAAGAGTAAACTTCACTTGTTAAATAATGCTGTAAAGTGTAAACTTCTAGTAACTAACATCTGTCCATTTTTGGAAACCAGAGGAGCTTAAGCTGTGTCTTTGTGCGTATTTGTGTCCAAACAGGAAGAGGATTATATCTTGCATTTCCCATATATGTCAGACCTGAGACACTGATAGCAGTAATCCTCTGCCGTTCAGTCTAGTCAGAGGAGAATGCGTGTTTTCCCATTCAAGTTAATGCCAGCTGCCAACTGTTTGCAGGTATGTGCCCACCCATTGTGCACATGGGCAGCTTTCCGCCATGTGATCCACTACTGGCTTTAAAAGCTTATGGGCCACAGAGAAGGGCACAAGATACAATTCCCCACTGAGCCACATCTGAAGCACACATAGCACTAACCGGGTGAGTCTGTCTTTCTCTTCAGTGTTTTAAACAGAAAATTAAGGTTTCAGTTTATATTGTCAGACATGTCTTTAAAGTAAAATGCATTAATAATAATCTCACACTGTTGCTGTTATAGTGAATTGTTCTTTCTTGGCCAGGTGCTGCATCCTAAACATGTCAGACACAGAAGACACCACACATGAGTGAGTAAAGGCATCGTCGTGTGTGAAGTGGAGACTGATAACACAGTGATGCTGCCACACACTGAATGAACTGTAACATTATTTTTTGTGTCTTTCTTTTTCATTTTTTTTTTCTCAGGGAACAACGTAAGTCACTTTATCTTTTCACTGAACCCATGCACTCACAGGTGGTATGAGTTTGCACAGCGTCGATTAGGTGCTATAGGTTTAAATCAGTGCAGGCTATAAATTGGGACAAGCTTTCTCCAAAAAACAAACAGATGCATGATGTTGATCATTGTGCTGCATGATTATATGTCAAATGCATTTACACCCCTGCTTAATGCAGCTGTGAAGTACACTGCCATAGCTGAGCTCGACTCTTTACTTCTCTAAGTGTGTGCGGTGTGAAGAAGAGCAGCATATTGTTGGCATGCACATCACTACACACAACTGTATTCATAAAAACTATGCAAACCTGCTTCTAGATGCATCAACTTTAAGAGGCTGGTTGTATTTTTTCTGCCATGTTGTTACCTGCTTTACACACTTGAGACTTGCATTTAAACATCCTCAGTAACTTAACACACTGCATCTGCTAAGCTGCTGGCTTCACCGCACAGCAAACTGTATTTTTGGCATGTTGGTGCAAGTGCAGAGGCAACTGCCGTCCTTCGGCTTTTCTGCCAGATTGACCTTTGGCCGCTCAGTCAGTCCTCTCTGGAGACAATTCACTCTGAATAAATATCCCAGTGGATGTGTCCTTTCATTTCAAATAGTGCAATGGGTCAGCATCACAAAGCTAAAGGGCTGTACCTCTATTTCTGTCTCCTTTGTGAGGCTCTATCATGTGAGCCACTATACAGCCCCACTGTCCCTGAAACTAAGCAGCACCTGTCTTTCTCTGTGTGGAGTAGGGTTGCTGTTGGAGAGCAATGTAGGTCAGCTAATGTTCTCCATAGAGGACCGTAGGGGAGATAGTGGTGGACGCACAATGCTCACTTTCATTTTTCTGCCTTTTAGAGGTCTCCTAAATGCAGATTGGCTTTTCAGGTGTTTGCAGTGGAAAAAGGTTGAGTTTCTGTCTGTGGCCAAAGGCACTAAAGGCTTAGTGTCACCTTTTCCCAGCGAACAAAGCAATGTTGAGAACAAAAAGTACAGCACTAAAAGTACTTTGCAGGTAGTGTAAATATTAAATACAACAAAAAAAAAATCACTTCCCTGCTTCAGTGAGGTCCAAGTTTTTTTCAGAAGAAGCTAAAACGTTTAAAATAAATGTAACAGCAGGGAGAAAATAACATCTCAAAATAACAAGTCGGACTATGAGAAAATGTCACACAACTCAAACTTTTTCTTCGCTTTTCAAGACACTGTCAAAAATACATGTAGATGGCAAAAATAATGTGGATCATATTGTTTGCTTGCTAAAGCTACATGTTTGCTTTGCACAGAAGAGGAGGAGGAGGAAGAGGTAGTAGAGGAGGAGGAGGAGGTGGAGGAGGAGGAGGAGGAGGAGGAGGAGGAAGGTAGTACTGCATGTGCTAATATGTTTGCATGCCAGCTATAAATAGACACGGCTTTGTCTTTAACACACTGTTGGAAAAAATTAGTGGACGACAGGTATAGATGGTGCCGTGAAAACTGTGAGTTGCAAGAAGCTGCTTTGCTCAAATTACCTCTGAGGCTGATTTTTACAGCACAGTCTCCATTAGAAAGATCTTAGTGTAAAACCCACTTTTACCTTAAGTCAAGACTTTTACGAGTTCTCCACATGTTGCCATGTCACTCGTTCTATTGATGCTGCCTTTACACTGATCACCTCATCTTTGAACAGATGCTGAAGAAGAAAATGAAGGAGGTATGTTCAGGTTGTTTCTTACAGCTTGTGTGACAGAGGGAAAGTGTTACTCTCAGTTGTCTCATAATCTCCCGATTTTATTTTGCTTTTTCTTGTTACGGACATGCAGAAGAGGCAAAGCCCAAGACAAAGTAAGAGCAGTTCTAAAATGTTTCCATAACTTAAACTCTCCTCTGTGGGAGACGAGCTGAACTCAAAGGATTCACTTCATTTCACTTCTCTGTCAGGCCAGGTTTTGTGCCCGGATTGGCGCCTCCCAAGATCCCAGAAGGAGAAAAAGTGGATTTTGATGTGAGTTCATCTCTGGACTGACAAACGTTCCACCTGCCATCTGCTCTTTGTGCCTCTGAACTCTCCAGCTCACATTTCAGTTTCTTATTATAATTTCAGGATATTCACAGAAAACGAATGGAAAAGGATCTGACTGAGCTCCAGACGCTGATCGAAGCTCACTTTGAGAAGCGTAAAAAGGAGGAAGAAGAGCTTCTCAGCCTCACAGATCGCATTGTGTGTTCATACCGTCGCTCCCTTTTTAGCTGCAAAGTCTGATGTGTCTCCAATTTAAGCCAAATCTGTCATCAAGCATTACCTTTAAGTCACATTTTATGTTTATAGGATTAGTTTTGTAACATTTGCTTCCTTTCCTACAAAAGGAGAAACGCAGGTCAGAGAGAGCAGAACAGATGAAAATCCGAGCAGAGAGGGAACGAGAGCGGCAGAACAGACTAGCTGTAAGTAAAGTTATTGATAACAAGAGTTAATGGTCACAAGACTTGATGTCTCTCAACAAAATACTATTTTTATTTCTTCAGGAAGAGAAAGCAAGAAAAGAAGAAGAGGAGGCCAAAAAGAAAGCAGAAGACGACGCGCGGAAGAAGATGATCCTGTCCAACTTGAGTTTCACTGGATACAAGGTAATGATTGTGATAATCATTAAAATGTCCCAGAGACATCCGACGCAGTGCACAACATGCTGCCACATGTGTCCTTTCCCTGTTCAGCAGACACAGACCGGGACAAAAAGGCAAACAGAAAGAGAAAAGAAAAGGAAGATCCTAAATGATCGACGCAAGGAGTTAAACATTGACCACCTGAGAGAAGACAAACTCAAGTGAGAGACACACAGGTCATTTATCTCTCAGTTCAGCACAAGTATTTTCCACTTTTGCACATGAAATACAACACTTTCATTTTTCTGTCTACAGGGAAAAAGCTAAAGAGCTTTGGGACTTGATGCGCCAGCTGGAGGCAGAGAAATTTGAACTTCAGTATAAGCACACGAAGCAGAAGTACGAGGTGAGATGACACATTACTGACAATCACACAGTATGTCAGCAAACTATCATTTACATGGACAGATTCTAGGAAGGAGGCCAAAATAAAGTGAGTAACTGTGCATCCAAAGAGAAGTTCTTTACTTACATTCGTATAGTGACAACCTGTCAAAAGACAGCACTTAAAAAGTAAGTGAACTGGGTGAAACCAGTAGACCCTATAAAAACAAATCAGATTACTATGGGAAATTCAGACACGCTCAGCCCCATCGACACCTTAACACTTCAAACATCTTTACAGATCACTGTGCTGAGGAACCGAGTCAGCGACCATCAGAAGATGTAAGTATGTTGGAAGCTGCAACATCACACTGCATTTCTGACATTAAATGCTCATCTGTGTTACTGGTTATATAATATTTTACACAACAAAGCAGCTTTTTCAGCAGGAAGACACACAAACTCAAAATAAAACAGATGTATGTAAGGCAGGAAGCCGCCGTCGAATAAGCAGTGCTCAGTAACTCCCTATTTACAGTCATAAATATGGCCGGATATTGACTCAGTGATGTCATTATGTTTCCACCGTTTTCCATTACAACCCCCCCCCCCCCCGGGTTTATCTTACACCTCAGTGTCAGTAACAGAGCTGGTTGTGCCAGCAGGATGTCAGTTTCCTGAACTAAACAGCACTGGAAAAACAAAAAGGTGTACAGGGTGCTCTGACAAAGGTCAGGCTGATCTGTCTGTACGACACGCTGGATATGCTTTCAGTCTCTAAGGAGAACTCGGCTGTAATAGAGCAGCTGAGAGATCTGCTGCACGGTGTCATCTGCGTACGTACTGTAGCTCACAATAAAACAGTGACCGGCCCCCGCTGCCATGCAACTGTTGTGAATCCTTTCTCTCACTCAGGCTAAACAAAGCTGTAAGTTTTCCTGCAAAATATGGTTTTACATTTGCAAACCAGAGATATCGTACTAGTGATAGATCATTTCCAATGAGTGACACTTTGAAATGCGGCATTTTAGACAACCACTATTTTTCTAAAAAGATCATTTATCACAGTTGAACTTTTGCTATTTTGCTTTTGTTTTAATTCATAGTGTAAACTGCAGGTGTCAGATACCTCGGTAGCAACAGAAGATAAAGATAGCTGTCAACTATAGCCTGGCAAATCCCCTTCCAACAACAGACAGCTGTGAAAAGCTTTCAGTGGCTTCAGTGTTTGAGGGCGGCAGCGTTTTGTAGAGAAGTGGTTCCCAATCTGGAAGTGAAGATCCCTGGAAGGCGTCATAAGATGATTATTTGGGTAGAAAACAGATAATATATATATAATATATACAATGTTAAATATGCATTACAGGTTAGGAAGTTCATATAGTTTAGAATTTCTGCTGACTTTCACTTTATTCTCAGTTCAAAAGGTAGCAGGAGCAAGCGTGGCCTGAGGAAGTAACATCTGTCATCGACCGGAGGAGAACTGGTTCATCTGACATGAATAAAATCACAGAGTCTGAGACAGAGTCTGTGATTTTAAATACAAAATGACAGAAATGGTATCTGTGAAATCAAGTGTAGTAGAGAGACAGTTTGTGATTGCAGCTTATATTGATTTAACAGGGATTTGACTGAAGTGTGATACCTGTTCTCATGGCTTTAACTACGACGGGATTTTCAATTTAGTCTTTGTCCAACCACTGAATGAGTCACTTACAAGCTAAACTGACACTGATTCACTGACTCTTGTGTGAACAATCGTGTGGCTACAATGGAATAAAAATCTTTATTTAACAAACCAAAAAGAGTCAAGTCTTTCTTTAACTCGTGGTAACTTTAGGATGAGTTTCCGCTTCAAGCTAATTATAAAATAAACCACTTGGGTCACTTCATCCTGGCTGTAAACCCCAGTTTTCTCACTATATAGGCGTTTAGCGAGCCCGGAGACATACCCACAGCATTAAGTCTTCTATAAATGGCGACGTATGGGCACATAAATCTATCAGCCGAAAATGAATTGATTATGAGCTCTCATAAATCTAAATATCAACCACGGCCCCAGAATTCCCTCATGGCTTATGTGGTTTGAACTGTGGAGGTTCAAAGTTCAAGCATTACATAATGCACAGATCCTAACAACAGCTGCAGTGTCTGGCTCTAATCACTCGCTCTTAAGCCTCAGAAATAAATCATAAGGGTGGATCCAACAGAATTGGAATGATGTACTGCTAATCTGCCCAGAAGCATTTCAAACTCTGGAACCAAAGCTCAGAGGGGTGTGACAACATGCGGGTGAGGTTTGACTGAAGCCTTTCTGCAGCTTTTGACCAATAATGAAGTCAAATATCCAGATGCAGTGATATATCGTCATGTATAAGTTGTGTTTGCAGCTCAAAGAGGAGATTTCTGTCACCTTTATTGCAAAAATGAATCACATACATATATGAAAAAGATGGATGAATCAAAAAAGAACATAAACACTTTACAAAATATAAACACACATTACTTCTTAAGGCAGTGCATACTTCTTATAGCAACCTCGCAACCTCTCACACAAACACAAAAGATGTTCTGTTCTTTATGGGCACTTTAAACAATCAAATTTATTTATTTTTTTTACCGTTTTTTTAGTTTTAAAATAAAAATGAAGAAAAAAAAAAGAAGAAGAAGAAGTCCTAGTGTTGTTTATTAAAGTAAAATCACTATACCAGTTTTCAGAATGCAAAATTAACACATCTCACCACAGTGAAAAAATAAAGAAAAGAAAAAGTTGCAGCAAAGAAGCTCCAAGGACATTTAAATGTAACCTTACAGCATGTACAGGTACAGGGCTATGCTGTTGTGTGGACACATACAGTTTCTCTTTGGGAAAAGGAGAAAGGATGCTGCTCAGCCTCAGTTCATATCCTGTAGACGGGCAGAAAACTTGCAGGCGAGTTGCTTTGGCAAATGAGTTTTGGAGTTCTCTTGAGGCCTTCGCGCTAATGGACGACTTGAACCGACTTGTGCGCCGCCATGGTGATGTCATTCATGAACGCGGCCTTACTCATCCCTTGCTGCAGGACAAATAGTTAAATATAAATCAGCGTCCCACCTCAGTAATTACACTAAATTTACAGTAAGTGACAGAGTGACAAACACAAATAAAACTATGCTGAAATGCGTGTGTGTGTGTGTGTGTGTTCACGCGGAGTTGTTAGAGCACACGCTGCCAATGTGCTTCTGTACATGTGCAAACAAAGTTCTGTGAGTGTTTCCACAAACCTGAGCTACTGGATTCCTCAGCCAAATCACTTTTAATGTCTCATTCACATTCAGTGGGCATATTCTGAGAACGCTGCCTAATCCTTCAACCTTTCTCCCTCTGTTTCTCACAAATACCTGAGAAAGGTGTGGACCTTGAATTGGCGGTAGGAAACAGAAAGGACACACCCAAGCCCTGACAGATCTTGGCACTCATGATTAAGCGCCTACTCACCTTTTTTAGGAAGCTTTGCAAGTCTTTCTCTGACCACATGTTGTAGAGCAACAGGGCTGCAGCTTTGCTTGATTTGGGGAAATATCTAACAAAGAGGTGAAAACAGTTGGTGTAGATTAGTTTTCACATAGATGCAAAAACAAACCCTGATCCCACGTTGGCTGATATTATCTATTCTTATCATATGAAGGCACATTCCCTCCATGCACACATGTAGCCTCACTTGTTTCGGCTGAGATCATCGAGTGAGTCTATCAGACTGCTGTCTAACAGGCGCTTGCCCATCTCAGGTTCCTTCATAAGTAGGCAGTTGGCGGCCTGACAGGTCATGGCCAGAGTGTCATCCGATTCATTCCCTTTCTTGGTGCCTGTGCGGAGGATTTCCAGTAGCTCGGGGAGGGCTTTGCGAGCTGCAGTAAGAAGACAAGGAAAACCCACAGGCTGTTTAATGCAAAGAAAACATAGAACTTGTAGAACTCGTAGAAATGACAATGACTGTTTCAGATAAGGGACACTTAAGATGCTTTAGATTACCTAAACACGCAAGTCTACTCTGAAACAAGATTTTTTGGAGGTAAAAAAAAAATGTTCTTTAACATAAAGAGAAAATATAAAGTCTAAATTATTTTATAAAGAAAAACAGGGCGACTTTCTTTGTTCTTCTTACCTATGGCATTGTGGAGGTTTCGGTTCTTAGTCAGGTTTCCCAACAAAGCCACTATGTTCTTCTGCAGGTTGACTTTGTCAGACCTCAAAAGGGGGCTGATGACCGACAGACCATTCAGTTTCTGCACAATGGTCTGGCTCATTACACTGGAGACCTGTGAGGACAGAAAATCAGATCAGCCCCTAAACACAGGAAACGAACTGTATGGATTTATCTGAATAGAAAAGTACAGTTGACATGTAAGACATCATTTCAATGGTTTCAGATTTACTCAGATGAGTTATCACTATCACTTTGTCCTTGAAAACTGAAACTGGGGTTGAATATCCAGGAGATGTTTTTGTTTCTTACAATGCCTTCATGTGCAGTGAGGTTCTGCATCGCTCCGCAACAGGCTTCCAACGTTTCCTCTTGCTGGCTGGAGCCGAGCAAAGACAAGTAACTCTGCAGAGTTTTGGAGTGGAAAAGCCATCCTGGTCCAGTAGGATGTTGATCTTCAACAACTGGGAAGTCAAACTGATACTGGACAAGAAAATAGAACAGAGTTTCCTCATCTTTCTCTGTGAATCGTATGTTTCACACGTGTGCAAATTGGCAAATGAAGACAAACACTGAAGCATTGCAATATAAATAATACATACATATTTAATTTTTACCTAATTATAATTCCTACATTTACTGCACACTAGCCTTTGCAGCAATAGTCAATACCAAGTGAATGAAGTCAACTCTTCCTTAAGAAATACAGACGTACACCGTGAGATTTAGGCTATAACAAAAAAAAGGAATGATTTATAAAACACAGTGTGTCTCACATGGTCACTCTAACCCCTGACACGACACTCTGACAGGTTCTGTCTAGATAAACTGACAGATACTTGTAAGTAATTGACAAGAGTTCGTAAAAGCATCCCCCGAGCTATGGTGAACACCTTCCTCGTCTTACCTCGTGTTCTGCTGATTTGTCCGGTGAAGCGAAGCAGCTGATCGCGCCGGCTTCGCCCTGGCTGTTGCTCCTGTTGACATTCTTGGCCAGAGCTGTGATCCTGCTGAACAGAGTCGGCGCCTCAGCCTCCAGCTGGAACGTCAGGTTGTGCAGGATGCACACGCTGTTTTCTACAGACTGTTTCAACAGGTCGATCAACACATAACATAAGAACACATTCAAGACTCTGAGTCCTGTGCGTTTAGATGCCTCCTGAGAAATACACTGAGCAAAATAATGACTTGAGCAAACATGCAGGGAGGGTGGATAGAGAAAAGGCAACATCTGTGTGATGAAATGCAGTTTAATAGGACTTCTCAATAATTTCTGCTGTTGTGAAACTTGCTCAATATTGGTTCATGCCAGTTGGATTCCATCACAGGATTTTATAGGATTTCTCGTGTGCATTTTATGTGATTTTTTTTCCAGAAATCACACAGCTTTTTGTTTTTTGGTTTGGTGAAGCTGTGACGTGCATGTGAGTGTTAAAGAATAATGAAGGTTGAAGAAGAACACATTACCTTATGATCGGGTTTTTCTACTTCCACACAGTCTCCAATGTAGCTGACCAAGGAGTCGATCAAACCCTGGCTTTTTCTCATCGCCTGTCTGTTGTTTTGCTTTGCACTGCTGAGGTTTCTGTTGAAAATGTTTTAATGACATCCAAACAGATACAGTTACACATACATACACTTTTATTAAAAGAGTAAAATAAAAAAGTTCTATCACTTTAATTAATGAAGGGTCTTTTCAAGCAAAGTGATTTGCTGTTTGCTCAGTAACAGTACAATCAGCGCAGTCTCGCCTTCCAGACGTGATTTAAAACGAAATCTAGAGCTTGTCTGAGATCAATTACACCCTGCCTTGAAAGTAAATAATACTAATCTTGTAGAGAAATGAATTAAACAACAGACAAAAGTCAAACAACAGCGGCTTTCTCAGAACAAAACAGTCAGACAGTCATGGTGGTGTAGTGGATAACAGATAAACAGCTGCCAAGCTAAGATCACCAGTAAGTGAGGTTTGACTCATGGCGATGTTACACATTAACATTCACCAGGGCCAGAATCGCTGTGGCCAAACAAGAGTCCCAGCCAGAGAAGAAGTGATATCAATGATGTCAGTTATAAATGTTGAAACAGTTCTCAGGAACTTGGTACAATAGAAAATCACAACCACAGACTCTAAAATAATGATGACCTTGAGTCACACCTCCAACAAAAACCTATAAAACATTATGAGGGAACTGTTCACTGTACTGCTCTATTGCACTAGTCTAAGCTTAACTACTAAACTGGCAACTGGCAAGAATATGTGCTTTTAAATATATTCCTGAGCCCCAACCACAAAACACACAGATGAAAACACAAATGGACTCGCATCAGTAGCAACGCTATTACTATTACTCACTAATACTAACAAGCTGACAGGATTGGTGGGTGTTTCAGTGCTCATCGTACATTTACATCTTTCCTATCACTCATTCACTCTACTTATAATAAGTCAGCATATTCACAAAATAAACCAAGTCTTAACCTGCTTATCACACGTCATATTTGTAGAGTAAAATATTTCTAAAACCTAAATTGAGTAATAGGCTGCTGTTAGAATAACTCCACTGCGCCAACAGATGAGCAACACACAGACAATAAGAGCATAAACCTTACGAAAGCTGAACAAAGGCTATGAAATGATATCTAGCGTATTTTGCTCACCTTAGACATCCGGTAGTGTGAAAGAAGACCTCGGAGTCTGGGTTAATATCGTTAGTCCGATCAGGATCTTTCGCGTAAGGTACGATTACACGCTCCACTAAGACAGGCAGAGCGCTCCGCAGCAAGTCTGGCTTCAAGTTGTCTGCAGAGGACAAGTTCCACAAGAGGCCTGGAAAGAAAATGGGAAATAAAAAAATCTTTATTACGGGCAAATCTGAGAATTCCCTCAGTCCCCTCATTAAAACTCCTGATAACAGTTTCTGTATGCATGTGATGTGCAGATGCAAACATGATAATAAATGATAATGATGGAATAAAACTTTAGTAGCATTACTAGAACAGCATCTGGTGGTTTTTCAGAAACCTTTCAGTGCAGCTTTGTAAGTATGTTCTAAACCACACGTGTCTCTTTGTTTCACTTGTTTACATGTTTAGGAGTGTCAGGCTAAATGTACCCTCATGTTTGTACCTGTCAGTTGTTTCTTTATCTCTACAGAGTTTGTGTCTTTGAGTACAGCCACAGTCTCTGTGATGCCACTGCAGCGCTGGATCGCCTCCTTGCAACTGTCGTTTTTAAAGGACAGATTACGGAGGGCGGCTGAAGCTGGCACCGCGACTTGTGAACTGGGGCTGTGCAGCAGATTCACCAGGGGCGGGATCCCATTGAGTTTTAACACCTGCCACACAAGAAGGCTTCAGGGGTTAGCACATGTGGGGAACACAACAACAGACCACAACACCTGACTGGTAATAAAATGACTAAAACAGTTATGTGAAAGTAATTAATTCATGTTTTTAATCATATTTAGGACCATTAGTTTACCAGTAAGGGCCTTTTAATGTGTTTTCTTCCTGTAATTATCTTATTGTTTAGCAGGTTTCATTGTTAGTGGCCACACCCACACATGAAGGACACAGGGGAAATGTATTCCTCCCTGACATCATCCTCCCTGTTTTCTGTTCTGCATATTAAGTCGCTCGCAATGGAAATCACACACTTCCTGTTGTTTTAACTTAAACCTTCTTTGATTTGCTGCACTGTCAACCAGCACCACAGATATTCCTCTTTTGTGTTTCTGACAAGCGGGTTTGCTTGGTGGTATTAAACAAAACACACGGTTACCACAGTAACCACCGCAAAAATACAAATACAAAACAATCTTGTGTGTCTGTATTGTACGTGTTTAATCCACTGTAATAAATATATCACATTGCCAGCCATAAACAGCCTGACAGTGTGATAAGAAAACAAGATGAATCACCTCCTCCTTAGCTTTGTCATCCATGTAAGCGTTGTGCTGTATGAAGGAAGCGCCGCAGTTCTGATACGTCTGGTCCTCGCTGGAAAGACACTCCACGGCCTCTTTCATAGTCAAATCAGTAACTCCAGTAGATCTAGAGCAAACACATTACAATCTAAATGGTATATTCACTTGGAAAGCACACACACTTTAAACGGTTTCTTTTTGCTCGTCTCCACTCACCTAGTATCTACTTTGTTCTTGGATGCACCCACAGTGACTGGAGGCTTTGAAGGAGTTTTGAATGAGTGGATTCGGCTGCATACGAACTGATTGTTAGATGTGTTCTGACTTGTGCCGTTCCCAGTGTACAGAGGGTAGTATCTGGTCTTTGTTATATACTCATTGATGGTCATATCTTTCCTGTAGTTGCCCATGTTGGAGGAGAATCTCTGCAGTGGAACAGAGCGTCTGGCCCTGGAGCGCTGCCAGGCCAGATCAGGCTCGCTGCGGCTGCTGTTGGGTTGATCGACGGCCATGGAGGGGGCAGAAACGTAACTCCTCTCATGCAGGTAGGTGGAGGCCGATGCGTTCCTCTTCACACCGGATCCCATGGAAATATTAACTATATTCCGGTTGGCGTTTCTCTCTACGTTTTGCTGCAGAGCCAAAGAAAACAAGCATTGATAATGAAAGATAATAGTCTGTCCTGAAGGCTCACTAGTGACTGAGCAAGTACTGAGTGATATCAGAGCCAATGCAAACAAACGACAGCTTGGTAAACATTTCTTGTGAAAGGAGACAGAGAGATTCTGGAGACTGGATCAGTATTTCCAAGAAAGGAGAAACGGGACTTCTGGCTTTGGAGCCTCTTTTTGTTATTGGTCAAATCAACAAACTAGCAACTAGCAGCATTTTTTCTTAAGATAAAATGCCTTAAAGGCAAAGGTCTAACAATAATTTGACATCCAGGACTAATAAATGATGTCTCCGAAACATTATTCTGTAAAAAGAATACATAAATAACACCGTTTATTCTAAACACCTAAATCAGCCTCACACAACAATGAGTCTTTCGTGCAAAGTTGTTCAATACAGTCAACAGATGAGCTGTGAAACTTACAGCTTTTGAGAAGCCATTCCCATAGAAGACACTTCCATTAGCTAAGCCCGACTGTGACTTCAAGGGATCCCCGAACACAGAATCACACGTAGGGCCTGAGGACGAATGTGGATTATCAGTTGTTATCATATGTACCTTACATCTGTCAGATCACTGCCGCTGATTTATTGTCTTTGACAAAGAAAAAACTGCAGATCACAGTCACACAGATCCTTTGTGGATCTTTGGTCTATATGCTGTTGAAAAGGGAATAACAGCTTTAAAACATGATGCAACATAGAAAACTGAGCAGAAATATAAATTATGGATATGGTTCTCTTAAACGTAATGATCAAATCTCAGTGTAGAAATACTTCAACATGGGCTCTGCTACCATTGCATTCAAATGATGGTTAAAATATAATTGTAGTATCAGCAGAAATTACTTGAAATACAAAAGGTAAAAGTACTTATGCAAAATAACTCGTTTTCAAAGTGGCCTACATTATAGTATTGATGCATTAAGGTTACATCACTGTGTTGTAGCTGATGAAACTCAGTTTATTTTATTTGTTTCATTGCTGATGTGTAAGTGAATATTTCCTGGGATAAACACCTATATCCAGATATACATTAATTACAACCTTAACCAATTTATTTATGTAATATCAACCAGAGTACCTGGCACTGTAGCAGTCAAATCAATGCAGTGCTGTAAAAAACACATTTCCTCCTGAAATCTAAAAGTAACAAAATGGAAATATTAAAGGGAACATACCTCAGACTCGTACTTAACTAATTACACTTATATTATTTCCATAAAACACCCTGTGTATTTCCTCTTGTGTATATTTATAAGATATATATTTATCATGATTATCGACCCCTCATCATCACCTCCCTGAATATTAACACTCTTACTGGTTGGAGATAAGGAAGCTGATCCACTCCTGCTGCTGAACTGCCTCGACTTCGTCCTCCTCACAGTCTGCACCTGTTCCCGGACGCGCTGCTCTCCTGATCGGAACTGGTTCACGGAGGGCACGGCCAGCGAGGTGTCGTCCACGTCCCCGATGGAAATGACGGATTTCAGCGGATCCGCACTCGTCATTTTGCCTTCACCCGTGTGGGAGGCCCAGCTACATCCGAGGGAGGCTCGCACGGGAAGCCCGTCAGCTGCAGACTGTCGGTGTCGGCGTGGAGCCGCGGAGGCGCACCTTGCCCTGCCCTGCCCCAGCAGACCGCACCCATCCAGGCACAACACACCTGCCAGGCCAAAGTCCTGGGAGGTGGTAACTCTCACTTTGCACGTTTCCTTTCTTGTCTGAACAAATAACTCTCGATTTTATGTTGGAGGTGCCACTCGACCTACTTGTTTACTAGTTGTAGCACATCTGTGGTCAGGCCCCTTTTAAGAGATTAAAAAAATAAGAAATAAACGATGACTCTCTGTGTGGTAAGCTGTTCTATCGTATGTTGTGTTTAGATATTTAATCTTTAAAGCTATTAGTACAGATTAGAACAACAATACAAGCTCCTGTGCATTAGAGCAGAAACATAAAGTAGCTCCAAGTAGAAATACTCAGGAAAGGACTGAACACCCCACCTGTGGATCATGTAACACACACATTCATCTGCATAATAAGTGCATCTCCTTTTTATCCTTAAGTATAGGGTTGTTTTGCTATTAACATTAAGTTCTTAGCTAAAATGATGTATGCATTGCATTCTGCTGGTACTTGCACCTCAGGTATCGAAGTACCTTTAAGTACAGGTGTAGCGAGGTGGTGCAGCTGGTTCACACGATCTAGGAGCCAACTCTGACCTTTACTGACATTTTCCAAGTGAATCTGAGCTTCGACATTACATTCACTATGAGCAGTGAATGTAATGGTTTCTGAAATTTTTACTGTGTGAATTTATTGTCCTGCACTGCCATAAAATGGAAATTAAAATGCACCACACCCATGTGTGATGTTGCCCTGAGGGTGTACTGGTGCCAGCTGGCACAGAGGATCCAGCAGATTTGGCTGTGGCCTCCTCTCTCATGCTCTGTCACCTTTATTCTGCGATTGCTTTTGAGGAGCCAGTTTGTGCTTCATTGTTGACAGGAACTTCTCATTTGCAACACTGACCTGCCAGATGCACTGACATTGCTCTCTAGTGGTGAACGTGTGAATCAGTGAATATTATCTGCAGCTCAACGTGCATATGAAGTCTTTATTGCTTTCATAATCATGCTGGAATGAACATCATCTGAAATTCTGAGAACCTTAATTAAAATTAAATTATTTTCCAACATCGACGTGACTGTTAATCAAATTAAAAAGTAATCAGTCACTGTTAGTCTCTTATTCATAAGACTTTTTTTCATAACATTACAATATGTATTAAGCATACATACTAGAAAGTGATTTACCTGGTTACTCTACTGGGTGCACTGCACATTAAATACATACTAAGCATCTGTTAAGTTTCTACAGTACAAGATGTTTAGTAAAAGTGATTCAGTCATATGACTGACCTGACATAGGTCAAAGTTAACAGTACATATTACAGAATATAGTACATTCCCACTGTTATAAGTGAGTGGAGTGTACATTGTCTGACATAAATATACTTTCAAGTGCAAGATAAACTAAACTGGTGCAACAGGATCCTAATGAAAGCTCTCAACCCACTGTTGTGCAAAAAAAGACTTGTTAAACTAAACATACAGTAAACCTAGCTACAGCCTCTTTCTTCTCTGCAGCGTTGACCACTTCTTAAGTATGTAAGAAAAGAAAAACCACTATGATTGTGTGGCGGACACTAAATCTCAAAGGAGAAGTATGAAATCAAAAACAGAAACAAGTGGCCCTGGTGAAACGACTGTAGGGTGGAATGCCAATTTGACCTAAAAACGGTCATATTTACTGCATAGCAGTAGCACAGACTACATAATAGGAAGTGTATTTGCGAAATGCATAGATGGAAATCTAGGAGTTAAAAAGGCTAAATTTGAGAATATAAAAAGTATAAAAGTGTTAAAGATTGATTGTGTCCTGCACTAATATTAGAATATTCAATTATAGTTAAACCTTCCTTTTGCAGTACAAATCTAAATCTCTGTGAAAACCACTGAAAGGAGAAATAACCTCTAAAAAACATTCATTTTAAAGCTCACTTCAAAAGATTAATTTCACTTTGGCCCAGTTGGCTCTGAGATTATTCCTCTGGTTCAAAGGCAATGGGCTCCTGAGCCTCAGGGGAACAATTGTGAGCTTGAGCTAGAGGAAAGCCCCTGAGCCTCTCTTGCAGACTTCCTAAGGCAAGCCTCATTTCATCTTCAGCTTCCTGAAGGGATTTAAGCTCCATGGTATAAAAAATGTACAGCAGAGAGGTTGTCACTAAGATGGCGAAGCACAGCGCAGCCAGCAGGTAGAAGGAGGTACGAGGGAAAGGTTGTTCAGCTCCCAACGCCAACCAGGGTACTGCAGCGATGGCCAACTCCAAAAACAGCAGAGCCAATCCCATCACTCCAGTGCGAGTCGCTGTGTAGCGCATCCTCTCAGCGCAGTGCAAGCCCACTTTAACTTCAGTACGGGCCTCAGTCACAGTGTTGACCAACTCAGCCACTTTCTCTGAAGATATAAAAGACAGAAAGGGTGTGTTTAATACAAATTACAGTGAACAGTGAAGTACCAACGAAAAAGAAAAGGATGCAGGCTGTGCTTCACGCCTGTTCAAATGAGATTATGATTACTTACAACATTATATTAAATATTCACAATACTCATTCAATTAAAGTCATTGTTCTGATCAGGACTCTAGCCATGAAGTAATTATAGCTTGTAACAATGCACTGTAATAGACATGGACATTCTGTATGATTAGCCAGAAGAGACTGGTGGTACTTATCTAAAGATGTTAATAAAACAGTCCATGGTGACTTGCTCTTGTGATAACTGTTTTTTTTTTTTTTTGTAGCTGTACTGGTTTTAAAAAGAGTCCTACTGGAGAAAGTAAAAATGAGTCTGGACTAAAATTAAGCCACTTAGCAGACAACCTCCAAGGTAGTATAGATAATAAAATACCTGCAGCAGAGTCCTGATCTTTTGATTGCTTGTGTCTTCCAGCTTCAGGAGGAGTGTGTGACTCCATCCGCAGTTCA
This sequence comes from Anabas testudineus, assembly GCF_900324465.2. Classification (NCBI taxonomy): domain Eukaryota; kingdom Metazoa; phylum Chordata; class Actinopteri; order Anabantiformes; family Anabantidae; genus Anabas; species Anabas testudineus. The sequence goes on along the minus strand of NC_046614.1, from coordinate 19,554,349 downwards.
ACAGTCAGAGCCTCGTGGTCAGAGTATGGGAAAGGATGGCCAGGGACAGAGCCTTTGGTGGTGGACATGGAATCACAGTAAACGTTTGTTTTTGAAGATCCCTGCAAAAAACAGAAGTGAAATGTGCTTTAGGAATTCAACGAGCCAATAAAACCAAATCTTCCAGTCAACATGAAGCAGATACAAAGCCCACTGTTCACCCACCTTGAACAGGACGTAGTCAATGCGGATTCCCTTCTCAAATGGGACAAGATCCTTTTTATTGATAAAAAGGTTGTCTGCTATTAAAGTCATACCATTCTCACATCCCTGCAACACAAAACACTTAACTTAGATTGTACAAGTTCTTTACTTACTAGCTCGATTTGTGAGAAATGCAACCACAATGACACTGCTGGATGCAGCCTTGCAAACTAAATAAATAAATTTGCATTTATTTTCTGACCATGCATACAAACACAATTTCATTTTTTATTTAAGAGCTACCTCTATTTAATTGCTGGTCAAATGCAAATTCAAAACATAATAAATAAATAAATAACATCATTATTAATCAGAATTATGGGGAAAATACAAGAAAAGTTAATTCTTTAATTCCTGTATTTTGGCAGATAAATGAATCTTTACACTGCCATTCTTTTCACTACTCACATCAAATTGAGCAGTTTCTAAATACGAGTCTCTGAGTCCAGTGTAAGACCTCAGTAGTCTGCTGCCAAGGTCCTGAGGGTGCATGTTGAGGTCACCACCTAGAATCACCACATCTGCTCCAACAGAGGTGTTTCTAGTAGGCACGGAAAAACACATAATGTTTGCTGGATCAAATACTGTCAGATAAGGTAGTGCTGCTGTAAACATTTGAACTCAGCTACAAACGGAAACAGGTAGACTTCACCCGAGACAAACATAAGCAAATATATGCCAGAGTACACAAATAGTGGCTCACACTGTTCATGCAGATAACAAAGACAACATACCGAACAAACTGCTGCAGCTCCCAGGCCTGAACCACTCTGTGAGGTAGATAAGAATCTTTCTCTCTGCAGTACTCTGCATGCAGCTGAAATCAATCCACAATAGTGCACTAATCAATAACAGTTTACTGTACGTTACTGTGACATTTTATTAAATAGACTGGACATGTCATTGGCAATAAAGGACAGAGCAATTTGTATGAATTTGTTCTTACCTAGCAGATAAATTCCAATTTGTTCATGTTAACATACACTGCAGATCAAAATTAGAGGACAACCTACAATTTCCCAAATATCAAGGTCACTGCTTCGTCCTACTTGAATTTATTTAAACATAATAGTAAAATAGTAGTAGAAATATTATAGAAATATTTCAGAAATTACATATATTCTGACATTCTGTTCGTCCAGATGAAGGTCAAAGGGATGCTATCATAAAATTTAGTTGTAATCTTTCAAACACTGTTCTAGTAGCACGGTACAGCCACAATAAAAAATTCCTTCATATGCTGAAGATGAGATTATTTAAGGAAAAATCCAGTGTTCATAAACTGTCCTCTAATTTCTATCTCTAGTGTATATTCACTAATCACATAGTTACTCTGGATGTATAGCTTTGGCCAAAAGAACTGATGTGAGAAATCTCTGAGTTATTTTTGACCCAAATTTTTCTAGTACCTTGCATATAAAGGGAACCACTAGAACTGACTTCTTCCACCTGATGACTATTGCTAAAATACTTCTACACTGGACCACTGCAATTAACTTATTAAAAACCCTCCAGTTAATTCAAAGAGCTGCAAGCAGAGTGCAAGTTCTGACTGAAGCGTTTCTTATTGCTAAAGACAACTAGGGGATCTAACTTGCAGAACCACTGAGCTCCTCTCACCATTTAATTGCCACCATTGCATATCATCAACATTGCGTCTCTCTGCAGTAGCTGTGTTTCGTCATCTCTGCCTGAATCTACTGGACATTTCTTCCGCTAAAGACAGTTTTTCCTTTCAACCATCACCTAGTGCATTCCCAACCTGTATTTATCAGATTTTTTAAATACAAATTTATATAATCATACAAGTTTTCTATACAATGTCGTATAGAGAGCTGAAAATTTATGAAAACTTACATGAGTGACATAGACGTTTGCAATCAGGCTGCCAATGTTTAAGATGGCCATGCCAACAGCCTTACCTCCAAACCAGTCTCCATGATGAGTCTAAATGTCAGGAAAACATAAAAAGCCAATAAACACACAAAAAAGGAGACATATCAAACTGCAAATGGATTTCTGAGTGTTAGGTTAATGCTTTAGGTTTAACAACAACCTTCATCTTTCTGACACCTCACCAGAGATCTGTGTGAGTCATTGGCTAATAATAAGATTATTCTGCATATTCATACATACATTATGATCTAATGTTCTCATGTTCAAGTATTTTATGGCCGATAAAACTAGTGAACTGGAGATAAATGTTTTCTGTTGTGAACAAGATGGTTATCATGATCATCCTGCAATCACAAAGGCCAAGGTTCGACTCCTATTCAGCTCAGGAAAATGAATATCTGTGTCTGTGGTTTGCAGCAGCTTCACGCCCCCAATCTCACATGCAATTTCTAGAGAAATTGCACAACTGCTTCTACTTGCTGTTGACTTTATCACATTGTTTTTGGAATAAACTAAACCGGTGGTTGAAGTCCATTTATGCAGTTACTACACTTAAAAATAATGACAACTACATATTTTGTTGTGTTTCAGAACACACACCCACCAATCTAAATAATCATACTCCACTGCAACATTACATTTTTAGGACTCAGTTATTAGCAAAAATGACTTGAGGTTGAGGTTTTTGCAAAGTTATCACAGAAAAACTACAAACAAAATTACACAAATGGATAAATGTTTCTGTAATCCAGTAGTAACTTTTAACACCGTGAAAGGGGCCATTTATCATTTAAAGCACTTTAATTACATTTTGTTAGCAAATATAAAGTAAAGAATCTCTCCATTTATACAAAACCCAATTGTCGTGTTTTCCAGACTTACCATGTACGGATAACCATTCAGTGAGTAGCGATAAATAAAAGTATCATGGATTCTATGTTTGGAGAAAATGGCCAGCCCACTTCCTATAACTCCACTGCAGAATAAGCGGAAAAACAACACATGAGAAGAAGTTGTATGCTCCAGAGTAAACACAGTAAACAACATATGTAGTTATTGCTAAAAAAACATGAAGTCAAACCCCTGATTTTCCATTAGATCGTCATCATACTCTTGTAAAAAGCTGTCACCAGAAGATGTGAGAATACATCTACTAGATTTGACATTTCTGTGAGGTGGGTCCTTTGATTAATCTCAGTCTTGTGGTCTGGTAAAGAGGTCAAAAAGGAATTAAGCTCCAAAAGTTAATCCTTTAGGTAGAGGCTATGCTTCAGTTAAATTTTAAAGATGGATCAAAGTCCATGCAAGTACATTTTTCCTACAGTGGGGTACTTTGGGACCCCTTTGAAGATGTGACAACTCATGAATTTTAATCGCAGACTGAAAGACGGTCAAAGGTAATAAGTTGAGAAACCATTGTGTAGCAACCTTTGGATGAGAATACAGACATTACCTTTTGAAATAATGAGAGTGAGGATGACTGCAGGCAAGTTTCTTTTTCAAGGAGAGGTAGTCTTTCTCACTCCAAACCTGAAAAAAATGATACATAAATCAGAATCTCAGGTGTACGTACCTAATTAATATTATTCCATTCAGTTGTAAATTGTATTCATTTCCGCTACTGGTCGCTGCTGTTTTGTGTTTTGTGTTCTGTTTTTGCACTGTCTTCTGACGTCTGTCTGCACTTTTTCTTTGTGTTCTTGCACTGTTTGCACTAGGTTGCACAGGATGCACTTTATGTGTTTTGCTAGGACAACTTAGCAGTCCTCAGCCCCATGTTTGTCTTGTTGCCGTTTTATGTAGCACCATGGTTCTGGAGAAACGTTGTCTCATTTCACTATGTACTGCTTCAGCTATATGTGGTTGGAATGACAATAAAGCTTCTTGACTTGACTTGACTTGACTCCAGCAACTTTAACTTTGTATAATGATCTTCCACCAACCTCTTGTAATAAGACAATATCATGCTCTTCCTTACACAACATCTCTCCAATCATGGTAAAGCGCTCATGACAGTGTTTAGTAAGGTAATGGATCCCCCTGAAAAAAAAAAAAAAGAACAATTTATTTAAAATGTACTATGACATTAAACAATACATTAAAAGTCTCTATAAAGTGCATCAACTGACCAGCAGTTCAGAGAGAAAACCCGCACACTGACAGTGTCTGTGTTAGCCATGCTGTCAGTTCAGTGGATCAAAAGATGATGATGGAGCTTCAGATCAGGACTGTCCGATGACTGGAACAGCACGTGACACATGGAAGCAATGTTAGTTTTCTTTTGTCATCTAATCACAAATGGACACATTAAGCAGCCTCTATTGGAGCACAAAATGTTCGATATAGACACATAAGCAATGTAATAAAATCTGAATAATTCTGAAAGAGTTAGTGAACTTAATAATAATAATGATCCATAAATTAATAACATAAAAAATAAAACACAGAGTAATCAGTCTGTAAGAAGAATAAGGGGAAAAGACAAATATAAACTGCATAGTAAGCAGCAAAAGTGCATACCAAGCAGCCAGTAGTATGACTTTAGTTCCAGTTCTTGGACTTGGACTATTTTCAGGATCAGCAATTTTTCCCTTTTTAACAAATCATCTGTTCATCTGGAACTTCTATGACTATGCAAAACTGTCTTTGTGGTTGAAGTACATATATGATATACTGTATATGTAAGTGTTCTGTTTTGAATAATGTGTTATTAAAACAGAGCAGATGACCCTGGCTGCCCTCACTGTGTGAGGCCATTGGAAAATGTTGATTTTTATTAAAAAGGAGCCAAAGTAAAAGGTGGATAAATTCCCTCCTTTCTCCTGGGAGTGCAACAATATGCCGGCCCCAAACAGAGTGCTGACATAGCTTTGCTCTGTCTGGAGAGAAAACAGGGAACCAGCAATGTGGTGAAGAGAATCAAAGGGCTTTGTTGCCAGAAGTAGTAGTTATTGTGTACATGTAACACTGGCTATTCACGGAGTATCAACACATTTCCAACATTTACTTGCAATTAACACTAAAATTAAATTAAAATTACACAATGCATGTGTGTGAATGTGTAATCTCATTAGTGTATCAGTCACAAACAAGTGTTCAGACACACTTTTGCCTGCTAACACAGACAGTAGCACAAACTGTGGACTTTAAAATAAAATCAAGGCAAATGAATTGATTTAGTTCACATTTTGTCACGTCATGTGCCTGGATCTTTCCAAAGTCTAATTATTTCACAATAAGTACTTTGTTTTGTATGAAATATCATTAAACATAATTATTTAGGAAGCCACTTGCAGTCACTCATTTTAAGTGCCTCCATGGAGATTTCCACTTTACCATCATATAGAAGATTTAAATACTTTATTTACTATAAAAAAGTGGAGGTAAATGGAGTACCTTCAGGTTTTGGACTGTTAAGAGGACAAAATGTTGAGTTGGACTGTATGAAATTATAACAGAACATCAAGATAATGACCGACATGATAATAACAAATAATCAGTAATGAAAATAATCACTAGTTGGACCTCCAAATAAAATGATTATTTGATGAGCAGGTTAGTGTAAGAGAAATTAAATCAGCACTGACAATTAATTTCTTATTTTATAAAATAATGTCAAATAGCAGCTTTGATGCTGCCATATGATTTTAATATTTAATGTTTGTACAGGCTTAGATTTCAAACAAAACCTTTGCGATTTAAAAACATCACCTTCAGTTCAGTGATGTTTTCAGTGAAATGTATAATTTGTTTATTTATTTATTGAAAAATATAGATTTTTGATCTTATAACTAAAGGTGACTCAAACTATCCAGAATAACACTAACTTACACTAACTTGTTGACAATATGGATTCAGTTTTATAAAGTATTTCGACAGCTTTTAACCTTCTCAGTAGTTTGTTAGCTTAGAAAAACACAGTGTTTAAAGAAACCTCGTCAATGAACAGCTTTGAAGCTACAACAACAACAACCAGTTCCAGCTAGCACTTTGGCTAGTCTCAGCAACATGAAGTGTAAATATTGCACCGTTTTCTGTTGCCTTGCTCCTGAAATTATTAATTAACTAATTTAACTCACCTCATAAACCTGTTGACGTCGACTGAAGTGAACCGGACCGTTTGCAGAGCTCCTCTAGTTACACTGGCGTTGTGTTAGTTTTGGCAGCGAACCCAAATACTTCCTGTTAGCGTGCTGGCCAATTATTACTGTGACCTTAGTTAATTATTATCAAAAGCACACAGTGTTGATCTGTCAGCATCTCAGATAACGTTAACAAACACTAGATTACACTAAGTATTCTCTGCTCAGACACTTCCATCGCTGTGGCTCTTCCTGCCGGCTGGGATAAAAATAGATCTGACTTCCGGTTGTGTTTTCCCACAAAATAAAACAGGAACTTTAGTTAAAAGCGTAATTTAATGATAGGTTTCGTTAAAACACATGTGTATAGTACATTTAAATAGTGCTGGTAGTAATTCCGCATGATTCACAGCAAAAAGTCCATTTCAAATAGGTGAAACAAGCAGTTGTTTTAATGCTACGTTGTATTTTGAAGGCTTCCTTTCCGGTTTGACTCGCCCTCAGCCGCGATGAATTCTGGGACGTGAAGTTCTTTAAGCCAAATGCCGTGTGCAGCCGCTCTGGCAGAAACACAACGTTACCTGTTTGAGAGGAGGTAGAGCCAGTTCCAAGGCTGGTTCGGATTCATACCAGTCCAGAACTGGTTCCAGACTGGCACCAACAGTTTGGTGTTAGGGGAGCAACAAGAACTACAATGCTGCTGTAAAGATAAGATATAGATGCGGTGGGATTTATAAAACGTGGTTGATGCTACTTTTCTAGCTACAGGCTAAAGCTAACACGGGCTAGCACTAAAATCTGGGGCTCAGTATTAACTTGAATTTAATGCACGACAGACATATGTTTTTTTGAAACGACTTACTATTTTGACTGTTTCTTTAGTTAATTATTTGACTGATCTAATGACTTATAAATACCTTTATCAGCACTGGAATGAAACATAAGTTTCGAGGTCCAGTCCAAGAATCTGCTAACAATTTAAAAAAATGCTCCTGAAATGTGAGGATGTCGTACTTTTCATTGTCAGACGTGGTTGTAAACTAAATATGTTTAGATGTTGGACTGTGGGAAAGTCTCGCTGCCAAAGCATTAACTAACCTACATGACTTAAGGTCAGAACAGATTACTGAAAGTCGTTAGTGACTTGTTCTACTATAGATATAGACACAAAATTTGCTGCCATCATTGATTTCAAATCCTATGAGACCATTTCTGAATGTTTGAAACTCTATAATTTTATAATTTCAGCACTATTCCCACATCTGAAAATTGCCTAGTTAACTTGTTGAAGACCAGATTGAAGTGTTAAGACATTGGGCTATTTGGCGTCCCATGCCCTTTGTAAGATTGAGAAAGAACCACCATGGACGAAACAATTTTACAAACATGTTTAATACGTTTTCTGGGGGAAAATGGCCCCAAAGGCACCATGCTGTTTTTTTTTTATTGTTAGATACATTTGTTTGATTACATAGTCCAAACTCTACTTTGAAGTATAAAATTGCAATGCACAATGGTAACAAAGACAATGGTACACCACCTTAAACCAAAAACAAAACAACAAAAACAAAAAACCTTCCCACACCATTCAGAATATGATACATTAGATATCTCATTATTAATTATCAATTATCAGCACAATCACACATTATTTTCAGTGAAGCATATGGCAACCACCGAAAGTCAAAAGACAACATAATCAAAACAAAACATTAATCATGATAATGGCAACAACAACAACAACAACAAAAAAAAGGTCTGTATAAAAGATAAAGTGAGAAACCTGCTATTGGAGGAGTGTTATTGTGTCTAGCTTGTGAAATATGACATTCAAATCCAGGTGCAATTATTCTGACATAAAATATCTTAAATTTTAACTTTAATAGCAAAATTGTCCAGTGAACCACACAGAGTAGACACTCGTCTAGCAGGACCCATGGGATAGCAGTTAATCCTGTCTCTAGCATGACTCCTGCAATACTTAACATCTCCATTGTAATGAACACAGATCAATACATCTCCGCGACCCCTCCCCTGCCCTCCCGCTATATGCTTTACAACCCTATAAATAACAATCAATGGTCATACTCCACAGCACAGAGACGACAGCTCACATTCAAGACAATTATTTAGTTGGATTTTCAAAACGATTTCATGTGTAAAGTCAGTAAAAAAAAAAATGTCTTAAATATCAAAGCTGAACTTTTATCAATGAATGCTTCTCCACACATTACACGGAGAAGGGTGAAGCAAATGAACCGGCTTCACAGCATACAATCTCTTTTTTAAACAAAAGAAACAGTGATTAACTTCTCTCCACTTTAACCACGGTCTCTGTGCTGAGTTACTTGATCACAAATATGAACATAAAGCCCCACCCTCCATCCCCCCCCCCCCCAAAAAATACTCCTATGTAACACATATTCCTTTAGATTCCACTGACTCACAGTACAGAAACATTTGATTTTTTAATTAGGCTACATAACTCAAGGCAGAAAATAAGCACTGCTGTTGTTTCACCCCACTTTTTGATCTTTTAAGTGCAACCAAGCACACGTCTTCAAACAGAGAGAAATAACAGGGGATCTCCTAAGGATGGCAAAGCCCTGGCTTTATGTCAGGCTAGCAATGGCACGAGACATCCTTATTGTCAAACATCAGTTATAGTGTCAATAGATGCTTGTAAGACCTGATTTAAAAAAAAAAAAAAAACGTGTAATAAAACATAAAAAAGCAGAACCTTAATAATACGGTAACACAATGAACCTTCTTGCTGTACACTTTGACTGTAAAACTTCGTTTTTTTGTTTGTAAAACGACAGACTAAGTAAAAATTAGTTATTCCATCCCGTTCCTTTGTGTGCTCCAATACAAAGACTGTCTCAGAAGATCTAGATCTGAAAGGTTTCTTTCCAATTTCTTTGACAAAATACACCTTTTTTATATTCATGTGTTCATTTAAAAATAAGAGGTAGTAAAAAAGGCAATCCAAAGTGGCAGGCAATGATATCATCTTTGGAGAAAAGGCACTTTTTCTAACAAACCTACTGCAAGAACACCACTTGGCTCTGGTTTTCCTCTTCGGTGGTCCTGTCCTCTCTACTTGTTCAATCTTATATAAACTTCTCTAATTTCTCAGAGTGCATTCCCTTGGAAACCATATACATTTTTTTATCCTTAAACACATTCTCAGTCCCTCAATAAAACATTTCAGGCTCCATCAGTTACCTTGGCAAAAGTGACCCACTTCATCTAAAGCATGTTTAAAACACATGGAAAGTAGCTACTTGTTCGTCAAATCCGTAATTCTTCAAAAATTTCTTTGTGTGTCGGCACATTGAGATTCACTCTTTCTTTTCCTTGCGCACACTTTTAAAGCTTTAAAATGTGTCCTTGTTAGTTCGGTCGAGCATTGTTTGAGTGTTTTTGTAGTTTTTCCTGGATGGTTGAGCTGGTTGAAGAGAGATTGTGTCACGCTTTCATCTGGTTTTTCCAAAACCTCCCTGAAGAGCTGTTAGTCTTTAACAAGTCTGTAGACATGATACTGAGCTCCGTGTTCACTCGTGGAAACCTCAAAAACAAACGCTATACAGAGCAAGGTCTCCTGGGTGTCACGGTTCGTCACCACCTGAAGAGAAAAGATTAAAGGAATTGTTTAACAACTGAATTGAATAAACTTTCAGTTCCCTATCATACGTATGTACTGTAAATTTCCAATCAGTATAGATGACACATTGTAGTCTGAAGGGAGTTTACTGTATGTGTTGTGTTTCCAATGTTTTGTGCAAATGTAAGCTAACCAGCTGCTGGCTGAAGCTTCGTATTTACAGAAATGAGTTGTGTTGATCACATCATACATTATAGAAGATGTACATTTCTATATAACTGTTCTGTTTACAATCTGATAAACATGACTGTGTGTTACCTGTAGGATAGTGAAGTTTTCAAGAACACTGTTCATCATGTATTTTTCAGGCAAATGTTTGAGTTTGTGGATAAAGTTGATCATGTACTCGCACATAGGAGAGCGGTGGATCCTGTAAACACACTTTCCTCCCTCTAGACGGGCATACTCGGTCTGCAACACACACAGGAGAGACAGAAAAACAGAAATCAAGCTTGAGTTAGGCCAGCACCATCTACAATCTGGTCGGTCTTGTAATAATTGTGCTTGTGAGGATGCGTCATAATAGTTTGTGTTTTACCTCTACTTTTTCGACAACCTGCTTGCCAAATGAGCAGACCTTGGTCGAAACAGTGATTGTCATGTTCTCAATGCTGCCGTACTGGCTACTGACACCGTAAAAAGAGCCAGGACCATCCTGCATGCCGCTGCTGTTCAGGTCCGCCTGCAGATGGCACACATTTTCTCACATTAGTGATGATCATTACATGATTTTACACAAACTCTAACAAAAGCACCTCATGGCATGTGAGTCGTCAAGTTGGAAGATATAATGTTTGCTTCTTCTTGAGACTAGATGTTGAGGGACAACATATTGAGTACACAGTCTATGGGGCAGCACGATGTGTGTAGAGACAGAAAGAATGAGAAATCCAGTGGACATGATGAAGCAATACATTGTGAAATGACCCATCTAAAGATAAGTACCTATCTTATGAAAAGGAAGTGGCTTGCATAAGCTGCTACTGATTCTCACTTGCAAAGTGTGAAGTTGTGAATAAAAAAATAAAAAAAAAACACTAACTATAATAGCCTTGTTGTCAACCCTAACATACAGTATGTCCAGAAACTACTAGAAACCCTTAACATGTTTGGGTTTTTCTTTTATTTTGTCTGTAATACATCACAATTAAACATCGGTAGCATTTATTAAAAACTACATTTCTACAGTTGGTGATCTGATTTTAATGGTGGATGTTGGAACTTGGTTGGTTATTTTCTTCTATTGATCTACAAGATTGTGCATATTGTGGATTTAAAGTTTTCGTTTTGAAATTACATTAAACATTAATTTAGAAAAATTGGAAGACAAATGCACAATAAAAACACGAGGATGACAACCCACCCAGAATTTAACCAGGAAGAAAGCGTTCTGAGGGCCTTTCTCATAGAGCTCTTTGAGTCCACCCTTCTTCTCAGGGAACTTGTCGTAGATCTGCCGGATGTCCACAGCCTCAAGGAGTGGGTCACTGTAGGAGGGGTTGGTCTGCCCAATGTGGACAAACAGATGTTTGCTGTACTGCAGTGGACAGAGATAGAAGAGAGAAGGTGGGTCGATGTGATCATCAACTACATTATCGGTTCAGCACCAAACACCAACTAAAGATGCTGCTGTTTTTACCCTTTGTTAATAATTTTTCCCTTATCAGTGTCATTCATTACTAAAATTACTTTTAAAAGATTCTCTGTAACTAATAAGCTTCATAGCATTTAGTTTATTCCCATATATGAAGCCTTATTGTAATCTCTGACTCACATTGTCGGGGTCTCTCTGGACCTCCATGAAGGCTGAGTACTCCAGCATCCGCAGCTTAGAGGAGGCGATGGTCCGGTCCTGCCACACTGGCACTGCAGTGGCAGTTGGTGCAGGAGGAGGCGCCAAGGGCTCATAACCTGAATAGCACACACACAAGAGTAAATGCAATACCACCAACATATTGGTATTGGCAATTCAATCAGTCCACCCTTAACACAAATTACGGCTTATTTTCTTCAAGGTACTCTTTCAGATTTCTTCTTCATACTCACTTGTTATGGGTTGTGGTACTGGACCTGAAAGGCTTGGGTATGGTGGCTGTACAAAAGGTTTGATACTGAAAGATAACGAACGGCATCATGAGTCAGAGACATATAAACAATGCAGAGACATCATAAGGGCAGTAATCGTTTTTTGTGTTTGGCACAAATGGGTCTATTGTAGTTCTTTTCTGTTAGTATCAAAGTGTAAGCATGTGTTGCTGCACCAGCTAGGCGTAAGTCCACCTGCTTCACTGCTTGTTAATGATGCAAAGTAGCATTGTTTGTTTTGGATTTTATTGAAAAAATTGATTCATATTTGTATATAAGTTTGGTGCTTTTACACTAAGCTCAAGATGTCAAACAAAGATTTTTGTCCCTATTCTGTTTTCCTCAATCAACTTTGAAGCAGTTTATTTGCCTGGTGGTGGTTCATATCAGTGCAGGAAACATACAGTACAACACAGTGTAGAACAATAGTTAGTGCCGCTTTGTGCCCACTGTGGGACTTTGGCTAGGGGGAACTTACGCATGGCTGGTGCGGCCAAGCCCAGGAGTCCTTCCCGGGTTGAGATCTAGAACCAGCCTGGTGTGCAAAAACGTTATTTGTTAACCATGCCCTACAATATCCACGTGACATTAACCCTAACTGCCTCATTTACTCTCTCATTCAAGCATTTACTCATCTCACGTGACAGTATCTCTCTTTACAAATCACAGGGTTTCCCCACTGATAATCTTGTGGGATCAGGGTTTACTCACTCCTGAGAGGGTCCAGGCTGTCCTGGGATTGTAGCAGGCCAGAACTGGAGAGTAAATAAAAACAATAAATTGTTGACTCAAATTAAATGTTGCAAAATCCAAAGTAATATTTCATTATATTGAATCCAAGCAACAACCACAAAATGTGGTTACAGGCTGTAACTGTATGAACAATTAAAAGAGGTCTCACTCTGGTTGATTGATAGGGGGCAGGAGGCAGCGGTGGAAGATGATTCTTAATCATACTCGGAGAGACGATCTGAGCGGACGAGAGTGCTGCCATGTTCTGCAGGGCTTTGTCTTTAGAAGCCTGATCCTATAGATGGACAGGAACAAATGGCATCAACCACAAGGTGGAACCATAACCATACACAATTATCTACTCCTGCAGGACTGTAAGATCCTAAATTATCACAAGAAAAACTGTGTCTGAGTGGTATTCTCTACATATCACTACCACTAGATATGACAGTAGTAATATGTCTTTATTTGCAGTTGTGAAGCATATGAATTGAAAACATTTATTTATTCATTCATTCAAATTGAAAGAGCAGCTTAACAGACTACAGCAAAGAGAAGCATGGAGACAATAAAGCAGCATCACCCCAGCAGTATTTAAGCTTTGGTCACAAGACAAATTGAAGATCAGTGTGTTATTAGGATCACCACAAGGAAAAAGAGAATGATGAGAGAGCATTAGCTTAGAATGCAGTTTTGCATTTGCAAGTACCTCTCTACCTGGATGAAAGTGGCACTATGTATGTAAAATAAGTAGCACGTAACCGTGGTGCGTGACACCGTAGATGATTTACATGATTTACAAAACAAAGCAATATTAAACTTTTGGTTTAATATTTCAACCTTTTGGTGTAACTCATGTTTTTAGGGAGAATACAGTTCACCTAAATTAACTATGACTTTAAAGGAAAGCTGCCTCAGAAGGTAGACCCCCAATCAAAGAGCGAAACCTTGTGCAAAGCAAGTGAGAGTTTTTTTTTTTTTTTTGGCAAAGACGGAGGGGATTGCTCTACATAAGGCAGGATGTGCAGCAGTGTTGTGCTCAGAGCATATTTCCTAAGCATTGCTTCATTATAAGATAGCAATGTAATGGGACGACATGCCAGCAGGGGGCCATAGCAAGGGGACAGTGCACTGGTGGTGCCAAACAAAGGCAAGGAGGGAAGCATATTACACAAGTCAGATTCACTTACCAAATTCATCGCCTGAATCAAAAAAGAGAGAAACCATTAGTGCTGTGCAGTACTAGTATTTAGGATTTATTAAGTTTTTTTTTTCCATAGTGTAGACATGGTTTTCAACAACTCAAAATTCATACCACGAATGACAGTTTAATAAACGGTTTAATAGCTCTCAGGGATTGGGGCAAATGTGGGACAACTTTCAGGAAAAAACAAACTTCTGAAAACCAAATTATCCTCATATTTAGGAGTGGGTGTTTTCTTTATTTCATCAGGCAGCATCGGAATGATGACTATCTTTATATTTAGTATATAATAAAAGATTTTTTCTCCTAGAACTGGATGAAAACGATGCAAATAGGAAAAGTTCAAATCGCTAAAGGTGTATTACTTCACACACCTTCAACATTATAACATCACTGGATCATGTTTGTCAAATGTTGTGAGAAAGAGACATTGAATAAGGATGACAGTATCTGAAAAGAGTATTATAAAGAAGTTATGGAGGGAAGTTATGGCTCACTATGAATAGTTGTATAACTTGTGTTTAAGATGACGTTCCTTCTTTACTACGCTACTTCCTAGTCTATTACTCTTCAAAGTTTGTGGATGTTTATCAATTTCCTTGTAGGTTATCACACTATGTCCAACTAAGTGGACTAAAGTGCATATCGCATCTTTGAAAAGATGGATCATTAATGTATGGGAAATGCAGCTGCAGATGTTTACGTCAGTGTTTACATGCATCTGCATTATGGGCTCTATATGTGAATATGCAAAAACAGAGGCAGTCAAAACAAGTAAAAAGCAATTATATGATGATAACAGTGAAGGATTATTCTTAACTTGTGTTGTTTCATAGAAGACATTACACAATGACACATTAGAGAAACTAAGAGGAGCAACTAAAAAGTAAAGTCGAGAGAGTTTTAGGGGAAAGGGAAGTCTCAGAGAAGTACAGTATGCTGCAGACGCATTGCGGGTACAGATAACAGGTAGGGAGCTGAAGCATCATGCAGCTAAATGACTTTTCACTCAGCATGTCATAACAGCATGTTTAGATAAACTATAATACTAAGATTTTAGGTGTAAGATTAAATACTACTAATGCTCCTCAGGCTTACAGTACAATAGAAGTTAAGTGTCTGTTTGCTGCATGCACGGCACAAAGCAGGACTGTAGCTACTCCTAATCAATAAATGTTCCTCGCCAAGCTTCTGTCCACTTATCTAGTAGGAACTGGCCTTGCATCAAAGCAAAGACTGATAATATGCACAAATGAACTGGTTAGTGCAAAGCCAAGCTTTTACCAGCCCCGCTGAGCCCGCGGTGAAGCGCATACCTTTAGCTTTGACTGGATCTCGCGAGATTTTCTCCGGGCGAGAACCTGCAAGTGGCTAGAAACCTGCACAGAAGAATAGCCAAGAGAAGAGAAGATGAAAAGGAGACAGGAAGAGAAAAGACAAGGGAAGAAAGAGAAAAGCCGTAACCAAGGAGGAAAGAGACGCCCAGTCAGTGTTGCCGGGTGGCAGGTTGTTTACACCTACCTTTATACCCGCCTGGTATTCGCGAACTTTCTTCCGCGCTAACACCTGTATGTGACTAGACACCTAAAAGGGTGTGAAACAGTTTTGAGCATAAAAACACAACATGCTCTCAAATGCATGCACACAACTTGCCTCCAAGGACACACACATGCACAAAGTAGGAATTCTTGTGTATATGCAAACAATAACAATTTAGTGAGTTTAAGGCTGGAGATATTCGATATTTTTCTTATTAGGACCAATGTCCTGCTGTCATAAATACTCACTAGAGCACCAAATGTGTATTTATCTATGGATCAAAGCAATGCACTATTTACTCCAGCTGTACTAGAGTGGAATTGCCATTATACTGTCATACTGCTGTGTTCAGATGTAATGGTTTTAACTAAACATGAGGAATTTTAAATCCATTCATAAGTTGTTGTTGCTCTAATGGACAATTCTGTTTTTTCTTGGAGTATCAGTAACACAGGCTCAAATCAAGCATGGTTATTCAAATTCAAATCACTCTTTAAAACTAGTTTACCTGTTTTCTCGTGCGGGTCTTTCCTGTCCTCAGCTTTATGTACCTTGCTATCAATTCATTGCGACCTGCAAACCAAAAACATTAAATAAGGTCACAAAACAGACGAACAGAAAAACAATATACACACACAAAAAAACATTAAATAGAAAGTATCACGTCTAGATGAATGATTATACTCTAAACTGGACAGAAGGTGGCACTGTAGTTATACCACAAATTCATGTCTCATGTCAAAAAACCAGTGACCTTTCCCAGAGATCCCCAAATCCAATGCAAACACACTTTTGTCACGATTCACAGGCCACAATAACACCTCTGTTTCCTACGAGAGACCTGCATATTAAAGTGTATTTTATTATTTAAAATAAGATACGTTTATGTTGATTTCTTTTTTCCTCCCCTATAGTTGTCAATATCTCATTTCACACTTCCTTATTGTCTGCTCACATGGCCCTGTAGCCTAACTACAGAGAGTGCTTAGAAAACAAAACCATGTTTTTAATGACATAACATCTGCTCTCGACATTCTGCACAAACAGGTTGTGCAGAGAATAGACTTCTATTCTGGGCTTTCATAGTCCCCTTTACATTCAGTACGGAGCATGTGCTTCAACAAGCGCTGCCTTCTCAGCACAAGTACAGCTGGGATGAAGTGAAAATCATCTGTAGCCTATGAGAAGTGCAAAAAACATTATTATGTTGTCTCATGGGAAAATCAGTCCTTCAGTCTTTTTGGTTCTTTTTGTTGCCAAGTCACGCTTACTGGGTTTCTGTGGCTGAAAATTGGGCCAAAGGGAGAGGTTGAAGCGTTGTATCATTATTATGAATAATGACCTGAAGTCTTCTAAATATGCTGACAGAAATTTTCACCAACGAAAGCTGGTCGAGATATGCTGTCTTAACCACAAACAGATACACACAATAGACTGTGTGTCTAGGAAGTCAACAGTTTAACAGCTTTCAGTATCCAGACACATAATGACAGGAGAAACAAGCACTTGGCCTCCAGAAGGCCCTGGTTAGTGCAATTACCATAAAAGTACTGCAGGCCATCTCCTTGCAGCACTCACCGTACTCTCCAACCAGTCATCCCGGCGGTTGGCCAACAGAGCAGAGCTCTGAGCACTGTCTGCCGATACTGAGGTAGCCCCTCCCCTTCTTCCCTTGGCTGAGGATGGACACGCCTGCTCCAGCGCCTCCGCATTCCTAGCATTCCTCTAAGCCTGTCACATCTGTGCTAGCCAGTCTGATTGGCCTGGGCCTGCGAACACAGTCAGAGCTCAGGCGAACACACACATGCTCGTATGCACTTCCAGCTCCGGCAGAAGCAGAGGTTAGAGCCGGGGTGAGGGACGTTGGATTCGAGTAGGGGGGTTGTTGGTTAAAGGGGCAAAAGGGGCAGCTGATGCAGTAACTCTTGGAGGAAACACAAAGCCATCACTGTCTCTGCCAACAACTGCCACCTGGCAGCAAAGCAGCCCGTTTTCCCAAAACAACACCACTGTGTGACCCCGCTCGCAACAGACAGCAACACCTGCTGCCGACCATCCCAGCAGAGGATGGCAGAGAAAGAACAATGCCAGTTCGACCCCCACCCAACTGTCACCCTCAATCTCTTTAGCTGAGGTGCAGAGAGGGTAAAGCATCACACTGTCCCAACCTCAGAGCCCTGCTATCAGTTTCACAGAAACAGAACCTCTTTGCAAAGGATTATATGTTGAGATACAGGTGCTGCTAAATGAACTTGTTGATGAGGCAAGCCCAGGATTATCCAGAGCTGGTTCAGCCGTAGGTTCACAGCACACTTTCAAAATAAAATCAAAGTAAAACCAAACAATCTGTTTTTACAATTAAAGTGGCTATATATGTGATAAAATATAGGAGAATATATATTTTCTGTTGCTCATTTGTTGAATTGTGACGTTTTGTGGCTGTTAGCTGACGTGATATCTCCAGGTTTTCCACAACTGACTGACATTTGTGATATTTTAACCAGCAACAATGCATGACAGAAAATGAGGAGCTTTGCAGCACACAGGGCCAAAGATTTTTGAAGAACTGAGGTCACAAGCACCACATCCTTCATCCACCACCTCAAGATTTTACAGCAAACCATGAAAACCATAATATAAAATACTTTCTGAGTAACATAATAAAAAAAGCACAACAAAAAGAAATCCCACAACTTTATTCAGTGGAGGGAAAAATAAATAAATAAATAATGTATGGACATGCACATTTTATGTACGATTAGTATTTCTGCCTGGTTTGAACAGTGACCCAACAGGACAGGTTATATTAGTTGACCATATTTGAGACACACTGCTCTCACAAAGCCTGAAGGATAAAATATCAAGGACATGATCTCAGTGTCATCAGTCTACAGCCTGGCAGCCAAGAGTTGCTCAGACTTGACCTGGTGGGGGGTCAGAGCCACACAACAGGGGTTTATGACAGGTGCATACAAACAGATACAGACACACTTGTACAATCCCATACACAGCCTCAATTATTCCCTGTCTCTTATTTCACCCACACTCGCTGTCTTTCAGTTTCTCTACCCTCTTTTCGAGCAGCTTACGAGTCCCTAGTTGATTGCTCAACACCCACAGAGATTGCTGTAGGCTGCCATTCTTAACCTCTTCCCTGACAGAACACGCCTATCTTTTTCTTTTACTACATGTCCACTGGAATTTTCCACTTCCACGCTAAGATAATGAGCTAAAAGGTAATCTCTCTTCACCCTCCTGTACCTCTCCTCCCCCACCTCCACCCCATCGCTCGCCCGTCGTGTTTTCTGCTCTGCCTCTCTCGTGTACCCATTCTCCACCCTTCTCTGCCCTCCTCCCTTCTTATAACATCGAGGTAATCCTAAATTGCTAACACACTGCTCAGCCATGACTGAAAACATTCCTAACATCTCAGTGAGGGGGCTGACAGGGAAGCACCAGGCCTGCTCAGTCATCATTGCGGGCCTCTCTGTCCCGTCTGTTATACTGTTAAATACATTTTGTTTCACAACGCTCTACATGCACTGAACCTGGAGCTGATTCCTAATGTGACATTCAAAGGTCAGAACAGGCACAAGTCTCCCTCTAGCACTGAAATCTTTTTTTTTTTTTTTTACTAGTGATTTGCAGTCGTGACAGCTGCACGACCCGAGAGAGAGAGAGGCCGTGAGGTGTGTGCTTGGGGTTTGACACACCTGTCAAGTCTAGAAAACGCAGGTTGCAAGGCAACATGTCAGCACAGCCCTAAAGCAAAACAAGACAGGTCACATTTTTTTACTTATGCATTTTCTGAAGATACTTCCTGTGAACTTAGGTGTACAATGTGCCAACAGTTTGAGTCTACCATGACAAACATCTCTGAACCGCAGTAATTCTTTGGATGTTTTACTTTCCGTGAGTTAAACTTCAAAAGACACCGCAGATAATCACGCACTGTACCAGTGAATTTTAACTAGGAGTGTGCTAATTATCCTCAGGAAGAATATGACTGGAAAATCAAATAAATCTAAAGTTCACCATTTTGGGAAGCAGCCAATTTTATATTCTAGGTTTGTTAGGTGCAGTTAGCTTAGCTTTGCATAAATACTGGGGCGACGTGTAGCTCAGCTGGTCGAGCAGTCGTCTATAAACCTCAGGGTCAGTGGTTCCTCCTGGCTACATGTCGAGGTGTCCTTGGACAAGACACCGAAACCCCACAGTAGCGCTGTCATCTACTGCAGCTGTCCCAACAACTATTTCCCCAAGGGTTTAATAACGTTTGTCATTTTATTCACTCATTATGTGCTCGACAATTTCTCGGCTGAAGGCAGTAACTTCCTGGTAAAGCACCTAACAAACCTGTTCTAATGCAAGATATAACTTTTAATTTAATGAGCTTAAGAGGAACTTGCAAATGCATTTGTTTTTTATTTATTATCTAATTATTGATTAACTTCTGAGAGTTCTAGTACAGTTGACTAGTTTAAAACACTTAGCATGTTATAATATAATACACATTTTATAAAAGAGCTTTGACATCCATTGACAGATTTTCTTTAACATCACAAACTACAGTTTAGCCCCTTTAAGTGTTTTTCATGTTCAGAAACAACCGGGGTGATTATTAACATGTGTGAATTATTAAATTTGAGTGTTATTTTCCTTTGAACTCTTTATCACCCCTGAGCTGCGTAAATGACTGGCAACGCAGCTGGGAAGTCTAGACAGGTTTGCAGAGCAAAGAACACACATGTACTGCATAAAACAGTGCTCTCGCTAATGGGAATTTGCAAAGGTTTCCCAGCAAATAATAAAAAAAAAAAAATAAAAAAAAGAAAACTGGCAGAAAAAGTGGAATTCCCAATGGAAGCGATGACATGCCTGCATTTGAAGGCCACTGGGAGTCTGGGACTGCAAGGTAGACTGTGTTACATACAGTGCAATTGTTAACATTCCCCTAACCTCACGTCAGGGCAGTTTTGAGATGTCTGATGTAATCACCTTGTGAGAAGGCTTCTTCTGGGGCATGCCTTGGTTCTGCCAGCACAGCCTTAGATGACTTATTGTAAATAGAGACGGTGTTTAGTGCTCTAGAAAAAAAACAGGCCTCTTAAAGGGGTCCTGACAATTTGTTGCTAAGGGGGCAGGTTTATGCACAGACTGCTGCTTTGTTGACATTCTCATGTATAAGACACAACACTGCCCTGCTAAACAGGGCTGAGTTATTTAGTTTTAAATTTAGGCATAACTGCTCATTTATATTTAATGTACATAGACTAGAGTCATTTTGTACTTCTGTGTTCAAGCATGTGCCATACAAACCAAAATGGTGATAATTAAAATGTAATGTATGTCATACTCGATCACTACAGTAGTAGTCAAATACATCAGAAATGCTAAATCAATTCTTATCATTTGCAAAAGAGTTTAATCCATCTTTGCATTTGTTTTTCTGTTCTAGAAACGCTGCAACAGCGGCAGAGTTATCTCAGGTATGAATAACCAAATGTGCATGACGAATGAGAGGGTGAGATTCCATCTTGGATGCATCACGACAAAAGAATCCCATCTGACGCGAAGCGAAGAAAAGCCAACCCAAAAGCAGTGCTTTAAAAACAAACACTAATGCTTTTAAAAAAGACAGTCTGTCTGAGACTTTGGTGGCAATGAATGATGGTTTTTGCGGTTACACTGAAGTCAGAATTGATTTCAAGTTTTTCAGACAAGATGGACAATAATTAAAGGGTAGGAACTTCTTACAAAGCATGGTTTGAGTTACGATGGCGAAAAAAAAAACATAATTTCACAAAACCAAACAGAGGTTTGTTGAGGACAAGGCCAAGAAAAACAGTGAAGAAAGCAGCTCAATTCCCGTCAATCAACATTTATTACTGTTCAGCAAAATGTCTAACTTCAAATGCTAAATCTAATTAGCAGAGCGTGCGCTGTCTCAACAATAAGAACGGGAAAGCGGGTTCGAAATAATGAATCACAAATGTGTTCAATTTCTTACACCTGGATGCCAGTGAACCAAAGCTCCAAAGCACTTGCCAACTTATCCATATGGAGTTTTTTCAAGACATTAAGGGCTCAACACCTGCAATTTAATGAACACACTGCAGGAAACAGCATAACTATTCTGAAACCATGTGCATGTTTAAAACCTTTGACAGAACAACATCCCGATGGGGTGTTTTTGTTTTGAGTCTTGAATCCCGCTGTGCTAATTATTGCTGATTTAACCGAGCCATTCAGCATCAAACGCAACACTTCTCTAGAAACCAGCTTCAACCAGTCACCTAAAGGCAAAACTCTCCCAGTGTTATCAGTGTGGGAAGAAACAAACAAACCAAAAGAAAAAAAAAAAAAAAAACTAAGAGCAGGTTTTGCAACTGAAAGCGTCGTGAGGAAGAGAAGGAGCCATAAAACAGTGGGCAAGCAAACAGGCTGTAAAGAAAAAGACAGGTGTAAATCAAGCAGAGAGGAGCTGAGATGCTCTCAGAACAGCAATAACCAGCTCTGAGAGTGCTGGTGCGACTGGAAGAACCTGCTCCTGGGTCACAGCACAACAGGCTGAGACTTGTTAAGTAGGACTCTGCGTGGTAAGAAAACATTCACCTCTGTGTCGAAGCTGTGAAATCAGTGCAGTCAAAAAAAAAAAACCTGCTTTTCTCCTTTCTTTTTAGGACACTATGGTGGATGTTTGTTTTCTTTCAGCCACAAATCTTTGTGGAATGGCTGGTTTTCTCATTTTTGCGCATTCATTATAGAAGTGATTTCCATGTAATGGCTGTTCTCTTATTCTTCTGGCTGTTACCCAGTGTACTCACCATACATTTTTCCCTCATCTGACAGGATGATTTTCCTTCTGCCACAGGGTGGGTAGATGGCAAGGGCCTCCTGGAAGCTCTGCTCAATATCTGGGCTCCACACGCCCTCAGCATCCCCGTCCATGGTCTTGTCTTCATTGTCCCCGTCCAGCCCATCTTCTGGGCTACCGTTGGCACTCCACTCGTTGGACGCAATGGTGGCGGCTCCCCCTGGGCTCAACCCCGAGCCCCAGTATCAAAGAATCTGTAGGAGGATCTGTGGAAAACATGATACAAGATGTTTAGATGTTTTCATTCAATGCATGACACCGAAACAATGTAAGACACCACATGTGACGCAAGCCGTCAGCCTTGGTTGGCCTGAAAGCAAGTTAAAGGATAAGTTTGGTGTTGTTATTGTGACCAAAAAGAATTATCTGTGTAGCCAAAATCTGATTTAGTTTATTTCCCTGTGAAGTAATGCCCCGTTGTTGTGTATAAATGATTAAAACCCCATCAGTGGATGACTAATGACATTCTTTATGACAGGATAATTGTTATTTCTTTTGTGTTATATACACCATCATGCTGCTGTTAAAGCTTGTTTGCAGCAAATCGCACCAAATCCATAGCTCAAAATAGTCTCCAACAAATATTTCTAGTTTGAGTATCAAAATACTTCTATGCTATATTTGTCACTTATGTTTAAATATTTATGGCCCCGACAGAAAGGTTGTGGCTTTCAGTAATAAAAGCAAAATAACAAATATTATTATATTCCCTATACTTTAAGGATATATTGTTTATCCAAAGGGAAACAATCACAAAGTCAGGCCTCATTCAATATTTTCCCTAATCAAAAGCATTCTTATCTGCTTCAACCACAGTTTGTACAGCTGCCGGATATTACAGGTGTTGCAATACAAAGAAAGTCAGTCAAGAGAATAAGTAGCAGCCAGACCAAATTCCATCTCAGTTTTGTAGCCAGATTTATGCTGAATGATTGAAAATACCAGCACAAACTGGCCGTATACATTTTAGTGAGGTGGCCACAGCTAGAACTGCAGGTCATCGAATCAAATCAAGTCAGTTTGATATGACCCAAAATCACAAATTTTCAAAGGGCATGTTGAAAAAGTGTCACACCCAATAACTACAGACACTTGTACTGAGTTTGGCAAGAATGTGGAAACCTGAAAACCTTTGATGTTTGTGTTGAATGACCAAATTTCATTCATTCATCAGAGGTCTCAGCATTCATCTACAGCAGCTTTAGACAACAGGTCAGCACAGTGAATACATGTCTCACATTGTGTCCTTCTATTGAATTTATGATACAATGACCATAATATCCGGAAAATGTTTTTAACTGGTTGTCAGTAGGATCAATAGAATACAATTATTATAACTGTCTGTATTTATGAATAATTATACATCCAAAAAATACAATTATTTATGTAGCTGCAAAGAAAGTTTGTGTAAACTACAGTTAATGATCAACTTGACTTAAGAACATCATTCTTCTATAGGTCAAAGCTTTGGCTTCCTTTTACATTTTCTTTATTACAGTCGTTAAATTGGTATGAATAAACAATGCTAACTGTAATCATTACTATAATTTCCTCGATTTTATTTTTCTGAAATGGCCAAATGAATTCAAGATATTCCATAAAACAAAGTTTAAAGACCTCACTAATCAGTACTGGCCTCAAAAATTCTTGTGGTCTGGGAACTGTGTCCCAATGTGGTTGGCTTATGGCTGACTGCAGGCGAAGATCTTAAGTATTTTTCAAGCTGCCTTTTCAGCATTGTGTTGTTTCTGAAATGGAAGTCTATGAGGTAACTGTGAGACTCCGAGGATGCTCCTATTACTTCTTCAGCATTTCTGCAGATGTTGACAGATATCATGTAACAGATCAATATAGAAATGTGTGTTTCAGTGGATAAATTGCAATCATCCAATCAAATGTACAATTATTTTAACTTTACCTCTGAAGAAATCTGACAAATAATATTGAAAAATATTTTAACTCCCATGTGAATCAATAAACATGGCATGAAAGAAAACCTGCTTTCTCTGCTCTGTCCATCTGTTATTATTTGAAAACATTCAGACACGTGAATTGTGTAGTTACACCGAACCATCCAAAAACCACAAACTGCTGAAAAGGCCGAGGTGGAGGATTAGTGATGCTTCCTTTCCCTCCACATCATCGTTTAGAGGAATTTACAAGAGATCAAAGGCGAGTAGCCCGGTATTAGTATGTGCTTCCATAGAATTGAACCCAAATGATAGTTTGACAAATATCCACAAGTCAAGCTGCTAATTTTAGCTGAGAGAGTCGAGGTTAGGGTGGATGATTTTCAACAGGGTCATGGTGTGAAAGCTCAACACTGAAACTGAGCACTCATCAGTAGCTCAAGTGATCCATCTCAGTCCTCACAGATCCCACGGCTGGATCCCCACCCGTGCCTCCCAACTACATATGAATAGAGTCAGGGTTAGTTTAACTGTAAGAATAAATGATACTTTACAAAGTGTCCTCGGTGTCCCAAAGACAGAAACCAAAAAAGAAAGTATTTTATTAATGAATGCACAGGTGCTGAGAGGCAACAGCTACTGGAAAGATGGGAGAGTAACCAAAAAACTTGTGGCACAATGAGGGAGGAAAGGGCGGTTGCTCTATTGTTTATCTCCAATTATAGGAGAGAAAACACAGCAAACCTCCTCTGCACAGTGAGCTGTTAAGAGCAGCAAAGGACGCTGTGTGTAACACACAGATCTGGAGCTCCGGCGCTCCGAGTGCGAACAAGAGAATGCTCAAGTGAGGTACAGCAAAAAAAAGAGGCTCTCCTCCGATAGACGGGCCTGAATTCCAGACATGTCCTTATTAAGAAAGGGCTGTGAGTGCTCACTGTTTCGCCTTCTGCCTCCCTTGTGTCAACCCAACACCCTCCCTCCTCCGCCTCCCCCCTCTCCACCCAGCACTCAGAACGTCTCTACCCAAATAAGGACAGGAGACCAGGGGATGTGTGCATGGGAGGAGTGGGTGGTGGGTGGGTTGGTTGGTTTGAGAGCAGAGGGGGAAAAGGGGGTGTGTATGGGGGAGGCGTCGGGGCGGTGGGGAGGGGGGGTGTTGGGGAAGGTGGGGGGTGTTGTCCAATTTAGGCGTCCACTTTCGGGTTTGGAAAACAGTGGGATTGTTCCAGCTGGAATGCAACATCAGCAGTGAACATGCTCCCGCTTCGTGACGTTCAGAGCTCGAACTAGAGGGAGAGCATTGTCAGCGGAGCCGTTTTTCAATACATCCTCCAGTGGAATCACAGGATTCAAATCAGGACCACGCTCATGACTTCATGATGAGTGGTACATAAAGTTACAGGGACAGTTTTAAGGACTCAAATGCAACAACTAGTTTGACGATTGCACAGAGCACATTATTTGCAAAGAAAAGCAGTAAGCAACATTGATTAATTTATCATTTACAGTTTTCATTTTACAGTTCCAGCTTCTCAATAGTAAATATCGCTTACAAAGTTAAGAATTATGTCCCCATCCATTGGTTTTAGACTGGGTGATCAAACAAAACAATGGAAATTTCACTTTATCCTTTAAGAAAAACTAATTATTTTCTAAACCTGTCTATTTTATATACCACACAATTAGTCAAAATCACCTGAATGCAGGGTATTGAATAGTGCTAATAATTATCAGCTGCAGCCTTGGTTTCAAGCACAAACCTGTCTGTGACTCCTTCAGGCCTTTGTCAGATGGGAGAGTTTATTACATATCTTGACTGAATGACATGCAGCTCTCACATTTAACACAAAAATGAGGGACACACCTCCCCTCCCACTTTCTGGGAGTCAGGCCACGGGACTCTGAGACCAACATGCTACAGAATTCCAATGTGTAGCAGGAATGTAAATAACCCTGCAAAGCTATGCTCCTCTCGAGTTCATTCAAACGGCGCCATTCATGCCCCAGAATCCCTTTTCCCATTTTCCCAGCACAGTGATCACCTTGCAGTCTGTTTTCAGCAGTCGGCTTATCTCTGCTCCAGCTCCATCTATGAACCGAACTGAGTTTGTTAGCACCCATACTACATTTTCTTCTTTCTTCCCAGACGGGACTGTGTGTGGTGAAATGACCCAATGAATTCCAGTAATTCTACTGAGTCACTGTCAGGCCGCTGGGTCACATGCAGGAAAGCTGTCAATACAACCTAAATCAGGAAAGGGATTCCAACACCGACATTTGTTTAGGTGCGTCACAGAATGTAGGAAATCCCTTACAAACACCTACAGGCAAGAACACAAACACAGTCCTAGTGTTTCCGTAATATCAACTTCACATTTTATAGGTGAGGATTTCTATTGTTTTACACTGGTAATTTTTATTCCTCTATTTTATTATCCACTAAGCATGAGATCATTTTGGTACACTCAGATGGACCAACCAGATGGGTTTTTACTTACGCAGTGGAATTCAAAGACCTTGAATCAAAATGACTCTGTCATGTCTCCTATTTTATTTTTTTACGGCCTGATGGAAACATCTCTTCTTCAGTACACTGGTGGGAAAAGAACATTTGTCGGACCTACTGACGTTTAAAGACTAAACAGAATGGGTCATAGAAACGTATTCAGAGGCTAAACGTGGCACCATGAGAGCCATGCCACCGAGTTAAGGAAAAACCAGTTAGACACAGTGTGTGTGCACTAGATAACTAATAGGTGGTACATTTATTTATTTAAAATGTTGCTGTTCATTTCACATGTTATTAGTTTGATTCTCTAGTCCCACTTACGTGTTTCCCCACTTGGTCTGCGGTTTCTCACAGAATTTCAACAGAAACTGGCTTCTTCTCTTAAGCAACAGCCAGAGAAACTTTTATTTTAATGATGTCAAAATGCCCTGAGCTAGATGCGTAAAAGCAATCTTTTTGATGTTACTCGTTAAAATGCTGTAAATACCAGAAGGAACACAAAAAACAGCACATGCATGTGTTTTCTCAGGTCCGACAGAAAGGTCAGTGCATTTAACACTGTGGGACCTAAAGAATCAAATGGCATTTATATACATCTTCACCACTGGAATGACATGCTCTGTAATAAAGCAAAAATAACATTAACATTGGGAATATTTTGTTGAGGTGCTTTAAGAACTGTGCTTAGGTGCATCAGTTTTGTTTATTTTATTTTGTATTGGCTTTAATAGGTCAGCATGTTGACTTCTAATGACATTAGATAAGAAAGATAGATAGACGTGTCCTCTAGAGCTGGTAGTGGGTTTCAAATTTAGTTATAAATAGAAATAGATATTAGAAAAATCTAAATCTAAGAAGTTTTTTGTTTGCTTCCTTTGTTAAATATGTGCTAACACACTGAAACAGTTACAGCATATAATAAAAATTTTCTTTTTTAAATGTATTATTATACATTTGGGGTCATGTTTATGGTGGCTAATAATTTGTATCTTTGCTCTTAAGTTTCAGTTAAAGCTTCCACCAGACATCTCCTAACTTTGTCGATCTTCTTTTTGGAGGCAGTGAATCTGGGCTTTAGGGCTGAAAATGGAAGAGAGCTCAGGGCAAAAAGAAGATAAAAAACAAAACAAAACTGCAGAGTAGGTACGTATGATACCTCTCCACGTATTCATCATTACAAGCATCCTGTTCCAGATTACACATAGTCACGTTTTCTGTTATTAATGTAAAAATACTGATTAAAGCATCTTTAAGGTGACGATTGAAACACAGAAAAACAAGGAATTTCTATTACGGGTTTTGATAATACGTATTGTTTATATTATGTACTGTTTTCAGGCTAAATGTTGATTCGCACACAAACACTATGTGGAAATCAACTTCCTTCATCTGTCCACAACCTACCATGACTCAATTTCACTGACTCATGTCCTAAAGCAGATTGTTAACAGATTTCCTTCAAATCTGTCTCTTCCACTGTTGATCTATCAAGGCTGTTGTGTTTGCTTTTCTCTCCATCTTTGCCCGCTGGCAGTATGTATATATATAACCCCATCTGTTTGCTAAGTGATAAACAAGATTTCTTCCTGTCTTTAAAAAGTCTGACTTTGTAAAGTTGCTGCAAGCTTCATTCTCAGGGGAGAAAAAAGGCAGTTTTCATCTGGATGGAAAAAAGTCTCCTTTCTGACCCCCAACAATAAACATAATTTATGAATGCAGCCAGCTTAGCGTGGACATCATTGGTGTTTGGACACTTGTTGGCAAAGAACAGACCCCTGCTGGCAGTCAAAAGCCCTCCTGCTTAGCTGAGAGTTAAACATACCTTCACTGGACTGAACTTTTACACGCAGTAAAAAGAAAAAATCCACCGCCTAAAACTCACATCTTGTTAAGGCTGAAGGGTGCTCACAGATGTAGAGCTCTCTCTCTGTCACCCTGAAACCCCCTCCACACACCAACAGCCACACAAACACACACTTGACAGGGGAAACAACAGGACTTGGCGGCAGAAGGAGCAGCTGCTCTCTAAGGTCAGATTACAGATAAAGAAAACATTTTAGGTTCCAGTCCAGCAAAGCTGCTCTCTGACAAGAACTGGAAGTGCTGCCTTATACCTCCTGACACAAATACACACGAGCAAATGTACATGTTTATGAGTATATAGATCCTTTATGGTTTACGGGATAAATTAAATACAATGTGCTGGCATGAGAATGGGTCTGTCTGCGCAACATTTGCTGCAGACACCGCTGCCTTCCTCAGACTTATGAAAGATCGTGCCCCATCTCCCAAAAATCACAGTCACCACCCTCCCCTTTCCCTCCTGTGTTTGGCCCTAATAAATTCTCTCCAGCTCCTCCAATAACTTCCTCCTACTTCCTATCTGGCACGGTGCTCAGGAAACAATCAGAGCTGAGAGTGAGAGGAGGGACGGACGGCCAACAGCTCACACGGCAAGAGGCAGAAAGAAGTAGAGCAAAAAGTTGAGAGGCACACACACAACACATGCACCCCTTGTCAAGACAGATGCATGCCCATGAAAAACAACAATGCAAGGAATGAACGTTCTCTTTTTCTGTGTCAGAATCGTCCGACTTGGAAGAAATTTCAAGCGTTTACGCCATAAAAACCACCACATGTGACCCTTATTTGTTGTTTTCTTGTAAACAAATGACACAGAGTGGAAACAGACTAACACACTCTGAGGTAAGAGGAGCTTACTGGTTTCCTACGTGAGTCACGGTGAGGATCAGGCAGATAAATAACAGCACACGTCGAGCCAGAGTATGTAAGAACATAAGGCCTGATTCATTCATTCGTTGCTCTCTTTTAAAACTGGATGCTCCTGGCGATGCGGTCTACCTTGAATTGTCACACTTTCAGAGAATTAAGCCTTAATCCAGCTGAAGAGGGAAAGACTGACACAAAGAGACGCGAGTGTGCCAGAGTGCTTTTTTTTTTTTTTAACAGCCTGAATCAGCATTTTAATCGGAAAATTTCCAAGGAACATAGCGGAGAGGCCATTCTAGCCTGAATTGGTCATTTTGTGGTGAGGGGAGCGGTTTGAAGCCATAATCTGTGAAACCTTTAAGACATGCATAACTTTGCAGCAGAATGCACCAGCCAATAACTCATCTAACCATATAAATTGTGGAACAAGGCATTTAAAGCAGCCGCGGCTTTCATCAGGGCCACATAGAGGGGCTTTTTACAGGGGAAAAATACAATTAGACATGAAAATCTGAGCCAGGGTCAATACTTGTTGCGCTGTCGCACGTTCAACGCATGCACACGCACTCAAAAAGGTCCGACCATGCTCAAACTCACTTGGACACCTGTGCTGTTTTAGATTACTAACACCCAAAAGAAATAACTCTGTGCTAAAGAAGGAGATCAACCCACAGCTCCAAACACTCTGAGCACAGGGATTAAAGAGGTTTCACATGAGTGCCCTTGGGTCACTAGAGCTCTAGTGCGACACACAGGCCACACACGCATCTCTGAAACACCAGACGGGCCCAGTGTGAGAGTGAGTCTACTGTTATCTCTAATGGAGGCTGGAGTGGCCACAGACACTGACACACATACTCTCACTGACATTTCTTTCCGAGCTTCTCCTCTTTAGAACATTTTTATGTGGAACATCACTGAAAACAATTGGTCGCCACAGAAAGAACAACTGAAACGTTTTGCAACTTGGGGACAACTGACACAAAGACTACACTGTTCTAGGCCACTCCCTGGCTCCTCCCCTGAGTGGTCTGAACAGGAGGCCAGAAAGCTTATGTGTGAAAACCGCATGGTTTGGAGGATATGTAAGCATGTGCAGTGCATTAGCGTGAATACAATGTTGATAAATGGGACTCTGAGAGCAAAGTAACCGGTATATGTTTAAAGATATACTTGATTAAATTGGGTTGCAACCCCTTACAGTTTGTTTTCTTCTTCATGAGCTGTATCACTGTAATAAATCTCTCAAGGCACAATACGATCTTCATCGCGATAACTGCGCTCTTTAGCCCAACATCTGCTAGTGAGGGTCAAACTGCATATTGTCATCAATGTTCTTCTGCTGAAAGCTGCAGGCTTTTCTCTGAGGCCTCCTGTGTGCTCACCACACAGTTATAAGTGGTATTTGTTCAGATCTGGGTTGACAGAGGGCTAAGTGTCCACCATTTGGACTAGCACTTGTGAGGATGGTGCTAAAAAGCAGGCTACACAAATGGGCAGAAGCTCATTAGCCATTCTTCTGTGGGTTTAACACAAACGGGTGAAGCTGCCGCTGACAAACGGTCAACAGACCTGCATCCAAAGTAAACACTCTCCAGTGCAAAGAAAGGATGTGCCTCAGGACCGGAGTGAGCAGAATACTACATGTTATCTGGAAAATCCGCAGCATCTCTACAGTTTGATTACACATCTTTAAAAATCAAAAAAACATCATAAAGTTAAAGACTGTTTAACCCTCATCAAGAGAACACATGCTCATTAACTCTTCTCTCTGACAAACAGCCTGAAGGAAAGCAGCTGGAGAGAAAAAAGAAATGAGAGAAAACGACCACTTTGAGGGGATATTACCCCAAGTAATCTAATTGACCTCCGTGACACGGGTGAGGTTGTAAAACTTTCTCCTTGAATTTAAATCTCACACAAGCATTTATGCTGAGTCCACAACGACTGAGAAACATGAAGTATGTTCGAGGAAAAAAAAAAGACCACATTGTACATTCGAAGGCCTGGTGCGTTCATGCTGCATGAAAACAATGAGGGGGAATCTGTCGGAGCAGCAGAATTCTTAATCCTTTCCAGACTTACCCATCAGCATTGAAATCTATTATTAGGCATCTTGGCGTGTCTCATTTACCAAGAGCACATTGTTTGGTTGTACTGGCTGCTTGTTTCATTTCAGAACATCGTTTCCACATGTTAATAGAAAGTAGCTCATATGAAGGGCTCAAACTGTAGATTTGGCCTCTCAACCGTGACCCAACATGACCAACTGGAAAAAAACAGCTTGGCCTAAAATATCTGATCATCCTTTTAATCAGAGTTGCACAATAGATTGTGACACAAACAGACAGTTTCTTGCTTCAAAAACCTCATTAGGCGTCTTTAAATTTACCAAAAACAAAAAACCCACCCGTCTTCTTTAAATTTACGGTCACATGGATAACAGACGGAGCAGTAACAACTGCTGCAGAGCTTTGTTTCCCCACAAATCTGGTGAAAATCTCTGAGAATATATAAAACATTTACCGGCATGATATTTCATTTCATAAGTTTAGGGACCGCTGCACAAACCCACACTAACAGTTACCAAAAAGAACCATTAACACATTATTCAGCTTGCTGTAACTAACCTGACGGACTGCATTCTGCTGTTTAGACAAACCTGTTGACTAGCAGTGATTTAAGGCTGCAGCTCATGTGACCGTACAAATTTAGGATGAAGGAGGTGCTAAAATGTCGTCTCTAACCGGCTGAAACGTTTGGCACTGTCAAAAAGTTACCAGCGCCTGAGCTAACAACACAGCCCGAGAGCAGGTGTGAGCTGAGTTGGGCCTCATGTAATTATACAATTAGCCTGCATACATATCCATGCATCTCAGATCCTCACCTATGAATTATGTATTTAGTGGGACTTTGCAGAGTATCACCACATGTCCTATGTGTTGGCTCAAAATAACTTGTAAAGGAAATAAAGATATTTAAACAGATGCTGTAAAGTCATTTAAATGTTTATATATGTATTATAGAGTTTTAGTAATGTACATATTATTACACAATAAAATGTCAGGTGAAAGATTTTAGAAATTAAAATATATCAACTCATACACATTCCTGAATTTACCTGAATTTTGTTCTTCTTTAAGCTGTAAGTCACATTTACTCCAGTTGAAATGTTAAAATTATGTGTAATTTCCACCCTGTATTTACTTTCTATTTGCCTGTACCATTGTAAATCTGATGGGTTTAACTTTGTGCTTCATATTGTTCAATATATCCATGTGCATGTGCAGGATGTGTTCATAAATAAAGTCTGTGTATGTATTAAAAAATTGAACAAGTAGATCTAAATGTGTGAAAGTGTTTTATTTTCTAATTTAAACTACATAAATTTAAAAATGAGGAATTTTCAATCCCCGAGTGCCACTGTTTAAATATTGAACCCACTCCTGATTTTAAAGCTGTAAAGAAATTGCAGTTGATGTTTTAGTCTTATTTATGTCCTTCTAGCAGTTCTAGTATTTTCTCATTTATTTCTTTGAATTTATTTTTCCCTGTCTTGCTGGAAACCAGTAAACCTGCTCTGGACTTCTTTGCGGACGAACAGCAGCTGAACTTGTCTCACCTTTGGGTGATGCACAGGTCCAGACCAGACTGTGGAAGTTGTGTGTATTCCTCAAAATCGCTGTTGTGTGCCTGTCTCCGTGTCTGTCGGCAGTCTCTACAACTGTTGAATTCCCCTTGAGGAGCGACGCTGGAGGAGCTGGATCCAGGTATGAACTGTGCGACACAGAAAACAAACATATTGGCCCAGATCTCTGCTGTCAAAAGAAATGCTATTTTTCAGTGAGCGCTCTGCGGCTGGAAACAGGATTGTATAGAGTGTGTCAAAGATATCCCTGCACCCTGGGAAAGTCAAACACAATAGACTATCAATCTGCAAATGTTTTCTTCCCTCCCAACGCAGGGAGCTCCACGGAAAAATGTAAAAAATGACAATGATCTGAAAACTTCACCGAGTCAAGCGGCATGAAAAAACTCCTCAGGAAAAAAAAAAAAAGAGGCTCCAGACAGAAAGAGGAGAGATTTGTGGAGAACTCACCTTTTTATTCTGGCAGTCACCTTCTTCTGTTCAATGAAGGCAGCTGGTCAATTTAGGAACTTTGTTATAATTTGGCGCCGAGCAGTTTTCCGTAATATTTCTCAGAGGTTTGACAGTATAAGTGGAATGTTAAGTATGACTTTGGTATGAAATCAACGCACTACACTGGAAAACGAAGGGGGAGGGAGGAAAAGACAGAGGAGGAGCCACTGGTGCGCGTCAATCAACAGGCTTGGGGGGCAGGGACTTCACTGCAGGACCCGCCCCCCACCCCCACCCCCATCCCACCACCCCCCCCACCCCCAACCAAACCATAACCAGTAAGTGCAGCTTCCTGCACCAAAAAACTGTCCCAGTGCTGTGAAATGATCATGTTCCTGTGAGACAAGGACGAAACAAAAACACATCCATACTGAGGAGAAGACTGACAGCCGCTGGAAGTTTGTGTTTTACTATTCTGCTGCAGTTTTGTAGTGAAGTTTTGATAACAACGTCAGGAGCTGAAGGGAAACATGACATTACATCGTTACAGCGAGAAATGATATGGAACGGGATTGTTAATGAGTCCTGCGTCTAGATCGAAACACTAAGCTCCTGCCAAGCAACGATCAGTTCAGTTTCATTCTGTTTGACTTGTGTCAACCCTAAGTGCTCGGCTCACGCAGGCTGACAAGACACCATAAATATAATAATAATAATAATAAACTTCAACATTACATTACATCAAAAAACATCACTTCCCATGCTGTACAAATAAACTTCTCAAATCACAATTCAAGTTTCTCGTAGTTGTTTTTAATCCAATTCTACAACAAACCAACAAACTTTCAGAGTGATCACTCCAGTTGTCATAGTCTTTCCGATTCCAAACCGTTTTCATAGAAAAGGGAAAGAAAAACATATAAAATATCTATGTGTATGCATTGGACTAAACACTCCTAATTAGCCTCTCTCCACTGGCTCCAATTTAAAATCCTTGTTCTTACCTACAAAGCACCAAATAATCAAGCGCTATCATATCTTAAGGAACTCATATCATCAACCGTATCATCCAGAGCACTTTGTTCTTACAGTGCAGGTCTACTTGAGGTTCCTAGAGTTCCTAAAGTGTAGAACGGGAGCCATGACCTTTAGTTATGAAGCTCTTCTGCTGTGGAACGAGCTCCCAGTTCAGGTTTAGGACGCAGACACCCTCACTGCTTTTAAAGAGGGTTTCAAACTTTCCTTTTTGATTAAGTTCCCTGGACACATGAAACTCCTCCTTATTGAGACCTTTATACTTCTATGTTTTTTATTTTTACTTTAAATTCTTCAGAGGGTTCCAAAAACAGTCTACTAAATAGTTCATTCTAAGTCATACTTAGTGATTATTTATTGAATAAAAGCTTTACGTTCTTGAAAATGTGTGCATGACAGTAGAGAAAACTTATTCCTTGAACACATCTCCATCCAGCAACAGCTCCTTCTGTTGGACAACAGCATGGTTGCATTGTTTAAACAGTATATGTATTTATTCACCACTGGCACAATGGAAGCAGAACTACTGTATATACAGAAACTGGCAAACTTACACAACACAAGTATTAGTGTGTACGAATGACAACAATAATCTTGGAGGTTGTTAGGCTGGAAGTCACGTAACAGAAAAAAAAACAATGGGGGGAAGAAGAACTCATCCTACAGCATCTGTCCTGATGAGCTGCCAGCTTCAGGCTTCATTTAATTTGCGAGTTTGGACAACTGCCTGAGCAGGTTCAGGCAGAATACACACCTCTCACTTACTCCGAAGGCCCTCAACTCAAACAGGTTTTTCATCCTAAGTAAAGCTGCTCTCGACATGTCAGGTTACTACTAGAGAAAGGCGTGGGTGTCTCCCAAAACCTGCGACTGCTAGAAATCTTTCTGATTGTCTGCCAGCTGCGTGCTCACAGAAGATGATACTGTCAAAAACATATTTAAGGGCAGCTTAGAGTACAGCACAGACTTAAAGGGGGTGATTGTCTGCAAAATCCAAGCACTTTCAGGGTTAACAAATTTAATTAAACCAGAGACACTGTGTTTTGTTTTTTGATATGCGTCTACACTACCTGGCTGCTAAATGTCCCAAATCCATGAATTCCTTCTATAACAATGTAAAGTTTAAGACTTTTGGGCCACAGACACACACACAGTAAGTGAGAAACAAGGAAAGACAGATATTATTTAAAAAATAAATCCTGACTTAAAGGTAACTCAGTTTGCATGCTTTATTAAACATGATTATAATGATAATATCCTCGAAGTGCAAGAAATGGCAGTGTTGAGAAAAATAAATACATTTTACACGAAACTCGAACCACAAATCACATAAGTAGAAAAATCTACAGGAGGTCAAAACAGACCCAGAAATTAGAGGCTGATAAAAGTATGAACTAAATCAGGCTGAATATTCTGTAAAAACATTCTTGTTAACAGTAGCTATCAAAAACTAAAAACATATGTACTTTTGTTATTTTACCAAAACCTAATACCTGGAACTGATCTTTCAGTGTCACTAAACTGTGGCCAATTAATCGTTTGAGGTTCAAGCTTCAAATAAAAGTTTTATTTTATCAGACTAACAGTGTGTCGCTTGTACAAACCGATGTCTCAGATAGTGTAGCTGTAATTTCATTTTTGGTGTTTTAAGTATAGTTAAATACACAGAAAAACAATGCAGTAACACAGCACATAGTCCAAACATGACTTTAAAAGATGTTATTGATCTTGGAACACCTTCATCAACGACGTGTTCAACCATCCTCTAAACCTGTAACACCGGGTATTGGAGTTCTTTCATTTCTCACAGAAATTCAGATGTTTCCTGGACTCTACTGTGCCGTTCTTTGTCAGATCAGATCATGACTTTTTTTTCCTGGAGGGAATCACACCCATAAAAGCAACAACGCAACAGCAGGTATTGTCACATTCAAGGACCCACTATTAGTTATCGCTGCGTATAACAGGAAGCGTTGAAGGCATTTTCAAACACATGGGCTGGTCTGATGGCGTGTGGGTGTGTTGCGTTTCAGTATGAACATACAACCGGGAAGCTTTCTGTTATTCACAGGCGATTTTGCCATCAAAGCTAGAGAGTGCGATGGCGAAGGCCTGCACGGCACAAAGAGGGTAGTTGAAGTCCAGCGTGAAAATGTCATCAGCTATCCGTCCAAACTGCATCACAATGTAGTCCACTGAAAAAAGGCAAGAGGGCGTTTCAATACGGTGTCGATCAGAGATGACAAAACATGTGACTGTTATGATAATTTGACTGTTAATTCAGATTTGTACAGTTTCACAGTGGAAACAAAACCAATAGATCTGACAGACAGATACTCACAGTCTTTGCTATGGACGATCTGGAAGTTCTTGATGGAGGCCTGCGTGACCCTGCCATTGAAGTTGAGCACATGAGACGAAGTTTCGTCGTTCCACACAGGCGTCTTGTTGTGGAGCTCAATCAGATTGTCCAACCTTCTGTTCTGGTATCTTATCAACAAGCCGTCACAGTCCTGCAAAGAATTGGCATAACAAAGTCAATGAACACCAACAAATAATTGTTTCCACACAGTTTCCACATTGGGCATGTGTTGCTCTCATAATAAACAGACAACATACCATAAATCAAGCTGTGGGCAGTATGGATAGCATTTGTTGACACTCTGCATATGAAGAACTTCTGATTTTCCTAATGAGTCATCTCATAGTTTAGAAGTATATAAACATACAGTATCCACTTTTTTGTTCAGCATTGTCCTGACTGAATGCTTAGGGACACTGTTGAAAGGTAAACTGTCCTCAGTCTCATGTGGAAGAAAGATTTCTTCACACATCTTTCTATATTTTACTTTTTCTCCCTGTCTGTGAAGCCTCACAAGCACGATGCTGCCATCATCAAGCTTCTCTTTGGGCATTGTAATATGTGTGGCATTGTGCCAGTCCAGGGGATCTTTTTCCTTAAGCTCTGAGTCCTTTAAATGTTGTTTATCAAACTCTAGTAAGTAAGCTGTCATCTGCCTTTTAGTCAAAGTGGCTGCTGTCTAGCCACTCGACCATAAAGTCCTGATTGATGGAGTGCTGTTGAGATGGCCATCCTTCTGACTTCTAAGGCTCCTGGCTTCTGTTTATCTCCCCTACTGCTATAAGTTTGGTTTTATACACTATGTTCTAGAGAAAGCATTAAAGTAAAAATAAAGTCAAATAAAAGTAAAGTTTTACAAATGAAGGATGAACGAACAAACTGAAATCTTACAGTTCTTGGTCGGAGTGGGACTCGCTCACTGTCCTTGTTCATTCCTGGAATGATCACCGTCATCCTACGAGGCCCTTTCATTCCTAAAACATTTGTTTCCTGATGCCAGAAAGAATGAAATCAGAATTCCACT
This sequence comes from Anabas testudineus, assembly GCF_900324465.2. NCBI lineage: Eukaryota > Metazoa > Chordata > Actinopteri > Anabantiformes > Anabantidae > Anabas > Anabas testudineus. Next base: position 19,516,373 of record NC_046614.1, on the reverse strand, counting down.
TTCACACTTTCAGTTTGTTTATAAAACTAAATGTAGACTAAAACACTATTGATGAGCAGCACCACAGATTATTACCAGCTGTAAAATGACTTACATAGATGATGCCTGCTAACTCCTGCCGTGCATTAGACATGTCTGGAAGAGCTCTGTCTGGATTCAGTGCATTGTCAAACACTGTGAATTTAGTCCCCATTAAATTTGACCTGGGTCACAGATAAAAGAAATTAATGAATTGAAAACTTACAGCATATTTATTAGATAACTTTGAACAAACTAAATAAATTTCACACCGTACCTCAGTTTTCCAACAAAATTCTCTCCGCCTCTTGATAAGTCTGTGGCATCAATTGAGATGAGGTAATTAGAAGTAGTGCTTTTCTTCCTTTTCCTCCCAGCCAACAAGAATGTCTATGATAAATAAATAAAAGAATAAAGAGTAATCAAATGCCCAGCTATACTGGAAACTGTCCACGTTAGCAGGAGTTTTGTTCTCTGTTTGATCTGAATCTAGCTCTCTGTTGACTTATACTGCTCACTTATACTTCTGCTAAAGTTAGAATCAGTCAGTAACTATAAAGTCTAACCTTTTTTTCATTGTCTAGGTGAAGGTAATATATAGGGTAGAGGCTCTTATCCATTCCTCTCTGGTCTCGTGTCACTCTGCATTTGACGGTGATGCCCTGCGGAGCTGGCTGCAGTACAAACTTCTCCAAGTTGTCAAACTCGATGTCAGGTGATGGAGATCTTGCCTAAAGTAGATTTTGATTAAATCCATTAATGTTTGCTGCCTGGCTCATTCACAATGAAAATAAATATTTCATTGTTTTCTTTCTTGTTCTTTTGTGGGTTGGATTATACCTTTTTCTTCTTCCCTTTGCCTTTTTTCTTCTTTGATTTGTCTTCTTTTTCTGAGTCAGAATCATCACTTTCTTCCACCTTTCCTGAAACAGACAATTGATTTATTATTTAATGATCAACTTCTCAAACAGAGGAAAACATTATTGGAAAACTTGCCTTTCTTTTTTGTTTTCTTGTCTTTGTCCTTCTCTGCTGATGCTTGGAACATAGATGAAGAGTTAGCAGTGGATTTCTTCTTCGATTTGGTCAACTTTGTCTCCTCTTCGCTGTCGTCACTGTCTGATTTCACAGCTGCTCAAGAAACAGATGTGAATATATTCAAATAAAGCACACTTTATATATTCTTTGATTTATTTAAGTATCAATTATGCAGTAAAGGGCAAACTTTAAAGTTTATCAAAGATGTTATCACCTTTCTTCTTGCTTTTTGAGTCTTTTTCTCCATTTATCTGAAACATCGAAGCAGGTTCCTTCTTCTTATCCTTCTCTTTCAACTTAGACTTTTTTTCTTTTCCATCAGAATCTTTATCCTCTGAAAAATGACAAACAAACTTTAAAATCATACTATCTTTGAATATGACTAAACTGTAGAATCACGTGGGAAAGATTTTTTTTTCAAAGGCAAATGGACTTGGAGAAGAGTGTGAAGCAAGCTCCAAAATCACCATGCAAAGATTTGAGATGATAACAGAAACATTCTAAGCATGCAATCCTCATTTTGTGTGTGCTCATTGTGAAATAACTTTTCACTATTTCTCCCATCTGCATTATAAAATTCTAAGACTGTGAGATTGATTAAGGCGTCACATCTAGCTAGTAGGTTAGGGTCACGTCTTTTATCGCTGGCAAAATACGTGGCAAAAAGCTGCCAAAGCACACTGAGAAGTAGACTGATATCATCTGCAAATATTTTGTTTATAGGCAGATGAAAATTGGAGTGAATTACTTGGAATGTATCACAGAGATACAGTGGCAAGAAACATCCAAAAAATCATGATGTTTCCTCCATCATATTTTACAGTTAAGATGATGTTTTCATGAAGATGTGCAGTTCCCTTTTTACATCAGATGTACAGCTGTGTGTCCTTTCCAAATAGTTTAATCTTAGTTTTGTCAGTCCAAAATAAAACATTTTGCCCATACTGCTGTGGAGTGTTAATGTACTTTTTGGCAAACGTATGCCAAATTCCTCTCTCAAATCTAGTGGCACAAGTATTGTGCCGTCCAAACCTCACTTCAGTCATGCTACTATCAGCGCTTGCTTTTCCAGTGTCTCTTGTTATGACAAATATGTCCAAACGTTCTCTCACATCATGGCTTTGGGCTGTTTGTGTTGTCTGTATAGCTTTGGCATCAATGAACTAATGGTTTAAATGCACAGTTAAATAAGAACTTCGGCATGTACTAATTCCTCAAAAAAGATCTAGTAGCTGGTAAATATTGTATTGATTAGCCCTCTTTCATCTACATGTACAGTGTGACTATATGCTTTTATATGCTATTATAGTAAGTCTTAAGTTATATGCCTGAATTGGCCACTTGGGAGCAGCAGAAGCACATTTTAGTCTCTAATTTTGGTCTCCACCAATCTGGTTCTTTTAAAACTCAGGCACCTGACATTCAGGTAGTGACATAAAGTTTTTAACACTATTATGTATTTCTGTGGCTTTGTCCAAGAAAAGTAGTCATGTGACTCATTAATTAGAGAAATATCACTACCAAATTAATAATTGTTAGTGTTTTCTTTGCAGCAAATTCAGATTTTTAGTTATACTTACTAACATACATTAATTTAAAAAAAGCAAAGTAAACCTTCTAAAGTAGTTATAAAAATATTGACATAGCTCAGTGCATAAATTAAATTATTGATATAATATAATGTATTTCTTTGGTTACCATGAACAGAGCAGGGAGCTACAAACACAAGTTTGTGCAGGTATTTCTGAAATTCACTTCATCTGCAATCCAGTGTGATGTAGGTTGAGAGAATCTGTCTTGAGAAACTTAAGTTACTGTTTGGATGCACTAGACCACTTGAATTTCATTCATTGTAATTACTGGTAAAACTGCTGCTACAGAAATCTGTAGATACGTGCATAAAACAGGGAGTACAGCTGTAGCAGCTCTACAAGGCTGTATTATGGCCAATGTCAGCATACTAACATTCACAGTAACACCGATGTTTAACAGGTATGTTTAAAAAATCCATCAACATTTGCTAACATTTGTTAATGAACACTAAACAGAAACAGCTGAGGCTGATGGGAATGCTATTAGTGTATGTTTAGTAGGTACCTTTTTTCATAAACCAACGTACAGGACAGGTTTTGATCTGATAATAACGCAAAATGAAAAAAAGTTTATCTGTTGTAAATGTGATGACAATTCACCCAAATGCTGTAACGTCTCACTCGAAACCAATAATCTTTAAACCAAACCTAGAATCAACTCCCACTAAACTATTAAGTCTGTTTAGACAGCGGTTGGTGAATTAGCCAGCTGGTTTGTTAATTAAAGTTATGTTAAGTGAGAGTTTGTTCTACTGTTTGGAAAAACTAATGTTTTTCTCCAGTAAAAGTGATACACAGAACAGTCCATCCAGCCAAATGATCTTTGTAGATTTAACCACAAATGTTAAACAACATTAAAGAAAATTGTCAGTGTTGCAGTAGGTGTAATTACACTTTCCAGAGTTAATTATTTAAGGGAAAGGTAGTCACTGCTACAAAGTCAGTGTTTCCATTCACTCACCATTACACAATAAAATCATCTAATCCTCTTAACAACACCGTCTGGTCTTAAAACCGTTGTTTCGGGTACATTGCTAATGTCATTAGAAAGCTGTTTTCTACTTCTCACTGTACCTTTAGATTTAGATTTCTTTTCTTTGGCAGAACTTGCAGAGGGAGAACTGTCCTTTGTGGTCTTCTTCTTAGTTTTCTTTTTGGGGGTGTCCTCATTGTCGTCGTCATCATCGTCATCATCAGTGCCTGAATCTAAAGAAAGAGAAACATTTCCATAAAACTAGTTGTAGTCTGTTCGTGGGTCGTTTTTAAAATCTGTTCACATTTAGAGATGAGCTATCTCCAAGCTCTTCACACAGCCTGACATCAACAAAATGCCTTGAAAACTGTACCATTATTTTCTTTGATGGAGAAGCCTTCAACTACTTACCTTTCTTTTTTTTTGGAGCACTTTTGGCTTTCTTTTTAGGCTCTTTCTCTTTTTCCTTTTCTGGTTCTTCTTTTTCCTTTTCTGGTTTCTTTTTCTTCACTTTTTTTCCATCTATAACGTTGATAATTGCAAATAGCAATATAACCAAATTATCATCTTATTAGCTGTATTCTTTCAATAAAATGCTTAAAATTTCACAGTTTGATTCTTCAAAGTTCCTCACTTTGAATTGCTGGGCTGTCGTCTTCTGAGACATCTTCATTTTTCTTGGTCTTTGTTTTTTTGGGCTTCGCCTCAGTTCCATTCAGTTTAGCGTCCACTGAACCATTGGCCTCCTCTTTCTTCTTTTTTGGCTTCTGTGGGAAATGTTTAATTTAAACATCTTAGTAAAAGATAACTCACTATTGCAAAGTCATGTGCAAAGGAAAGTACGGACAAAAGGAAAACAAGAAGATTAACGAGAATTACCACTGCAGTAAGACAGTCATACCGTACTAACAAAGGCAGTAATTATGTAGCTTCTGGCGAAGCTTTACATTAAGCTGCTAATATCAGCTTGTACTTACAGTACTACAAGTAAACTGACTTAAAATGTCATGTTTATTTACACCAAGTGACGGGTAATATTGGTTACAAAGAATGATGAATGTAAATCGTACATTTCTGGAAGTGAATAACTCACTTTACTATTTTTGACAAAACAGTTTTGTAACATAAGACAGAAAGAAAAAACAAAACAAGTTTTGTAACAATTTTACATAACTTGTTCTTCCAAGAAAAGTATGATTTGTATGATCACCACAGTCACATATCACAAACACACATTTCATGTATTAGCGGATGTACTGCAAAATTATGAAACACAATAAAAAAATGAAGGAAACGACAAACAAGCCAGCTGAAATGGCTGAGGAGAACAAATGAAATTGTTGCACAATGTTGAATGTTTTGGACTTAGGCTGTTGTATGTATAAATCATAACTCTTTGTATGTTCAATGCCTATAAAATTATTATTTATAATTATAAAAACAAGCCAAAAGTAGGTGCATTTAAAAATGAGTAAAAATAGAATTCAGTTTTGTTTTTACTAGGAATTTTTTAAAGCATGAAGACACTGAAGACTAAAGCACTGACCTAAATAAGTGGAACATGCTTCTGTCAGTGTGATTGCACTCAGCAGAGACAGTGAAGGTAATCCTATTACAGGTAGATCCTGTATTGATGGAGGCCTATTTGTGTCCACAGACAATCCACAACCCAGAGAAATAAGTGAAGCTTTGACATTTCATTTGACATTTACATCATCCTACTGTAATCAACATTTGACAAAGATTATTTTTGTTTGTTTGCTTTTGGAGAATTACTGTTTGACAACAAGTTACTAATACCCCAAAGTCAAAATGCTGCTGGCCCTGGCTACTGCAGGCATAGAGGAATACAATTAATCATGGGATGTAATTAACATAGTTTAAAGAAAACTTTATATTGCTTTGTAAATACAGGAAGGGCTGATATACTGGTTAATTATAGCAGCTCACTGAGTATTTACATGTAGTGTTATGACATATTTTGTAAAAACAACAAAGAAGCTATAGCTTATATTTTGATGGTACACAATTTGCTCGACTGTAAAGCTAGAGGGGCTAAGGAAAGAAGCTGATGGGAATGCTCAGTAGCACTGTAAGTGGTTTGGGTGGTTGGATTACTGATTGCCTTCAATCCCTGACGAGTGTTCTCACACGCATTTCTCAGCAGACAAGCTCCATAAACTAGATAGATAAAAATCTATGCTGTGATGTGAAGACAACTCATACTGTAGCTGCTTACAGAGATCATTTCCAGTTTTGTCTGAATATTGTCTCAGTTAGATGAATTGTCTCCCTGCAGTCAAATGCTTCAGTATAGAAATCAGTTACCTCACATCTGGGTCAGCGAGTATTTACATATCTATGTCCTCAAGACAGGAAGTCTTTGATCTAAACCTAAAAATACTCAAATATTCCACATCACAAACAAAAATTTGACACAAAAACAAAACTATTTAAAAGTCACATGAATACACAGCAACCCAGCAACAGCCAGCTCTAAAGACTGCATGGGTAGTCCAAATGTAAATATTGCAAAAGTGTTAACAGACTCTTATTAAAGTAATTTTTGTGATCCGTCAGGTCTCACTCTCAAAATATCATTACATGTGATTACTAGGCAGCTGAATAAACACTGAGAAGTAATCTTATTTGAAAGTCTATAAAAAAAAAATCCACAAAACCACAACCCCACCCTTTTACCTTCTCTGCAGACATGGTGTGGTCTCCAACTTCAGCTCTACCACCACTTCTCTTTAGAGGTTAGGAGGCTTCTCTGTGGAGATAATGAAAGAGTGAGAAAGCCCTGTGCTCACTGCTCATCTCCATCAGCAGAAAGTTGTTAATAGGATTTATGTGTAAAGCCATCTGCTCTGCAGAAACACGTCAACGGGAGAAACCAACAACCTCCTGGAGGAGGGAGAAGACTTGTTTATCATGTTTCCATTATGCAGAGACCTAAAACTAAATGTGAATTTTTCATGCCTTTTTTATTTATACTCATGCCATCCTGTCACAGCATGTGACAGCTGTGCTTCATGCTAACGGCAGCATCTGTGGTTACATTTAACATATTTACTGTTTCCAGTGTAAACGGAACCAATGAGATTTTTAATATTTACCTGAACCTGCAGCTGCAGTGCTGAGGGAGAATCTACACCCTCCTCAATCCTGAGAAAACGTGCAGTAGGCAGAGGCGTCTGTCATACAAAGTATCACAGTTACGTTTACGGGTCACACAAGGTATAGGAGCTGGGCCTAAGCAGGTCTGCCTGACAGCAACGAGCAAAGCTTTCCCTTGCTGCTAATTGGTTTAGCACCACTTGGCTGTCAATGACGGAAAGTTGGTAGTAAAGCAGTAATAACCATTCAGAAAATCACAAGGCCACAGATAGGGCTGGTGGAAGGCAGAAGCAGACTATTCAGCATATATGAAACCTGTTGCATGCCACTGTAAACATATCCACATACTGGGCTTATTGAACAATCACAAGAAAGAGAATGGACTGGGTGAGAGTTTTCTATGTGTAATGGCATGAATATACAGTAAATATAAGTAATAATACAATCTCTCACTAGGAAGTGTGATTACTAGTCTCCATCCAGTTAATAAACACTGGAGTAAAGCTCCATACACATCCTGAAGCCCACAGAGAGCTCACATGACCTGACTTCTAAGAGGATTTTTAACAAAGCAGCAAGTCCCCCATCGGCTACCACACAACCAGGATACCCTGACCCTTCAACTGGGATTACTCTAATCAGCTACCCACCATCTGTGAACATTTGTAGGGTTTTTAGAGAGAAGGTGAGGAGGTATCCAAAAAAATATGTGTACTGTGTGCAAATCTGGATCTGAGGAAATTAAAATGTCCCTAAAAGTTAAAGAATAGTTCATAGCTGATCTCTGGTTGAAAATCCTGGACAGCTGAGGAAATCTAATAGTAGAAGAAAGGAAGGCTCCTTTTACTGGGAAATTTGCATTTATACTGTGTGAGTAGCAGGAGGATGTTGAAATGTGTGAACCTCCCTAAATCAACAGATGAAAAAATAATTCAAACAGCATGTATGTTACTTCTCAGTCAGCCACCAGATGCTGCTGTTCCCCAAGAGACACAAACACAAAGCAAGAAGCAGCTGTGAGGCACCAGGGGGCACACGGAGGTACAGTAATTTCATTTAAACATGCCTATTTTGAAAATGACTTTAATGATTTTAAAAATAAAATAATCCATAGACAATGTGGATTTCTACAGGCTCAAAGCTGTCTCAGTCCTGCCTTACAGTAGCCTGACAACTAAGAGAGATGGGATAATATGTGTCAGGAAATCAAGAGGGTTAGGGTTAGTAGTCTTAGGTAGTTTTATAGGGCCGGACCCTTTGTGTCTCCGCATCAACGTACAGCTCACAGTGCCCAGTGTGCGGTCTGCTGAAAAGGGTCTAGACTAATAGCTTTGCTGGCATTTCTGCAAACACTTGACAGTAACATGGCAGTTGGCCGGCGGCCTAAGGAAGGCCAGCGAACTCGAGGGAGCAGCTGAGAAGCCATCAACATCTTAAAGAGACAGAAACCGCTGTGTTTCTCTCCATTGTGTCTTTAATCTATTTCAAGACAGTATACAGAGAGGCTGTAAACTCAGCTCTTACTATACCAACAACTGTAAGAACAGGTCTGAATGAGGTAAAAACACATCATTCAAAGTTATGGTAACACAGGGACCATTCAAAGCTACTGCACTAAGCCAGGAGGAATTATGGTACATGTATAAAGGTCGAGCGTATAGTGGCTATGACCTGTGTTTGAGGAAGGGGTAGGATGATCATATTTTAGCTCACTCATGGGTTTAGTTCTGAAACAGCACGTTAGTGAGATCGTGAACCCAGTGGCACGGTAAAGCTGGGTGAATCATCAACTCAGTGAGGGCTCATATCTCAGGAAGGACAAACAATGAAGACGCAACAGGAAAATCTGGGTTAAATAAATCTATCCCCAACGGAGGGATTGTTCAAGGAAGGTGGAGGTGGAGAAAAGAAGACAATAGCAGGAGGTCTCACACATTCATTGCAAATGCAAAGATGCTATTCAGGAGCAAAAATAGTCTCTTGTGCTGGGTTATAAAATAAATGAAGCTTTCAAACTGAACACTTATTAACAAGGTCACATCACCTGTTTCATACAGTGCCCCAAACTTAAAACTCTTAGGATTAAATAAACTAATAACACTAATGATGACGCTGCAATACTGATAGCACAATAGAATGAATGTGGTTGAAAATGTGGAGATTGCTTTGCTATTCTTAGATTGGAATCACCACTGGTGGGAAAATATACTGCATAAACACCAGTTTTTGGCATCAAACATGTCTGTCTCAGTTCTACATTGTTAGATTTGGCTCTGCTTTTATTAGCTGTACTTTGTCTTTGTATTTTAAGTTCTTCTAATAATATTGTGCTGAGCTCCACATTAACAGGCCATATAATATATATATGTGTGTAAAAGCAATGGATTTATATAATAAAATAAGTTAGGGCATCCTCCATAGATAGTGCACTTTCTCTACCTGCTTTCCGGCACTCGCATTTTTAAGTAAATGGTGCGATCATTGATCTAAGGTGGTGATTAAGAGAGGATGTGTAACATCTCCTGACAGCCCTCCAATACATACTGTAAAGATATAAATGTTACTGTTTGCAGGAAAAAAAATATTCAGGACCTCTGTAAATTAAATATATTCCTTCTTGGCTCTTTTTCATTGAACTAAGTGCTTTCATAGACTTTTCAAGAACCGTAGCTACACAGCTATTCACGTGCAGTAGTTTGCCCCGAGTGTGAAAATAAACTGTCAACAGTTTCATTTCTATGGCTGTCTCAGGAGCATCTATTACTCTCAACATAAAATGATCTCTTTATTTGCACATGTGCGGTCCTTAATGGACCACCAGAGTTGACCAGATTTCGACAATATCAAGAGAGATGATGCTGAAACAAGAGTTCTGCATGAAGGCTCAAGCAGCAATGAGCCAAATCTAATAAAGAGCCAATTGAAAACACTCCTTTACTCAGAAGCATATCTGATATCGCTTCCTTGATAATAAAATCCTCTCAGCAGTGTAATATGGGATCATGTTATGACTATATAACACACAGTGCATTGCTTGCCCTTATTAACCCATAAAGGGTAGAAAAAAACTGGAGCTGAGAGCGGTGATGTGTACAGTCCACAATCAGTAGGTGATGACATCATGCTGTATTGTAAGCAGACTCTCAAATGGATGACCCAGTGGAGAGCCAGTGGCGCCATGGAGACTATTAAGGCAAACTCAATCCTCAAAACACAAAAACAAAGGCAGGCAGATGCATACAGATGTGCAGGCGAATGCAGTGCACATATAAAGATACACTTCCACCAGGAGATCTGCATAAGAGTACATTTGTGTTATTGTCACAGCCTGTGGACTTGTTCTTGACTTGTTCAGATACAGTTTGTTTTAGCAAGCAGCTTCATAGTAATAGTACTAGTGTATGTCCTTAACATGATCCCAGTAGTACAGACAGGTTTTACAGTAAAGGAGAAATCTTACACTTAGATGATGATGATAACTGTTGTTCTTGGTTTCCTACATGTGAACACAAACCTCTTTTGTGGGTTTCAGAAAAAAACATGCCAATTGTAAAATGCTATAAAGTGTCAGACGGGAAACAGCGATGAAGATTAGTTGAGAGTCCCTGAGCCACTCAGAGCAGAAATGCAAAGCAGTAAGACCCTGTGTGAACTGTAACACAAGCAGTGCTGAGTCTCGTGAGATCCTGAGATTTGAAATGGAGGGCAAAGTATCCAGGAAATAGTGTTGTAGCTTGCATTTCCTGTTCAGTGGGTGTCTGTGACAGAGACCGGCCTCCCCGGAGATCCAGACTAGTGTCAGTCCTAATACATGAACAGATGCCTTAACGACTGAGCTGGCATGAGAAGGCATTACCCTGACAGCAGAGAGTAAAAGTCCTGAGAGCGGTCACTGCCCTGAGTACCCTGAAAGCGAGAGAGTGTGGCGGGAGGGAGAGGGAGAGAGAGAGAGAGAGAGAGAGAGAGAGAGCAACAGCATGCCCCTTGCAGACTTGTCCCCTCCGCTTTTTCTGAAACAGGCAGTGCTCTTTTGAAACAGTGCCAGTGGAGGCTGGCCCAAGCCTTTGCAGCTGAAACTTTTACAAGCTCAGTGTTCGTAAGCAGGAAGAGAAAGACACAAAGTGAAATTTGTAAAGGCAGTTTGCAGATCCTCTTCTCTTCTCCAGCCTGCCTGAGATGTGAGCACCACAGTTCATGTTGACTTGTTCATTTACACCTAAAACCCTTCAAGAAAATGCACAAAGCGATCTGAAGAGAAGACTGCACGGGGAGAGGAATGATTTAAAGTATATGCAAGGACATAATTGCTTATAAAAAATGAAGAGTGTGTGACGTCACACAGAAAGCTGTCTTGGATATTGCCTGAGAAATAGTGTGCACTGCACTCTGTGGCACGGGCACACCACAAATTATAGTGTTATGCCCTTTTTAAGACTCAAACATCGGATTATCTCAGTGATTTTAATTTCCTGGTGATGATCCGTGTGATGCATTATCTTTGGATTTCTTGTTCCCCGAGGGCGACTCTTCCCTTGCCCTTATTTTCACTTCAGAGCTCCATGACTGATTTTGTTACTTGAGGATGTGTTGCAGTAAATATCCCGGGCCACTTGTTTGGTCTGTTATGTTGACAGTAAACACAGCTTTCCATTCACTACTACAACCAATCAGAACAAATCAGAACCTCCGTGGTTACAATTTTCATCTATCTGCTGTGCAACAAATCTGAATAAAAACACAGGCAGGTGCAGAACAACTAAAGACGTCCGGAGTGACTACCGAAAATGGGAACTGTGAGGCATGTACTACCTGGGAATGATGCCAACTGCTGACAAAAGGCTTTACTGCACGGCTCTGAGAGAAGCCTTTAACTCATTTGCTCTGAAATAGCTTTAAGAATATCTGGCAATGAATTGTTTGCCCAACTGCACATAAATCTGTCAGACCTTTTGGCTTTGTTACAAGACAGCATGTAAGTACTCACTTCTGATTCCTTTATCTGAGCTTATATCTCTGTCTCTGTTTCTTTCTCCCGTCCCAGCCCTAATCCCACCAAATGAGATGACACATAATCTACAGTTCGTGTAACTGCTCCCCTGGATTCGCACACTGTCAAAACTGCTACTTCCCCTCAAAACCAAAGTCAGTCGTCTTTAAAGCGTATTCTGCATGGATTGCATATCTTTAGCAGGAGGGTGTACGAGCAAAATTTAGTGACTTCATGATTTCTTTTCCTGCCTCCCTTTCTCCTTGTTGTCTCTCCCTCTTGGCAGCAGGGTAAAAGTGGGCAGGGAGAGAGGAGGGCATGTTCGAGTGGGGTTGCTCGCTGGTACACTACTCAGCCTTTCCCTCGTCTTGCAGGCAAAAGAGAGGGATGTGGAAATGCATTCTTGTCTCCTTCCTAACACTCCTTTTTTTTTTTTTTCGCCGCCACCATGCCCTAATTCTCTGCGGGTGAACACTAGCCTGACCTGTGCAAAAAAGTGATCACCTACAGGTATTTCAGATTTTTGATTCTGCTCTTGTTTGGGCCTTAATATGCCTCTTTGTAGTGACGTCTCCCTTTATATGTGTCTGTTGCACTTTTGCTGCCACCTTCCACTCTGTACACGTGTTTGCTTTTCTTGCACCGAACACGATGCCTAAATCTCCACCATTTTCACTCGACTGAGACCCGCTGGGATTTGGTTGCAAAAAATGTTGTATCTCGGGTTAAATGCATTATGGAGTAATTACTCCGTAATGTGTTCGCATTAACAGTTTGTTTACATGACACCGCTCGTTATGCACGTGCCCGAAGTAAAAAGATAATTTAGTGGTTGTGTATTTGTCTCTTAAAGTACTAGAAGTAAAAAAGTAACACTGAGTCAAAATTTACAGCATAAAGACACATCCAGTCGCTTGCTAAAGACACATTTCAACCCATCAAACGCGATTATTACCTTAAAGTTTCAAACAGGAAATTCTCTGAGATATAATCTTCAAGCATTTTTATTAAACATTTTGGTTTCTGTGTTGTAGGACTGCTTCGTAGTTGCGAGAAATCACATGCAACATAAAATCTCTGCTGTAAAGTGGCTACTGTTTGCCATCTCTTCTACCACAAAATTAAAAAGTAAACCACACTTATAGACGAAGTATGTTGAAAAATATGTGTTTTCTATCTCTTACAGGAAAACCATATAAGTCCTGAAGTCTTCTCGAATGCTGCTGTTTCATAGACCTGTTCAAAAACCAGAATGAACCAGATCCGTCTGTAAATAGCATTGTTCTTTACATGAAGGGGCTTGTATTGTAAGATTGCGGGGTCTCGGTTTCAGGTCAAGCCTTTTCGGTTTGTTTGAGTTTTTGTAGCAGCACGAGAAGCACGAGAGCCGTGTACAACATTAATATTATTCCTTACGTTTACGAAAACAACAGCGTTTTCACTCTTCAGATTAAACTCACGTGAAGCAAACTGACCCAACTCAAACACGTAAACATTTGGGTGTGTGCTAGATGACGTGCAGCTGTTTATGGTTTTGTTTGCATACAGTCGAGTCAGCTTTTGGGTTCATTTTTGAGACTGTGATAACGACAGAGTATGGCACACTCTACTGTACAGAAAGGGTGAATGAAGAAAAAAAGAAGGGGTGGGGGAGGTGGGCAGAGACACACAGAGAAAATGAACTTACTGCCTCCTCCCCCAGTTCTCCTCAGATGAACTTGCTATGCTGCTTGATGACATGTTGTTTGGAGCCACTTCTTCCGCTATTTGCGTTTCTCTCCTCCCCGTGGTTATAGTGACTCTGTGGTTACCAGGATCAAAGTCTCTCTTTTTTTTTTAGCTGTTGCTTTTATCAGGTCACTCTGTATACACACATTCAGCTCTTCATTTTTGTCAGCAAAAGGAATTCATGGACTCTTTACCATATCATGAAACAACTTCTTAAGTCCATTCTAGTTAACAAATGCAAACAAGAAAGAAAATCTATGTAGAGAATGACATATGGATGGTCCAGCTGTTCCATGAGTGTCTTAGCATTTGTATTAGACTATGTGGGAAAATTAGATTGGCTGGTTTCCTATGACAGGATACAGCTGTGTATGATACTAGTTAACTAAACCAACACTGAACTTTCTGGTCCTCGTTGTACCGACATCAAGCAGAATCAAAGAAACCATAAAAATTAGCTGCAAAGATTTCTTCAGCTACGGCTAATGAGAATGTGACTGTGTGCACAAAGACCTATATCTGTTGTGGTAAATACAGCAGGATGTGAGTATACTGGCCTCGAGACAGTCGTCTAGCCTCACTGTGATATAAACTAACCCAAAATGAATGCAGAACGCTTTGCATAGCATAAAAAAAGTGACAAGCAGTGGTGTAAAATGCTATTTTATAGCCTATTTTTAAAACACTAACCACCAATGCTCAATAAAATATATATATATAATGGATTAAATAGATAATTGTAGAATACAATCAAAAATAATAATAGTAACAGTTACGATATTTAATAGCATTACATGTAATGTGGCATTCATATTTTGCAATTAGTAATTTAGACACAGATACAGCACATCTACAGTATCGTGTCCAATGTTAAAACAGTGCCAAAACCTTTTGTCAATTTGTAAACCAGTTTAGCAATATTTGTCAATGTGTCCGACACATGAAAAATTATTTCTTATATAGCAAACGGACCTGTAAAATTATTCAAATCAAAGCTCTACGGAGTAGAAATGAGTCTTTGAGCTAACTAGGAATCATGCAACCTGTGATAAGAAGTCACATAAATTGGCTTGTATTAATAAGTCAGAAACAAAAAAGATTGGGAATCACTGGTGCAGAACAGTTGCTAACCTTAAAAAATTTATATTTCCTTATCCACAACTGTGCTTTTTTTGTAATTTGTATTGTTAAACCCCCAACGTCTAAATCATAGTTTTGGAAGGAAATGCTACAAAAAGAGAATCGAGCCAGACACCAAACAGGAACATGGCAAAACAAAGAAGGAACTTAAAACTAAAGATACTGTGCTACTTTCTGGGGCCCAATGTAATCAAAGTAACTGTCTCAACAGTTCAAACAGCTGACTTTTGTAAGGAAATCTAGAGAGCAGGTCAGTTATTTGATGCTTCATTGATATTAATATGGAATTCATGTTCTAAATAAAGCTGTCAGGACTGTAGCTGCCTTTGAAGCTGTATGGCAGAGAGAGTCGGCGAGCCAGATGGATGTAAAGTCCTGCTGACCTGAGTTTATTAAACAGGATGTGTCACAGATGATGAGATTGAACTGAAGCCTCGGGCTCATGCAAAACATAACCAGTTGTCCGACATATGGACGAAGTCTGCTTATGGAACAACGAACCTTTCTCTAAATATGTGTACACCTAATTTACATTGCACAGGCACGCAGTGAACATCTGGCAGCACGCTATGCCATCACACCGTACTGTATGGTGTCATACCCCCTTTCTGACATGGCATCCTCTCATTGCTTGGCTGCCAGTGTTCTCCTCCCCCCCTCTGTGGTGGGTTCTGCCATGCTGCAGCCACATCACCCCCTTTTTGTCTCATTGAGATTCAGCTTGGCACACAGACAGTGCCCATTTCTTGGCACCAAATATTGGAGAGAGCTGCATAAGAGAACCAACCGCAGTCTTTTTCCCTCACAGTCGTCCCCCCTGTTTTCCAGCGATCATCAAGGACCAACGGCAGCTTGCAATGGGTATTTTTTTTGTGCCTTTGTCTACTAAATTCTTAATTTGTTTGGCACCTGGGCATGTGAAACCACGGATATCTTTGATAAGTTAAATGTTTCTCACTGTAAGACGAGCAGCTCCATGCATTTCTGTCGGAAGAGTCTGTGAATGACTGCGATGGGCATGTTGATTGTTCTGTGTGAGTCGTAGATGAATGATCACGATTCAAGATTCAAAATCTTATGGATTACCAACAGTTCTCCTTCAGTATACTCTGCCACGGGGCAGCCATTTTCCCATTAGCAGCAATTTGGGCAGATGCTAAGAAATCAAATAATCACTTTTGGGTGTAAAAACAAACAAACAAACAAACAAAAGAAATATTTAATTTAGTTCTCGGTTGTAACACAACCCACCTCTCCATATGAATCTTAATGGAGGAACCAGTGTTTAACTCTAGCGCAATATTTGTTAAAAGTTGAAGCATAATCACTAACAGGATATTTGGACACAATCAAGGTAAGAATGAAAAATCAAAGTGCAGTTTGCATGCCGTACTGGCCTGATGAAAGATGTGATGTGTTTATGAATCACAACCTATAACTTCAGCTATTATGGCACTTTAGCATTTTTCAGATCAGATCACATAGGTTACTGAAACGTGTGAAGCTGATAAACTGCTCATATTTTGATATTATGGAACAGTGTGAACACTTATTATTGGTTATTTTCAGTTTGTTGCTAATTCTCCTCTTGGCCAAATCCAACCTCATTCCATAAATTTGTTAAACTTCCTTTTATTTATTTCCTGCATGTTTATTTTTAGCAGGGCTTTAAGGTGCAGACACTGAATTATGATGACAGAAAACATGCCCATGCAAGGAGAAGTGGTTTGTTGTGAAAACGTGAATTGAGATCCGACCATTCTAACAGTGGTTGTAGAGCCTCAGATAGGAATTAGATCTGGGAGTAAGTACTGTATAAATAACCCACATCTGAGGAAAAACAAAAACAAAAAGGTTTTCTTATGCAAATGTTGAAAAAAAAAAATCTGATCTGAGTCACTTATGGGGACATTTGGGCCTCTTCAACAATAAGAAACAGAGAAGTGTTTTGCATCATGTGAAATAATGCAAATGTGGCTGTGGTCTGTGAATACACCACAGACCAAAGCTCAAGGAAGACAACTGAGGAGTATGGTGGTGTAAGCATCGCCATAACTTTGCTGTGTAACAAGTCAGTTAATAAGCAGGTATGAAGTTATTAATGCTTCACCAGTAAGCAAGTTAAGTCAGTTTTATTTATATAGCACTTTTCATACACAATGACAACTCAAAGTTCCATTTGCATAAAAGCAAATTGACCAATTATGTAATTAATCAACATTGTGAGACTAAATCAGCTAAAATTAACCTCACAACATGATCAAAACCAGCCACGATTTGTTTGTGGTACACTCAATTTTTCTTTTTCTATATAAAAAGTTTAATTCAGTCCTGTGTTGGCCAGCCATTTAGAAGAGTTTGATACCATTTACTGTCTAATTAATTCAACATCTCAATTAAGGCCTCCCACTCTCTGATGCACTGGTGTCTTTTCATTCTGGCCCAACGAGCTTGCCCTGGCACCACAGCCATAGCCTACAGTCTGCCAAAACATTTCAATCACTGTCTGCATTAATTAGGACAAAGAGGAATTCAGAATGTTAATGAACCGCCTAGCCAGTTTTCACTGACCATGGTTCACATGCTAATTTATGTAAAGCGCCCAAGTCTTTGCATGGATTGACCATAGTTGCCCACCGTAACAATGTCTGGCCTGAGTCTAGGTTGTCAAAGCATGGTTCTTTTGGGGTCTAGACAGCTCTACCCAGACCCTAGCTGGACTCTGGTTCAGACTTTTCAATAGACTGGAAGTGGCGTTCACACTGGGTAAAAAGACAACTGAAGTCAATCTTTCAGGTTCTGTTTTAAAAATGATTTTTTGGCATTTATTTGTGAATCAGTAACATAGGTTATGTACAAGCTGTTGCCTTCTAGTCACTTTTAACTTCCCAAGTGCTCACTTGGAGAAAAATAAACATTACATCTTATGGTTGAAGATTGTAAGGAGGAGGCAGAAGTTAACAGGTTGCACCACAGATGTTGGGTTCGGGTGCCAAACAACTCCCTAAAATGGCAGAGGCGCTGCCATTTTCCATTTTTCTTGTCATTTGCTTTGCTTTACTTTCTTGTTCAAGAGACAGAAGACTCAGAAATGGGAGAAGACATTATTTAACTCATCGGTTTTCTTTTGGTTAGTCGACCTGGAAAGACATTAACTAAGTTTGAGAGTAAAAGTGGCACTAATTCCTACACATTCTTTAGTAACAGAAGTTTCTTTAATGTGCAGATTATTTGACCTTTTCCAGTGAATGTTAATGAAAAATCATCATCTGAAAACACACATATCAAAATACATTTTTAAGAACATTTCCATTTAATAAAGTAAATTCTTTCTGGACTACCTCACTCAAGAGGGCAGGGGTCACTTGAATAATGTTTTTCTCTTTGTTTGTCTCACAGTTTGACCAACAAGTCTCTACTGCTTCCTACAAAAAATATCTGTCCTTAAGGCTGAGGTAGTAGATTGAATAGTTGTGGGGTTTCTGTCCCCCCATTGAGATAACTATACAATCTACTGTCTTCCCTAAGGAGACAGGCTGATCTTCTGCAACGCCAAAGCTTGTGTGTACCATGGGCAACTCCATGGATGAAGGCGCTCATGGACAGAACAAATATTTAACAGATTATCAAGCTCTCACGTCTAGGCAAGAAATTCCAGACCTTATAGATAAAGACCTTTTATATTTACCAGACCCAACAGAAGAACCGGTCCAGTCAAACGACATGTTACAAATTTTGTAAATGTTGATTGAAGTCTTGTTTTTAAGAATACTGTGCTTGAAGTTGAGCCTAGCAAGGTGAGGTAGTAGGTTGTATAGTTTGGGGGATGGAGTAAATCCTACTCAGGTGATAACTATACAGTCTATTACCTTCCTTGAGAGGTACAATGAATGCTTGGAAGGAAGTTCACTCACAAAGGCTGAAAAGTGAAGCAGCCACTTTGATGCCATCTTGTGGCCAAAGTTAGAGGAATTACAGACCAAGATCTATTCACTTTCAGTATTGTGTTTTGTAAAAGGATAACAATCGATAGTGATTAAAATGTACCCCATAAGCTGTATGATGTTTTTGTTTTATGAAGTCAGCAACTTATAGATTTCATATTGGGCTAGCAACAATTACTTTTGAAGAAAAATGAAAGTATAAAAGGAAAGCATTGATAACTTTATTGACATTAGTGTGTTACAAAACACACTACTATCAATAAAGTTAGCCTTAATGTTTAAGAAATAATTTAATTTCTGATAGAAACTTTCCCCCAAAGTCAAAGTGTTGCATATGTGAAAATAGGAAATGAGTCATTGTGGTTTGAGTCTTTGCGATTAAAAATCAGTCACATCACATGTAACTCTATGCTGCCTATTGGGAATTGTTTGAAAGCGTAGTGTGTTGCAGACTAAAAAAATATGTTTATGATACACTTTAACAGGTACTGGCCATTGATAAATCTAGAACTGCTGCTGAAACGGCATGGAGAACAGCCACACATCCACTTTAAGATCTGGTGAAACAGCAGTGTATTCACCACATCCTCTTCCTCAATTTAAACAATTACATTTTGTGTAATAGTTTTTCTGTTTTCTGTAAATTTTGCAGATTCTATTTACCATCAGCTTTTTAGTGTAAGTTGAAACACCATAGTCACAAACATTAAATCTTTTTTTATTTAACTTTAGCATAATTACATAAAGTAAGATAGCAAGAGGAAAGGGAGGAAATGTAACTTAGAGATTAACACAAGCACATCTCATAATGGATCTGATTCATTTACAATACAAACCAAATTAAAGAGGAACAACTGATTTTAACAAAAATGTAAGACAATCAAGCATACACAAAAACAAACAGCTGTAAATTAATAGAAATGGTCAAAGACCTGTCAGACACAGTCTCATGACATAAAATAATGTTAATTAAAAAAAAGAAATAAATAATTGTAAAAATTGTTGCAGCGCTCTTCTTTTGGAATACTTTCATTGTACACATAATTTAGTTTTCTAAAACACGTAGAGCTAGTTCCATACACTAAATAATTCCTTATCACAGGCGATCTGCACTACATGTCTAGTGTAAAATTTGTACACATTTATGTAATAGCCCTTCTTCTCTCCAAAACAATTTATAGACAGAGACACATGCTAACCCACTGAAAAAGGGTACACAGAGATTCCTCAACTTAACAGATAACAGTGATTTCAGTGCCCTTTGCTAGATTTGTTAACCATATCTCTAAAAATGCATCTGATCACTTTTAGTGCACTTCAAATTTTGCAACTGGCTTATTTTAACATTTGCACAGTGTTTTATACAACATTTTATATAAAATTATAGACATCGCTGTACCTGTCCTGTCATACGGAGTGCCTTTCTCAGTTGCTTGCTCTGGCCTTGTAGCCACTGGCTGTTATGACTGATGCACTCATGTGAGGTCCTCTCATTGTTTGACTGCTCGTATACTCTTTTGAGTGATTTAGTTTGAAGTGGTTAAAAAGGTTTGTTGGGTTGCCATCCAACGTGCAAACAGTTTTTTGTGTTGTTCAAACCAGTTCCATATTACCAACACTGAATTCTTTTTAGAGACCAACTCCTCATCCGTGGTGTCATACATCATGACACCTGCTACGTTGCCATGTAGGCAAATTAAGGTTGTCACTTTGCAGATTTCATAGGCCGTCATTCATTGCTGCCCGCATTAACGTTGCGGGCAAGATTGCTGTCAGTCTCCTGACTTGTCTGCGATCCTTGATTTTCTTCTCCACATGTAACATACTGCCTCCATATCTTCAAGTATGCAGTCTTGATCTTTTCTATTTTGAAAGCATAAATAACTGGGTTCACAGCTGAGTTCGCGTGAGAAAGCACAATGCCAACATGGACAGCCTCCTGTGGTACAGCATTCTCTTTACCAAAGTAAGCAACGCAGTTCATTATGTGGAGAGGGAGCCATGAAAGGGCAAACAGGGCTAAGACCAAAGACAAAGATCCTGCAAGCTGTTTCTCTTTCTTTAGGTAGTTCTGAGACTGTTTCTGGAAATTGTTTCCTGGTTTCTCTCGAAGGTTTCCTCGAATGGTACAGAACACAAAGCCGTACAACACAGTCATCACCAATAGAGGTGCAAGGGTGCACAGGAAAAAGTTGAAGTAAACCAGGTATGACATGGGGATCACAGTTATAAACTGGCAGACAATGGTAGAGTTGACAGAGTTAGACAGGGTTTCATGGTTGTACCATCCAAGCATGGGAGCAAAACTCAGTGGTATTGCAACAAGCCAACACACTGCCACTGCAAGCCATGAATGTCTCTGCGTTACAGTCCTTTTGTACCTGTAGAGAAAAACACTGGTTATTGATAAAATTGGTAGCATCTTAAATAAAAACACATAAAATGGTAAAAAACACTCAATTGTTGTGATGTACTGTAAATAAATAACTGTGTAGCGCAAAATAATAGCAGATTACAAAAATGGGTAAATTATAAAACTTGACTGAAGAGTCTACAATTCAATTCTTTCTTACCCAAATAAAGCATAAAACTAAAATCTTACCTGAGTGGGACATACACCCGAAAGTAACGGTCTACAGCAATAGCTGCAAGACACAATACGGAGACCAAGGTTAAAAGGATGACCACACAAGCTGATGAAGAGACAGGTGTGGAATGAAGTCCTGACTCGTGCATCCACGATCACAGCCAACGGTATGGCCACGCAGCCAACCAAAAAATCGGCCACAGCCAGAGACATAATAAGACAGAAGGTGGGCTGCTTTAGGCTTTTACTGATCCACACTGCTAAAATAACCAAGATGTTACCCAAACAGCAGCTAATAGCAATCAGCACCTCCACCAATGTGTAGATCAGGTCCATATTCATTGTAGGTTCATTTTCTGGCGTACTGTCTGGATGTGAATTTTAGTCTGAATGCGCTGTGTATCTATCATTCATCTCACTCTTGTGAAACTTTTGAGGAAGTCCTTAGCCACTCTCAACCAGTGAGACCTTCCTGTAAGTACATTTTCTGCAGCCTCATCTATTAGTTTTTACTTGCAAAACATTTTATGGGTGCAAAAAAAAAACCTCTTTATTTCTATTAAGAAGAAAATTAGACTTAGTGTTCAGGCAAACACAACACTGGATCATTTATATACTAGTGCTTGTCCTATCAAGTAAGTAATTATAGCTGCAGTTTCAAGTTTTGAGTTGTGCAATTTTCAACAGAAATGTGTCACCGTGTCAGGGACTCCTTGTTTTAAGTACTTAAAGCACATTCACACTAAGATCAAGGT
The DNA here is from genome assembly GCF_900324465.2 of Anabas testudineus. Classification (NCBI taxonomy): domain Eukaryota; kingdom Metazoa; phylum Chordata; class Actinopteri; order Anabantiformes; family Anabantidae; genus Anabas; species Anabas testudineus. The sequence goes on along the minus strand of NC_046614.1, from coordinate 19,494,491 downwards.
CAATAAGTATAAATGGGTTTGTTCACTGGCTATAGTACAGTCAGTTAAGACTGAGTTGACAGGACATATCATAGATATATCCTTTGTGTGTTGCTGATTACATTAGTTCCAGTGTGTTAACCTAACACAGGGTAGGAGTATGCAGAGCAGTAAGAATATAGACGCTATAATGTAACTATACTGTAATAACAACCACTACAGCCTGCATAATTCAAATTTCAATGGTCACCTAGAGTATGGGTAAATAAACTGTTTTCAACTATTTTAAAATGTGCAATACTTTGTGGTTTATGTTTTTCGTTGTCACGTTATAACAAGATGTTGCTTTATTACATATATGTTAAAAACTGGCAGGAAACACATGATGTAATAGTTTGCACATAATGTTGGTCTAACAATGCAGTTACATCCTGATTCTAAACCAAACATGACTGTTCATTTTTGACTTCACTGATGTGGTTTCTTGTGGTAATCCTCTGGTGGTTTTTAGTGACTTACAAAAGCGACTTGAAAACATCCATAGAGGTCTGTAAGAGCATTTTTGATTTGGCTTATGTCTCTATATTGCCTAAGAGATAAGCATAAAGCTATTTGCTAAATGTTATAACTGAACAAGTTTATAAGGGTGACTAGAAAGCATAAGTATTGCATGAAAAGCATAAATATAGCCCAGGTTTTTTGGAGGCTATGTATTTAGCAGATATAACAGGTCCCTGAAGTCCCCAAAATGTGCCTTTACAGTGTCAAGCTGAAAAACCGTGTAGGTTAGAGTGAGCGGTCAGACTGAAATGTGCATGAACAGACCCTGTTTGTGTAACTAGCCAAAAAAAATGTTCCTGTTTCTGTCTGAGTCTGAGAGAAGCTAAAGTTAACCACGTTAGTCGTTTAGCATTACTGTGCAGCTAATGTGGCTACATTCAACAAGCTAACCCAGTAAACAAATAAAACACTTATAGCTTGAAACTCAGAATAAGACACCGGTTTAGGTCAGCAACAGAGTAGAATCGGCCTTCTCACCTTTGAGTTTTAGTCCTGACGTTAATCCAGAAGCCACAAACTGGTTGGAACTTAGCATACACACAATTATACTAGGCCTTTCTGTCAAAAACAAATAAATCCACAGTTTGTTCAGATAGGATCCTGATTTCTCAGTTTTCAAGATGTAACAGACAGAAAGGTGATAATTCTACTATATGTTTATTACTGAGATCATAGTCAGTGGTGGGGTGGTACATATGAAGTGCATTGTGTTAAAGGGAATTTCAATGTTTTGGCCACCTCACTCACTTTAAATAGGTTGGCCAAAACATTAGAAACATCTCCTATTAGAATACACTACAGTACATCACCACCAGCCAGTGTGACCTCAATATAACACTACACACAGTAGAAACAAAACACATTCTAAGACAGCTGGAGGTAAAACTGATGTCATGATACTGGAAACTACAAATGTGATATAAAAGATACGCACTGTTCTCCTGCTAATTTACACAGTTTATAATGAAACTGATTGCCATGACATTGAGCAAAAAATTACTCACTTTTCTGATGTAAGCTGTGCACGCCTGGACAGGTCTGGAACTGAAACTTGTTGATGCATCAAACACTATTTCTGGCTGTTCCAGATGAAAGATCACCAGATGTAGCAATATCTCTGGTGATGGCTCAGAAAAGTTGTCCTATATCGATTGTGAGAGAGGTTCAAAAATGCAGATTGTCACAGTCTTGCAACAAATGATAACCTGCAACTTAAGGTAAATTCACATAAATTCTAACTAGCAGACTAAAAGGAAAATAATTTTTTCAAAGCTTACTTTTTTTTTAAAGAAAACGTGTCAGTATCAGACTTTAGGAAAGCTCTTCATTGTTAACAACTGTAGCAGTGCAGATGGATCACACTCTGAAGACATTTTATTGACTTGTGTCATAGCCCACGATTCAGTAGGTTATGATCAGTCTACATACATGAACATTTATGTCGTTTGTAAGTTTATTAGATCATTGTCTCAATGTGGCATTCAGTAAACTTAGAAGATTGCTGAAATCACACAGTACTTAGGCACCTTAAAGCACTAAAAATCAACATAATTAGACTTTACAGGCAACACAGTTGGTCTGTTTCAAAACAACAAATGCTGTCAAATCCAGCCAAATATAAACTGACAATATAAAGGAGAGAAAATGCATTTAGCAAATAGACCAGATTGACCAAAGTCTTTGGCAGCAAAACACAGCAAAAAATGCATTGTTATGCCAAAACTTGCATTTAGCAAAATGAGTGACGGTCACCATGACCAAACCAAGCTAAGTGAGCAACATGACTCCATATTTGAGCCTCTAGTGACACAACATAATAATATAACAGTCCTCCGAAGTGCAGTGTTTGTCTGTCAATAACCAGTTCCCTTGTTTGTTTTTTTGTTCGTATGTTATTGTATGAAGCTAACTAAGAACTAAAAATACAAATGGTACATGACATTATTGTTTGAAACCATCTTCACACTTCACAAAGCGTTTTGATTTTGCATGGCATTGTATGTCAGATGTATTTTCATTGATGATAAATAAAACCACATGACAAACAAATGCAGTGTGACAAAAGGTGCCTGTGTTTGTTCTGCTCCACAAAAATGAAAACATAAACAATTTGTACAAACAAAGAAACTGCATATTTAAATTTTTCTGATCCTAAAAAAATGCTTTCTGCTTGAACTGGTACTTTTCAGAGTGATAAAGGTCTGGAGCTAATTTTAAAGGCCGTACCTTGTTGATGCTGTCCGTGTGAGTATAATGCCAGGAGTAAACTGGCTGGATTAAACAGTTACAAACCAGTAATGTTATAAGCTTCTTTTGTGTTTCTCGTGTAGGCTGCTTTTAATGCATATGATGCCTTTTTCATATAAAAATTATAATCTGTAAAACCTCAAACATTCTTTAAAATCTGAAAAATTGTTTAAAAATATTTCTCTTGTGGGGGTCTGTGAATGGACGGGAGGTGTGGAGGTACAATATTAGAAATGAGAGATGTGAAGAACTGCACGAGGCTATCAAAGGAGAGGCAGTGTTTTTAATGTGCTGTATGGAGCCCATCAGGTGTCATGAAAACTGCAAAACTACTTAACCTATTGCAGTAATCCTGCTGTCAAATCAATAATCAATGTGTACATTTAAACAGTCCAACATAGGTCTAATGGCTTTCAAACTAAAAGTTAGCTATCCATGGCTGCTTTGCTTGATTATTTTGCATAACATCAATTCAGGCAACACAATGACGTGCACATGATAGGCCTGATAGTAACCAAAGTTGCTATTTCTGGCTTTACTGATTTGACTTATCATGTGGCCTCATAATAACTGGCTTTGTGTGAATGGGAAAGTGCTTTGTTATCTCATTGCATCAGAATTTTCTGAAATTTATCAGGTGAATTGATTCTCCAAAAATAAAAAGAAGTAGATCTTATTTTATGTACCAGTGTCTGGTACATAAACATACACAGTACTAGATAGGGACCAGACACAAACTTAAAGCCACCACAGTTTTTCTTTATTCAACTCCATTTGATTTATTAATTTCTCATTCATGTCCTTTTGGAAACCTTTTAATATAGCCACAAAAAGACAGCATATGTCACAGTGAAATCAATTTTGTATTCAACTGGTTTACTGGTGAGGATGTTAAGAGAATAATTTTGTTGACTGAAACCGGTAATAGAAATTTCACTCTCTCATAATCCCAATGGCACAGACTCAAGCGGATCTCTGCATGACCATAATCAAATCTCATACTCCTGTTTATAATTAATGATTTGTTGAATGTCTTCTGCAGAATAATATGAGTCGGAGAAATGATGGTGGCGCACTTGCTAATGTGTGTGTATTTTTGTGTGGTGTGCGGAAACTATAGACAGTAAATCTACAAAATGTTTTAATCTGTAGCAATTACATGGGATTATATAAGGGCAATTGATAATCAGTGACTAATAGTAGAAAATAATCACATTTCTCATATTATATTAATTCTTAATATATAACCCCGCTGCCGTGTGAGAGAATTGTGCCTTACTGAATTACATTTTTAAGCCCCAGGGTGCTGGAAGGTGTGGCTTGCTCATCAGGCACTAAAATTAGACCAGACAAACATTGTTGGGCAAACTACATGTGAAGCATTGTTGTGGTTGTGTTAAGGCTTTATCTTTTTAAATAAAAAGACAAGCACAGCATTTAATTAACTTTTGACAGGCTAGTATTTGTAGTACTTCATTGCTGGACATTGTGTACAGTCTGTAGGGTTTAAGAGGTGAATTAAGATGATGAGGAAAAAAAAACTAAGAGCAAAAAGTCTTCTGGTGGGTGGAGCAATATATATGTTTGAGGTGATCAGTGAACCAATTCAGGGGGATGTCTTTGTCACGTTCAACAGTGCTTGAGAACAGCATGTACAGCAGATTCCGTCTAGATCTAACGAGGGCTGATGACAGAGGCCTAATAAAACTGATTCAGTGTCTGCTGATGAACACTCTAATGCGTACACCAGAGACTGGGATCATAGGCAATGTCCCAAAACAACATCCTGAGTCATCACGTTCTTTAAAAGTGATCAAACTGAATATTTACAGGCGGATTGAATCTGCTTCCATAGGCAACTGAAGACCATCTCAGTGATTGCTTGTTCAGTGATGCTTACTGCCAAAGTGTTTTCAGGCTTGGATGGACAATACGTTTTTGTAAGTAATTGGATCTAATTCCTTCCTGCAGCTTACTCTGGAGACTCCAAGTTCTAGAAAGAGAACAGTAGTGTAGAGAACAACGTACAGCAAGTCTTTAAAGTTAAATGCAAGCCTATCACACCTACAGTGACATTTATTACAGTATATTTTTTTAAGAAAAAAGACTTAAATGTGGACATTCTATTAACATTAGCCTACTTCACACTGCTCAGTAATGACAAAGGAATAAAATATTTTTGCAGAAGTTGAGTAGAATTCATTATACCTGTAATTACATAACTCCTATTAACTGCAGTCTTTCATTAATTAATGTTGCATGATTAAAGTGGAACATATGCATAATTATATTATACATATGACTGGATGCACCTGCTGTGGTGATACTAATGATGTGTAATAATGTATTCTAACAACAACTGAACCACATGACACATGCTACAGGCCTAAAATCAGGATCCATCGTTCATTACATCAACAAATTTCAGCATTTAAGAGTGATAAGGATATATCCAATACACAGTCTTTTTAAAAGCTTGATATTACCAGAACTGTCTGATATATAAATTATTCTGTGTGATACCACTCCCACTTCTCAAATATTTCTGTGAATTGCACTCTTATCCACTCACATACAGGACATGTTGATAGTGCTATTATAATAAGATAAAATCAGCTCTAATGCACAACTATCTTCAGTTGAGCGCTTGTTATATTTAACCCTCTCAAAAACCACATGCATACAGATACACAAAGGAACATTGAGTGTGAGCAAAACTAGTGCTGCAGGGTTCTGCAGAGTAGAAAGTCCCTCCCCTCGATTTTATGACTCGTTTTTACTGGACTGCATAAAAGAGAGAGAGTAAGACTAAAGGGTTGTGATGCACTGGTACCCAGTCTTGTGCAGAGCTTGAACAATATGCTGAAGATTGATCATTCACTATGCTTTAATGAGCACAAGAGGCAACTTTTGTGTAGATATGGGAGGGCGGACACTTTTTTCAGTTAGTAAATATTCAAATGGGAATTCTGACTCTGAAGGAAAAACCCAAGTGGAGGCAAATAGTTCCAACAACTAATTTAAACTTTTTTACAATCTGAGCAAAGGTAAGCCACAGCTGTGAAGAGTGAAAATGTCCTCCTCTCCTGGTATCAAGCCTCAGGAGCATGTGGACATGGTGTACATCTCCATTGAGACAGCTATTGCTCTGGCTTCTGTGGTGGGGAATGTGCTTGTGGTGTTGGTGGTCTGTGTGAACCGGACTCTCCGCAATACCACCTTCTCCTTCATTGTGTCTCTAGCTGTGGCTGACATTGCTGTGGGAGTTTTGGTCATCCCTCTGGCTATTGTCATCAGTTTGGGATTAAATACTAAGTTTTACACCTGCCTCTTCTTCTCCTGCCTGCTGTTGATCATCACCCAGAGCTCTATCCTTTCCCTGCTGGCTATCGCCATCGACAGATATCTACGCGTGAAGATTCCTACCAGGTGAGGAACTGTTGTTAAACCACAGGAAGACCAATACGATATTAACTCAGAAAAATAGGAAGTAGGTGTTGAGTCAGTTTGGTTGGTGATATTATTTCTTCAGTCCATTGCAGGTTTGAGTAGAAATCAGCTGACACTGCATCTCTCCACTTTGCAAGTCAAATTAAGAAAAATAACTTTTACTTCTGTTGCCCTAATTAAAAATTTGGCTCAAGCAACATGTTCGTGACAGTCACTGAATTTATTGTCATTCACAGCAAAACCTCCTATTTGGCTGCTAAAAGCACATTTACAAGAATTTATTAGTATTGTTAATAATCTGTGATTCTAATGTATTTATTGCTCTGATCATCAGATATGCTTTTAGCCTCAGAGACTCTGTCAAGAGGAGGTTCCCAGGGTGATGTCTGACATGGCACCATATAGATCTTTGTCTTGTTTAATGCAAATCAATGGACTGGCCATCAAGCCTTTTAAATAAATTGAAATGTCCCTGTCTGCCCAAATAATTGACATAGGCATGGCTTGTTAAGGAATTTGGCAATCACCCACACTAACCTTTGTTTGCCAGTTTGATCTTGATGTCAATAACTCTTTCTGAAGAATGATCTGTAGCCTGGCATTTGTTGTGCAAGTGCTATCACAGCAGTAGAAATATGTGTATTTACAGTAAGTAATTGGCAAGTGGTCTTTATATTTTTCTTTTTTTTTTCCAATATCAGGTACAGTATCATAGTTACCCAAGGAAGGATATATGTAGCAATTTGTTCGTGTTGGATCCTCTCCTTCGTCACTGGATTAGTTCCAATGTTTGGCTGGAATACGCTTGATGCACATGGAAACCTCAGTAGTTCCAGCGAGATTGTCTGCAAATTCACCACGGTCATAAGGATGGACTACATGGTTTACTTCAATTTCTTTGGCTGGGTGGTGGCACCACTCACCATAATGATCGCTCTATATGGGGAGATTTTTAGGGTGATCCGGCAGCAGCTTAACCGTCGTGCTGAAGCCACTTGTGACGCAGACAAGTACTATCGAAAGGAGCTGAAGCTGGCCAAATCATTGGCCTTGGTGGTCTTTCTCTTTGCTGTGTGTTGGCTGCCGATACACATTATGAACTGCATCACTTTCTTCTGCTCAAAGTGTTACATACCCGAATTTGCTACATATGTAGGGATTTTCATGTCCCATGTGAACTCAGCTCTTAACCCAATGGTTTATGCATTCAGGATAAAGAGGTTCCGTGTAACACTGATCCAGATCACTCGACGTTGCATGTTATGCAAACCCTCAGAAACCACCTCATGCTCCATCAGCACACCGGCCATAAAAGACAAAGTGGATGTAAACCTATAACAAGGACTACACTATACCTGTGTAGGTGACTTACTGTGCCGTGGAATTTGGTGCATTGATCTATGGGACATCCCTGATATAACAGTGCACTTCAATTTTAATTTTGGACCGCTGCTATTCATTGACATGGACATGGAGATTTGTTTTCACTCATTGCTTTCTTAACTAATATCGAATTATAATATATAGAGGATTACATTAACATGGCATCTTTAGAAAGTTTATCAAAATAAACATGTGCACCTTGCTGAGCTTATATTTCTTATTTCATACCCACAAGACTGGGATCCCTGAATGGTACAGGTATCAAATAGTATATTTATATGAATGTCCCAAACCCAAACCAGGTTTTCCAAGTGGGACAGTAAAAAAAACTGACAGGCATGTTTTCACAACATTATAGCATACTGCGATATGTGAATATACAACATTATGTCATAAGCACAGTATGATGACAACTGTCAACATTGTTTCTAACCTTAATTTTGAGGTATGTAAAACCTTTGTCACTGACCTTTGACTGGACTTCACAATAATGTATGGCATCCCAGGTGAGAAGTTGCATGATTTCAGTTGCTTGAGTCACCACATTCGATTTTTCAGAGCTAATCTGTGAAGAAATAGTTGCATTTGATCTTAGATGACGTATATTTGACATTGTCTCACATTATAGTAAATCACCCTGTAAAGAAAAGTGCAAAGGAACTTTCTGAAATGCCAATTAACAATAAAGCCAATAACCCAAATGAAACATAACTCTGGCACCTTTAAAGCAACTTGGCCATTAGTCTTGCTCACAGTGTGCAGGGAGCTTTTCAATTAATTCATCTGGTTTGAGCGATATTTTAAGAGTTGAGGCAGCTGAGAAAGCTCTGAAGCATTTGACTGAATTATCCATAGAACATTTTTCTAACTCCAAAGTAAAGGCTTCTGCTGAAGCTGCATCAGCTCTGCATTGACATAGGAAATGGGTCTAATCTGGAGTATGCATGTTAAAATGTTTTAGAACATAATCTACTTACAAAGAGTTCTTGTTTTCTTTCTAACTTAATTTATCTAAAGACACCTTTCAGGTACAGTGTAACTGCACCTGTGTTTGGCATGAACAAGCCAAGAATCAGAGTCTTCTTTATGCATCTTCACCTTAGAGTAATCATCTGTAAGTAAAACTGCGTCTATCCTTCTATAAATCTATACTTTAATCTCAGAAACAGCCAGTGGTAGTGTGGAAGGTGGAGTGGTTCCAACTACATTGCTCTGTGCAGTAGCTCAGGTGGTAGAGCAGTTGTCTACAAACCCAAGGGTGAGTAGTTTGATTCCCGGTTCCTCCTAGCTACTTAGTTCTGTGACCAAAGCCTGTGACCAATGTCAAGACTCTGTGGTTTCAAACATATTGCCAGCATCCAAGGGGGACCAGACATCTGAGAACACCATTGTCTGTGCCTAAAAAAAATTCATCCCTTTAGACATTCAATCATAAGACAAGATTTTGTTAATCCTCAAAGGGAAATTTAGGATCAAGGCCAATTCAATTTAAAAAAAAGGGTCATTCATGTCAAAAACAAATCATACAAAATAATCTAAATTAAATGCTTTTCACTTCTGGACACTTTTGTTTTCCCACTTCCTTCATTGTGAAAGAAGTTGGGTCAGGTTGCGTGGGCATTATGGGTGAAGAGCCCTTTTACTGTTTCAAATTCTCACTTGGAAGCCCTAATCTTTCCTGGTCAACCTGAGAACAGAATGCATTCAGTTTTTGTCAGGAACAATGGCTCAGTTTTATGTGTTCTAAAATTTCATATTGAATGTCAATGCTAGTGCAAACATTGCATGTTTAGTTTGACATTATTCTATTCTACTGCATGATTAAATAAAGTACAAGTAACTGGGTAAGAACTATTTTCAAAAGTGACTGCTATCAATAACTGTCCTTCAGCTCCTAAAGTTAAGAACAGTGGCAGCAGATGTGGCAATAAATAGTTTCTTTGGGTCTTTAGTTTCTTCATTCACTAACATACCAACATACCAGAGCTTCACTTCAGAAAGTAGCAGAAATAAACAACCTGCCAAGAAACCACAAAATACCCAGAAATGCAAAGAAGAGTGGAAATATCTTCACATATATAAACAGGCCAGCTCTGCAAAGTAACTGACCTTTATTATCTACAACCACAGTTTAACACCTCTGCAGCTGCACTAGAATTAGAGGGGGTTCTTGACACTTTGCCAATGAACAAACAATCAGATGTGGTAGGTCTGACAAAACAAAACATAAAGTCACGAGAACTAGACAAATCTAAAAAAATTATACTGTAGATCAATGTTGTCATTAAACAGCAAATCTAGGTATTTGATAGTCTGTATATTTGCTGATGAAATGACAAATTGCTCCAGTGTTCACACTTAACATCTTGTTGGTTTGCTGTAGATGTTTGTATGAACATGTGCATCAAAGTTGTCAGGACACACCTAAGTAAAGGAAATGGGCTATCAAAGCCCTAAGCAATCCTACTCTGACATTAAAACAAATTAGAATTAGGGTGAATATGTTTGAATACTACAGAGGTAAAAGAAACAGGTTATGTCCTACATCTTATCCTGAATATGGCTAAAGGAGGATAACACATAATTAGTATAGTATGCACATAATAAGAAAAACATATAAATAAACAGGACATGATGCACACCTCCAGTGAGATGTCTCAGCTAAGCTCTGGCTTCTGTGGTCAGGGAATTCGCTGGTGGTGCTGTGAAGGTGTTTGTGAACTGGACTCTTCACAATACCAACTTCCCTTTTCGTCATGTCTCTGTCTGATGTCCGTCACATCAGGATTACTCATTTACATCTGCCTCTCCTCCTCCTGATCACCACCCAGAGCTCTATCCATTTCCTGCTGAATATCTCCACTGACGGATTCCCACCAGGTGAGGAACAAAACAATATGTTTACCCCTTGAACAGTTTTATTTTATTATATCATGACTAAGTTAAACAAGGGATAACAAAGAATAGGCTGGTTCCAGAGAAGTGTCTTGGAAATTGTAATGGCATGGTACAGTAAAGTATTACAGTATCAATTTACCAACTGTGGGTCTGTTTACAGGAAGACCAATAAAATATTAATAACTGAGGGAAATTTGAAGAGGGTGTCAACATCATCACTGGCTGGTTGCATTTTTGTTCCAGTCAATTGCAGGTTTCTTCAATAATGCTATTGATTTAAGTGCATTTATTCATTCAGCCTGATTTCATTAGAATTCAATTGATACCTCATCAAACCATGTATAAGTCAAATTAAGATAAATTACTATCATTTATGTTGGCCAAGTAAAAAATAAAATTATATTTTGCATTTACTGTTAGACCTTCCCCAACAGCAAAATGCCTAAATTTTCTGATAAATCACACATCACGTCCCATATGTATTTTTGATTGGTTTAAGGCAAATCAATGGACATCAAGGTTATTAAATAAATTGAAATGTCTAGGACAGTTCAGGAGAGAAATTTCTGCTAAAAGACCTAAATCACCTTAATTCATACAATAAAACCAAAGCGAAGGCCTATGTTGAAACAGTATTGACATTCCAGTGTATCTCTCACAAAACCTTTTATGTCTTATCTATGTGCATGTGAAATCAAACAATATGTCAAACAAGAACCAGACCATAAGTCAGGCATTGATAATGTTGATGAAAGTAGACAATTAAAAAAACATTGAATTAAAAACACCACTCAATTAAAGAAAAACTGAATGAACACATCAATATCCACACTACGATGATCCACCACACAGCCATAGTTATTGTATGTATGTTTTCATACATACAATAATGTGTCTTTCTATAAAAGCTGAAGAAAAAAATCCTAAAAAACATCACAACACTGGGACAAGTATTGGTATTAAATTCGCCCAATTTAAACCATGTGTGTCATTATTGTCAATAAATCAATTTGATGTGATAACATATTTTGATCATAAACATAAGACACAAACACCTGGCAACACCGCAACATCATGTGAGAATTACAAGTACTTATAATTCAGTTTCTATGAATTCTGTGTTGCGGACCTCCGATCGAACTACCCAACAATCTATAGCATAGCAAGTGTGAAGCCATGACTCATCAGATTTAGTGTATGAATAAATTTGCATTTGTTTGCCGTTGCCATTCCTGGAATACCACTTATCAATAAAGCCAATAACCTGAATGAAACAAAACTCTGGCCCCGTCAGAGCAACTAAACTATTAGTCTTTATCACAGTATGCAGGCACCTTTTTTTAATCTAATTCAGCTAGTTTGATCTGATTTTAATACTTTTGGCAGCTAAAAAGGCTTTGAATTGACTGAATTATCCACAGAACATTATGCTGAGAGATTTATTCTAACTCTAAAGCAAAGGCTTCCAATGCAGCTGCAGCAGTTCTGCTTGTTGACTTTGACCTTGTTTCTATCACACTACCTCCACTCACTATACTAAAGTAAAAAGGCTTTTTCTGAGTTAGAATATGTATGTTTAAATGGTTTTACATGTGCTTTATAACATCAGATTTTAGTTATTTACTTAAAATATGCACAGCTAGGCATTCCAAGAAGATATTTATTTAACTCAATTTATGTAAATCCACATTTCACGTATATTGTGAGCTTTTTATAATATATAAGGTTGAATAGTTCCACATGAACATGCTGTTATCTGAAATCTTTACCCTCTATTTATCCGTCTGTCTCTCCCTAACATACACATTAACACATATTTTACCATCTGTCACCTTCATCCTTGCTGAGGGATTTGAAACTGCTGAGTGCGGTCTAATCCTCAGCCCTCATCTTAGTGAGGTAGGTGCTACATACTCAATCTGGCATTTACAGGCTTTGTACCACGCACTCCTAGCTGGAGGCCTACAGAATTTAGAAAGGGCATGGTGTGGATGCGGAGACAAAAAACCAAGACTGTTTTTTTTTTCTGCATCTTATCTTCAGCCTTAAGCAATCTTCTTTAAGGTAAGACCCTTCATTCTAAAACAGCTGCAACAAAGATTTGTGAAGCTTCGTAAAATATAGTGTTCGTACATAAAACTCTAAAAGTGATGGCATTACTTTTATTATTTTAATATCACACAGCTGAAGTTTTAGTCTGTAAAACCAATCCAGGCTACAATGGCTGAGGCAGAGGGAGCAGAAGGTGGCTTAGACCTGGAGGCTCCAGAGGAAGAGCTGGATGAAGAGCAGGACGCCTTGCTTCACTTCAGCAAACACAGTGAAGCACGGCAAGCGCTTTCTTGGGAGCAGTGGACCTTCAGAGAGAAGGTTAACTATTATATCGATCGTATGTTCCTTGGGTTGTTGTTGATTTTTTTTCTCGTGCTGCTGGGAGAATTTAGCTATAAGATATGGTATGTGACAAACGTGAAGAAGATTGCAGAGTTTGTGTTGGATTCGGTGGTCTTTCTGCTAGACTGGCTCTTCACCCAGGAGAGGCAAGAGGAGCTGATTGAACTGTAGTTCATTAAAGCAACTGTTAAAATGTTCATTCTAACCAACGCTGCTGTGAATCCATTCATAGGCTCATTTAGAAATAAACTAATGTATTATTGATTTTGAACTCTATTTTTAATGGTGAGTTAATGGAAATAAATTATGTAAGCAATTAACTGAATCATTCATATTTTAAATGATAATAACATACTTAGTATACTGCACATGGGCTATGTGCAGTAGCAAGAAATAGTATGTGATCCTTTTGAAATGTTGTGGTTTTCTGCATTCATTTCTCATAAAACCTGATCTGATTTTCATCTAAGTCAAGAGTATTAACAAATATGATGTGCTTAAAATAATAACACGAAAAAGTCTGATCTTTCATGAGCCGACATACAGACATTCTCACATTATCCTACAGAATTTTTTGATGCACTTGGGAAATTATCTTTTCCCAATCACTGCAAGCTGGCCAGGCCCTAATGCAGCAAAGCAGGTCCAAATCATGATGTTTCCTCCACTATACTTTACGATTGGGATGATTTTATTATGATGATATGCAGTGCCCTTTTTAAACCAGATGTAGTGTTGTGTGTTCTTTCCAAATAGTTCAATATATTTTCATCAGTCCACAAAACATTTTGTCCTGTCAGACACCCTACTTGTTCAATGTTTTACCTACTGTAGACTCATAAACACAGATGTTAGCCAGTTCCAATGATGCCTTCAAATCTTTGGTTGTCACTCAGGATTGCTTCTTTACCTCTTTAATGTTTCTTGTGCTCTTGGGGTCATTTTGACCAGCCGCCCACTTCTTGGTAAAGTAGCCAAAGTCCCAAAGTGTCTTTTGATGGCTGTTCTCAATAAAGACATGAAAGAATTTTTATATTTCTTTCGTTAATACTCTTGACTTAGATCGGATCATGTTTTATGACAAATTAATGCAAAAAAAAAAACAAAACATACAATTGCAAAAGATTCACATAGTTTTTCTTTCCAATGTAGGAACTCCTCCTTGTGGTTGTTTTTATATTTGTTTCATTTATTTCATTCTGCACAGGTTGATGCCATTGCAACATACACTGTTACATGCTCACCAAGCATGATTTTTTTCCCCCAAGGTTTACTCTGAATAAAATACTGTTTATTTGTAATATCATAATGCGATAGGTATAGATGTAACAATTAAAGGGGAAACAATCAGGTAAAGGAGACAAACATATAGAGAAACATAACACACAGAATAGAAACTAAAATGAGGCTGAAATGAGAATCGTAGTTTAGTCTCTTAAACGGTATAAGAGAAAGCTTTTGGCAGATTTTCCCCTAAGTGTGTGCTTTGTTTTACACACACATTTTATAGTTAATATTTAATGAAACATTAAACAAGTGAACAGAGACAGATACAATGATTACTCAACCTAAGAGAAAACCTACCAAACCTACTACCTACTGTAAACTCAAATAATATTTGATAATAATAATGAGGATTATGGTAATAATAATACTAACAATAATAATAATTGTTGTTATTATTATATAAATTCTTTATCAATACCCTTGGGGAAATTCTTGTGGACAGGAAGCTGAATTTAGGGTGTCAAAGATCTGGGGTTTTGCCTCTTGTCCAGGGACACATTCAATGCACAGTCAAGTATTGGGGAACCGAGAGTTGAACCACCAACCCCATCAACTCTGGGATCCTTAGACAAGTGCTCTATCAACTGATAAACTAAACAAATAGCACACTGACAGCTTATTCTTAAGCACAGCAGTCAAACAATCATACACATTACACTGGATTATTACACTGTAACCAGGCAGTGGAAAGACCAATTAAACTAACTTGTCCACTGGACTACCCTGTTACACACAGCCAATGTAGACATTCTTCAAAAGGGGATAGACTTTCCTCCAGTGCCTCAATAACAGCCTTCAACAGTCAGTCAATTTTTTAATTGAGATTATGTTCAAGTACTGAAAATCAGGTGTTCCAATAGATGGTTTTATAGAGATGTTGTACTTGTTTATAATTTAACCCATTGAGGATAATTCCACCAATTCTGCACTAGTCAGCACATTTGACAATATAAGACAATTACGGTGACTTGCTAACTTAAAAGTTAGGAACATTAGCTGAACATACTGACACAATATGAAAGATGTGAAATGTTTACAAGTGATAATAACAATTAAAAAAAGTTCACATCCATGTGTGGTGAAAATGTGACGTTCATGACCGACATCGAAATGGACCAATGAAACCAACGCACCCCAATCTTATACAAGTTCCGGTACCGCCCCTTCTTCCTCCCGGTATTCCTAGCGTGACCGACGTTTCGTGTCTGTTTAGACTTAAAAGTAAGTCAAAGGCTCTGTCGTTTTTATTCGGTGTGTCTATAACTTAATGTGAGACAGTGTGGCAGATATTGTACTGCTGCTTGTAATCAGTGAATAACGTGATGGTGGAGCTGAAACCACTCTGAAATGTAGGACCGACAGAAAGACAGCGGACGCCATGTTGCTTCTGTTAGCTAGCTCTGAGTGACGCGCCACAGTTATGATGAATAAAATCATGGTGATGATTTTATATCGACTGCTAACGGTGCAGAATAAATGATAACATCATCACTTGTATTCTTCATATGTCCGTGTGTAAATCCAGTGTGACTAAAATATTCCAGTTACAAAAGCTAACGTCAGCTAATGCTAATACACGAGGTACATAAGCTAGTGTTACGTTAGCAGTTCAATTTCATGACACCATTACATATTAGATGTATTATTATTATTATTATTATGATTATTAATATCAGTAAGTAAAACTCCAGTATGAATTGGGAACATTCATTCTCATCTAACATTTTTCTTTTTTAGAATGTGGGTCAAAACAAACAGCCTGAAAATCATGATTGTATTACTAATATGTGCATTACATAGATAGAATCATTAACTGAGGAAATAAATAGGATCACATTATAATGAATTACAACATTCAAGCAGGTTTTAATACACAACAGAACCTTTATGTTTAAGTTGAGACACAAGCTCAACTTTCTTTATTCTTTGACTTCCCAGAACTGACATCAGCCTTGCTCATCTCACACACATATCACCTGTCATCATGTGTCTCCTGTCATTACAGAATGCGTTACGTGGCCGCTTACCTCCTGGCTGTTCTCGGTGGAAACACCAGCCCCTCTGCAAAGGACATCAAAGCCATCTTGGGCAGTGTGGGAATTGAGGCCGATGACGAACGCTTGAACAAGGTATTATCGTTTAATAGTGGTATAATATTAAATAAAGAGCTTAAACACTGTTGTATGATGAACATCAAATGTTAAATTTCTATTTAGGTAATCAGTGAGCTGAATGGGAAAGACATCAATGAAGTCATGAACTCAGGTAAATGCCGTTAACTAAACAGAATTAAAGATTTCAATACGTCATTCATGGAAGATGGATAAAAATGATACCTTTTCTTTTTCTACAGGCCTCTCTAAGTTAGCCTCCGTGCCAGCAGGTGGTGCTGTAGCCGCTCCTGCTGCCACTGGTGCTGCTGGGGCCGCTGCAGTTGGGGCTGCGCCTGCTGCTGGTATGTGTATATACACCTCATGCTTAACTTATATAGCTAAAGGGATGTTTCTGTAAGTTTGCTTGAGGATATAAATTGCATATTTCATATCAATGCAAATCCTTTAATGCCCACTCAAATGAATTGATTTAGTGGTCCTTGATGGAAAAAAAGGCATGTTATCTGTGCTACGAATAATTCTTACAAATGTATGTTCTTAGCATTGACATTTGTATCTCATTTCCAGCGGAAGAGAAAAAGGAAGAGAAGAAAGAGGAATCGGAGGAGTCAGATGAAGACATGGGCTTTGGACTCTTTGATTAATCTGCCTTCTCTGTGTTTAAAAAGCAATAAAAATGTAAAAGGTTTACACATATCATGCTGTATTTTTGTTCTTTTATTGGTAGTTTTTACAAGGATCTTCCAACTTATGACTGCACACAGGTAATTACTCTTGAAGATTCCCGTTAAGCGGTCTAGAAATAAATGTTTGATTCCAGAAATGCTCTTAAAAATAATCAGTGCTGCGTAACCCATCATTAGGCAATCCAGACCACACATGAGGTCAGTCTGCAGCTGCTGGCCACATAACAGCTTAAAGGGACATGCAATGAGCCAAATACAAAGGTAACCATAGTACCTACATTCAAAACAAGATTAGAACCTGCTGTCAAATGTTTAGTTCTAATCTTGTGTATTTAATACATTCATTTCGGGTTATGTTAAAGATGGTACTGTCATTGAATAGAAGTAAACACCTTTTTTATGTATATGTTTTCAGTGGCATGTTGAAAGTATATCTCAAACATATTCATTGACATGTTTAGCTTGCCCTACAGGTTTAACTAAGTTGTGGTTGCAGTCTGGAGGGAGAGTTATGTCACATGCATGACCACCACAATTGAACAGGTGCATTAATCTTAACTCTTCCAGTGCTTTACACGCTATGAGCCAAGACTGTAAACAAAATGTTAAGTAATCCTGGAGAAGACATTGGGTTTTCCCCACTACCTGACACCCTGCGCATTCTCTTTTTGTTTTACCAGTCATTAGTCAACACATTAAGCAATTGAGCTTCAGATTTCAGCCATAAAGTGGAAAAAGAAACAAAAAAAAATCTTAAATCATTTTCATGTAATGGATTGCCTTCATAGCTCTGGTAGTCTCTTTTCTCAGGCGTATGTGAGTTTATTGGTTGCATGATGCACTATAGTCCCATGCAAGCCCATTAGATCTGGCATATTCAGACAGCCCTCTGTTTTCCTTTTTGTGGTGGTGGAGTAAGGGGGGTTCTGTGCAGGCCCCCTGCCTGCCAGGGGAACCTGTTTCACAGGTGAGTGCCATCACTGGATGACTTAACCGAGCAGATGACAGGCTGTCACATTGCATTTCATTACACTGTATTGTGTTCATTTTACTCTTAGCTGCCGCAGGAATGTACTTTAAAAAAAGAAAAACATAATCCCATGCTGCGGGCTATTGTCTCCACAGTTCAGGGGAGTTATGTAGCAGGATTCCAGACGTGTGGCAGAAGCAAGGTTTTGCTATTTGCTCCATCGCCCCATGCCTAGAATATATCTGCTAGAGCAGGGCGTTCCCAACCTTAATTCTATAATATTCTAAAGTGGAGAATTTACTGGAGCTCAGAGATGTAAAACTATGAAGTAATTAACTAGAAAAAGAACAAAATTAGATGAAAGGTCTGAGGAAATGAACCGAAATGTGTCTTTTCCTACTTGCTGTGTTATTTGCTTTACATGCACTAACATGTCTCTTGCTCAACACTGCTAGAGAGCAACCAACAAAACATCCACCATGGACTCCAACACCACTTTTTCAAGTTCAAGCAACTACACCTTAGCCTTCAGCTGTCTGACGTTATTCTTTGTCAGATTTCATCTCCTTATAAGTAAGTGAAAGATGATCAGTGGAGTTCTTGGAATACACTGCTTTTCTGATGGAGTGATTGCCATTAGTGAGGCCTGTTTCAGCCAGTTTTAATGTTAATGTATGTATATATATATATATATATATATATATATATATATATATATATATATATATATATATATATATATATATATATATATATATATATATATTTATATATATATATATATATTAACATTAACATTAATGTTTGTGGTATTATATGGTTTATTAATGATTAAAAAGTCAGGGTTCAGAGTTAACTACAATATATTTTATTATGCAGTATGAATGCCAGCATTCATATCAGCAAACAATCTTGTCACAGTTTAGAATTATATAGCTTATAGATAAATAGATTGATTATTGCATTGCTCTTTAGTATTATTACAAACCATTGCTTCAGTGGTGGATTTGGTCAAATTACATTTTTAGTGTCACCAGTACTGCCGACATTTCAGCAGACTCAAATGTACCAAATCCTCAACTGTTTTTTTCACATTGCATTGCAGTAGAATTACACAAGTATTCTGTCAAACTGAAAATGAAAATGGCCATTTGTGCTTATTGTTAAATAGCTTTTCTGTTCCTAAAAATACCTAAAAGGAAACCTGTGCTTACAACACATTCTTAACCACATCTGTGATGATGAGACAAGAGCTCAGGCTTCGCTTGCACCAATGATTCTGTTTTTGCACAGCTGCATATCAGTCCTCACAGTCCGACCATGGGTGATCTGTGCATGCCTGCAAAAGACAACAAGAGGGTTTTATGTTTAGCATCTTGGTGTCTTTTTTTTTTAAATACAGTATTTAAATAACATTCAATTTGGAAGAACTGAATCTGTATAGTACACACAGCTGTCTTCAAATATGTAGTAGTAATATCCTCTGTTTTTACCTGTTTGTATTCAAATCTGTCTTGTAGGTAACGGTTCCCCAGACACGTGATATGACTTAGATTCTGCCTGGAGAGCCCGGCTATCCTGGCTGTAAAATCGAGCATGAAGGCCAACTTGACCAGCTCAGGTGCTGTTGGTGAGACAGTGAGAGGTTTACTGGTCGGCCTTGCTTCTTTCTCCAGATAGGCATCAGCCAACTTCTGGAAGGACGTGTATGACATCCCCTGGAAGAAGTTGTTCATGGTGGGGTTATCTTTCATCTGGAAAAGATAATGAGAAGGAAGCTGGTCAGTAACTGGTCTATATTTAGACCTACCATTGACTTAATACCTTACAAAAATCCATGATTAAAATAAAAATACTCCATTAGTTGGATTAAACAACTGTATAAAAACAACTACTGGTAACCATTAACATGTAAACCAGATAGAGACACACTAGACCCACAGAACACAAAAGGGTAAATAGGGAAAGACTAAATAATAAGAGGGTTAGACGCAGACTATGAGTCAATAAAACACAAAGTTACAGTGAAGCTGTATATATATATATATATATATAGCTGATAGTTTACAATCGCGCATTTACTAATGTGCCCTAGAATCCACTGTAGCTTCAACAGACCAAAGTACAGAGCAGTCGCATGACACTGTTTTGCATAGCCCTCGTAAGTGTCTCTAAACCTATCAATCTCTAGTTTTTATCACCTGCTGTTATCTGTACTGTTGTCGCTGCTGGTAAACCTTGTTTCTGGGGCTCGTCAAGGTGTTTTCCAAGAAGTGGAAAAACATTTAACTTGTGCAGATGTACAGAGGGAGGACAGAGAAAATGACGCAGCACCAGGACAAATGTAAATGAAAAAGTACAATAGTACAGATAAGAGGGTGTCTTTGACAAGAAGCCTTAACATTATGTTTGAGCTAGACATACTACTTACTGGTACTGGCTGAAGCACCTTTGTTAAAAAATACTTCAGATTCATTTCTGATGAATTATCTAAATACAGCAGGTAGCTAACCTTTAGTACCTTTAGTAACCCAGTTATTAACTCCAAACAGCAATGAATACCAACCTTGTCGTCTATGGCGTCACCCTGCTCCTTTAATAAAACAATGATTCTGTTGATGACTTCCTCTGAGAGAAAAACAAAAGCAGGAAGAGATAGACTGTCATCACTTAGTGGAGCAACCTTACACAGATACATGTATTGAATATGAGTGCAGTCTAATTTCTGAAGAGAATAATGCGTAACACACATATAGATGCACAACGAGAAGATAAAGATAGAGAATAAGATAAATCCAGCTGGAGAATACTGTTAAATGTTTGGTGCATCAGCTTGAACTACTTCTACTACTACTTCTCTTTTCTCACATTTGCTGCTGCTATTTACAGAAAAACGGTTCTCACCATCTGAAAGAGGTTTAACTTCCTCTTTTTCTTTGACCTCATGGACAATTTTTTGCAGTTCCTCTGACACCTTCTCGTAGTACGAGTATGTCGGTTCCACAGCTGCAAAACAACACACATTTCATTTGTAACTGTACCTCTGCAAAAGCAAATAAGGTTCATTTGTCCGGTGATGTTGAAGCCACAAACTTACGTTCAACTCCAGTGATGTCGGCAGATTCGAGGTCTTTACCGAGTTTTATCAGAGGCAGGTGTCTTTTGGAAAACCTTCTTTTAATGGACCTTTTTCTCAAGGACTTCTTCTTCTGTAAAGTGACTGGTGCTGTCGGCAGGCAGGAGATTGCAGCATCAGAGACCTGATCGTCTTCGAAGGTCTTGGGCATCTCCGAGGGACCGTCCTGCTCTTCGTCCTTGTCCTCATTACTCTTCCGAGAGAAAAAGCCAAATAGATTTTTCCAAAATGAGGGTTTCTTGTTCTTCTTTGATTTTTTTGCAGCTTTCTCCGAGTCACTGGGATGTGTCTCAGGCTGGACTGCGAGAGGTTTGTCCATGAAAACCGTAGAAAAACCAGTTTCCCCGCTGTGTACTCCATCATCCAGGTGTAGGGAAGGGTCACTGGAATGTCGTCTTTGCTTTTTGGACACCCACTTTTCTTTCTTATCAGCTTTCTTATCCCCTAGCGCCCCATCATTTAAGCTGAGGCTACGCTTGACATAAACCTCCAGCAGACGGATTGTATCCTTGTGAGGCACGGAGATCAGCTGGCCGTTATTCAGCCATTGTTTATCTGTTGGAGTTTCCATGGTAGGACGCCTACAAAACAAGAACAACATACAGTGGGTTGTTAGATTATTTAGCATTATACTGTTTTTGAATTGAAAGAATTAGATCAAGTAAAAATACACAGTTTCATTAATTTTTCAAGCCACCAGTGGCTCTTGCACCCATCTGCAGCTCTGCAGCCCGACATACACAAAGTTGTGATGCACTGTGTTCTGACACCTGTCAGTCACACCCTGTCCCATGCTGACCCGTGTCTGTCACAGTATTAAAACCATGAGGGGATTTTAAGTTGTGGCTGATTAAAGACTAAGAAAACGACTTACATCTGAAAAGGAACCCACCACACTGTTATCTACAGACTGTCCTGTGTTAACTATTCTATTAGACCTGTAACAAGAGAGCTACAGTACAGATAGAGTGGTTTCAGTGGACTCACCTCGTCCCTTTCACCGTTTCTCTTTCTATTTAGATCCGTGTGGCACTTTGTTTGTTGGTCGTTGCTTTGTCTCAAGTTGTCTGAGAACAGTGTCGTCGCTCATGTACAGATGATCCAAAGTGCGTCTCTCTGCTCGCACCACCGCAGCCAATCCAACATCTTTTAACAACGCAGAGGGCTGAACCACAGCTCACCTGTCTTCCTGTCTTCCTGGTTTCAGGTCAGAGTTGTTTACGGTTTCACCGTCGCCCTCGCTGCTGCTGCTGCTGCTGCTGCTGGAGCCTCAGGGGGAAGCACCGGTGGGTTGGTCCTGCCACGTTTTACGGGAAGTAAATGTCGTTTCCTATCAGCGAGCGTCTCTTCAACAAGTGTGAAGACAGACCCAAACACTTCTGTACGATCTGATAGCTGATTGGACTTTTACCACTTCTTCCGTTTGTCTGAAAGTCTGGAAACATGTCTGATTATCTCAGGATCTATCAATTCATCTATCCACATAGGAATGAATGTTGAATTGTGTACAGGTATTTAATACACATATAAAGGACAGTAATGAGATAAGTTCCCTATCATTTCTCATTAACTTAAATAAATCATCATTGATTTCCATCTAACATGCCACTGAGCTGACCTGGCTCCTAGGATTAGGTTAGATTACACTGGTGTGGAAACCACCGCCTTTTGTATGCAGGTTACTCATAGGATTGACTTTGGACTGGTGAAGTCAAAGATTTCCAGGAAAGTACAGAAGTAAATGGCAACTTATTTCCCCATCTGATCCGCATTTTCATGAGCTATTGACTGACATGTTTACTGGAAACATGAAACATTTTCATGCAAAGCAACATTACTCAATACTAACCCAGACACTGAACTGGTTTTAGGTTTGACCCACTTCTTGTTTGTTTGAGACTCTACAGTCGTTTGATGCCCGTTATTTAACTCACATTGGATAAAGGTGTTTCCCCAGATGATTGAATGCCATGTAAATTAAAGCATATATGTCAGTTTATGTGTAGTAGCAACATACAGCCACAAGGTGTCCTGCTAAACACTGTGAAACAGCTGCTGCCTGTTATTTCCATGCTGATTTATAATTCTACACCATTACACTCTGCGGTTATAGTTTTAAAGATAAATATAGTATTAACTTATAAAATGATGCATTGGTATCTACACTGTGTATAAAGTATATATAAAAAAGTAAAGTAAAGTTAAAAATAACCAACAGACATCAACAATGAACTACCTAAACATTTGCATCAGTAATAATAATTTAATAATAAATAATGGTATAAAAGAGGATCTTTTCTGTATAGGGAGGATCCTTTCCCCTTGTTACTTTAAGTACATTTGTATATGTAAATTACCTAAATATTCCCTTCACCACTGGCTGCACTGTAGCTTAATTACACATCAGCAAATATTGCACACAGAAAAGACAATGAAACGTAATAAGGACCAAACAAGACACAGCACATATAAAGATACAAACTAATGAGCAATAGCTTCTGGAGAGAAGAGAAGTTGCTGATGGATAGAAATATAATATGTTGATCTGTACTTTAACAGACATAATGCATAAACAGACAGACACTAGTGAATAGTAAGATTGTAATCTGCTCATAAACTTAGTTTCCTTTTACTAAGCACAATTCCAGTCTAGTCTATTTGTGCTCCAAATTAATTTCATTGTCTAAGTTGTGAGAATACACCCGCTGTGATCTGAAGGCGTCGTGTTATCTACTGTCTGATCCCAGGAGATACTTTTGGTTACCCTCTTCATTTTTCATGGGTGTTAAGCAGGACAAATGTGAGACTCACATTTCGTCCCACAAGGTCTGGTCATTGACCTCCAGGGCTGACGCACTGCAGCGGAGCAGTCACCGTGCAGTTACCTGTCATAAATCTTTATCTCCTTGAATCATTACTCACGGCCCTTTGTCCGGGGACTCCATTTCCCAATCTTAAAATGATAGATAGAATTAGTCCATCCAAGCAGAGCAGAGCTAATAAAAACACACTCAAACTTAAACTGGATTATACAATTGTTGTGTTATTATACTAAATAAGTGATAATTACCTGTAATACAATTGATCAAAAACACTGTTTTGATTTGTTATGATATCAATATGATATCATATTCAATGAATTATCTGATAAATGTAGGGACGGTCATCACAAATAGCCACAATTATTTATTAAAATAGCCCTAAACAGAGTCCATCTCCCACAAACTCTCAGGAATACACATATTTCTTGTTACAAGGGAAACACAGTACAGTAAATGTGTGACCTTATTATGTTTCCTGGCAGCATTTGTAATATTGTCCATAAAAGTAGACATTATATAACAGCTGGATGAACTTTATATTATATATAAATATATTTAAATATATTAATAAGGGAAATACATATAGCTATATATTCTTTAAACCTGCTTTCAAACATGCACCTTTGTTTAAAAAAGTTAACTTTGTTATCTCAAGACGATTAATATGTTACTGTATCTTGAAGTCTGACACAGATAAATGTGTGCCATGCCTTAAGGATATCAGGAATTTCCTGTAAGGTTGATGCAAACAAAGTGAAACTCACCAACAAGGAAGATTAGCGAATGTCATCGCTGTCTTCCCCACTGTGTGGGGAAACCTGAACAGGATGCGTCCACCTATCTGTTCTCCATCTTCTTCAGTTACAACACAGATGTGTAGGAAATGTGTATGTCAAAATGCATTCTTCCTCATTTCTGAAAGTTTTTGCTCTCTGATTTATAAATTCACATCAGCCCTATAATGAACAAACAGGTTATACAAATAATGCAAACTCCATGTCTGAACAATTTTAGTGAGCAAAGACATGGCACAGTAATTTGAGCATGATTGACATGCTCCAGAACAGCACTGTGTTCACACTTTGATCTTAATTATAATGGTAAAGTGTCAGCCTGCCACCATGTCCTCTATTCTGCATCCAGGACAGTTACGGTCACTTGAGGAAAATGGAGACTTAATAGAAAAACACACGCTGCCCGCTTCTTTAACTCGCCCCAGTGACTTTGTCGTGTGGAGGTCGTGAACTACAGTGCACTGGCTGCTGTCTGGGCACCTCTGAAATTGGCTTATAACGTGTCTGCTGACCAAACAGTAACTCAATCCACTGACATAAGACTCACTGTCTGAGCTCTCGTGAGACCCGTCCATTGTTTCCTTTAAACCAGTGAGACGCAGCTTGTCACCGACTTGGGGAGTAAAGGGAAGATCAGAGTCATGCAGCGTGATATTTTTAGACCCATTAACGGTTGCAGTACGGTCTGCTGTGTCACAGTGACTGAAGCATCTGCTGGTCTTTGAATGGATTTCCTTGGGTGAACCTTTATCAAAGGCAGGATGGTTTTGATCTCTTCGTGGAACACCTGATGAATTATAAATGACAGACTCACATTGGCTTTGACCTTGCCAGAGCCACCTGTCTGGTAAATGCTAAAATACCATTAGTCCGCATCTTTGGGATTTCACTGTAAGCTCAGTGATCAGCAGGGCAGGAGAGCAGCACACTGAACGGACTATTGACTAGAGATGACCTTTGAAGAGATGGTTAAACATAGTCAAAATATTGAATCGGAAAATGAATTTGATAAATCAGCTCTGAAAAATCTCAAGTTATGGACATTAAGTAAACAAAATATGGCCAGAACACACGTTTGAACATATTGACTGAGAATGCATCTTTGATGTGACCAAGATAGATGATCAGATAAACGATTGATCAATTTATTTGGTGATTTAG
The DNA here is from genome assembly GCF_900324465.2 of Anabas testudineus. NCBI lineage: Eukaryota > Metazoa > Chordata > Actinopteri > Anabantiformes > Anabantidae > Anabas > Anabas testudineus. Next base: position 19,468,609 of record NC_046614.1, on the reverse strand, counting down.
TTTTTGACGCTAGTTTCTCCATCTATTGAAGAGTTGTGGAAGAGGACAGAAAAACCTTATTGTCTTTCTATTTCCCTTTTTGATTTAGCTTAAAGACACTAACAAAAATGCTGCAATATGCCATCTGTTGCACTTCTGCATCATTTGATCGCCCCCTTTGATCACCCACCTATTTTAAGCAGGCCGTTTCCTGCTCTTTTCTTCATTTGATAAGAGGCTTATTGCAAAACACACACAGTGAGAAACGTCTGCTCCTCCAGTCTGCCATCTACATCACAACACCAGATATAAATAAATAGCGATAGAGCGACAGAGGTAGAGGGATGCCATCATGATATCAACAGTGAGAACGTGTTAATAACAGCTAACATGAGGTGATAATGATTATTCATCTGTGAAGCCTTACTCTGACACTTACACCTCCTTAAATCGCTATTATTGTAAAAAAAAAGTAAAAAACTTGAAACTTACTTGATGTCATCATGTCAGAGGTACAGTTTATCCCAGAAATTAGATAATTTAGTGGAAACTTCACACATGTAAGGTACATGTTTAATGAAAGGCACTCTTTACAGGATAAATTAAACTTGTACTGTACAATGTTGACACACACAGTAACAGTGCTCAAATATGAAGTGCTTCATAACATAGTAAAGTGCTGAGTACCAACGTGACTAACTTTGTCACCTTATTGCATTTCATTTTCAATAGTTATTGCTTTTTCCATGAGTGAGAAATACAGTATACTGTGTTTTTCACCCTATTGTTCTCATTATTGCATACTGTAAGAAAAAGGCATTGATCAACTACATCCGCCGCCATTTCTGCACAAGCTGTAATTTTTGTATCATAACCTCACATACAGTACATTTTCAAGACTGAAATGTGGCATGCATATATAGAACCAATTCCTATTTTTCCTGACGACACACACTCGTCATCATCTTCGCCATCTTTTAACAAATCCAGTTGAATTGGCGTTCTCTATCACATGGAATATAATCATCATTTATTCTCTATATGATTCAAATACTATCATAAATTTAGCTACAACAATTATGTCAAACTTTCAGTCACTGATAATAAGAGTTAAACCTAATTCCGGCACACAATGCCATGCAATACAAATGGAAGATCAAGATATATTAAATGAAGAAATGTTCAAAGATTTGCCTTCACCCTCTTCTCTATTCTCTCAGTTTAACCACAAAATCCCCTCTCACGTTTCTATACACGCTAATAAACATCCTTTCCAACAGCTGATGGTGTAAAGCGCCAAAACTTCTCAAGAAATATGCGGAAAAAACTCTCAGTGCAATGAATTGATATGGTTTTTAAAGGGTAGATTCACATTGCAAACAACATGTTAGAAGTTAATGTAAAACTTTATATTTTGGTGCAAAAACTTCAAATAATAAAAATGAATCAATGATTTAAATGAAACCGCTGCATGCAAGTACTGCATGAATTATAATATAGTGAAGGTTAAGCAGTTTCATGGTTTGATTTATATTTTGCAGCCTACTGTATCTACAAGATTAATAGCACACATGCTAATACGCCAACTATCTATTATACACCTATTGTTACGTTGTGTTGTATGGAGAAGAACTGCCAGCTAAGCATTCACAGATATAGATTTGCTGATAAGACAATGTGTGCGCTGATCGTCCGCTTGCCTTACACTTGACACATCTGCTTGTCCTTGAAAACCACACAAGTCCTATCTAGATTTTTGCTGTATATGAGCAAATGTAGAATAACAAGGAACTGTGATGTAATATGAGCTCCAAGTATTGTATAGTTCCAGTTTAGAGGCTAGGTTTATTTGGATTTCTTTTCCTCTGTAGGATTAAATTACAGTAATACAAACCAAAAGGACGTTTTACAACATACTTTGCCCTCAACGTCTCTACTTACTCAAAACATCTACATTTTCATTGTGACTTTTTTGTCTGTAATAGCTACAAATGAGCCATCGCACTCTTCTTCTAATTGAACTGGATGCAGGATAATGATGACCTTTCAGTTGTTCTTAAAGATAAATGACATAGAAGGTGCTGAGTTATGTTAATTGCACTTTGACACATCCACAAGCAGACAGACAACTTGTGTAAAGGCTACCTCACCACACACTGCCTATTAATACTGTAATGATATGAACAAATGCTGCCATGTTTGGAGTATAAAAAGTTGAGAAAGATAAACTGTTGTCACACAGTGTATCTGTAACGGTTATGTTTGGTTTGAGTCATGTGTTTTCTTGCCCTTGAAATAAATAGTTATTTCAGTTTTCTATTAGTGCATGCCATTCTTCTCATTCTGCCACGTGCCGTTGCTTTTGCTTAGCGAAGACGTGCTTCCATACTTGTTAGCAGCTGCCATTTTCTGGGCTGCCTCTGTTGCAGCATCAATCATCTGTTTCTCCTCCTGTTCAGTCTCACGGTGGTAAAAATAGTTAAAGTTGGAGACAATGACGGGGACGGGCAGGGCAATGGTCAGGACACCAGCAATGGCACAGAGAGTGCCGACCATTTTGCCTCCCATGGTGATGGGACACATGTCTCCATATCCTACAGTGGTCATCGTCACCACAGCCCACCAGAAGCCGTCAGGGATGCTCACAAACTGCGTCTGGGGCTCATCCACTTCTGCAAAGTAGATGGCACTTGAGAATAGGATGACTCCTATAAAAAGGAAAAAGATGAGCAGCCCGAGTTCGCGCATGCTGGCTTTCAAGGTCTGACCCAGGATCTGAAGACCTTTTGAGTGTCGGGAGAGCTTAAAAATTCTGAACACTCTCACCAGCCGGATAATTCTTAGTATCGCCAGGGACATGTTCTGACCAGAATTCATGTCATCGTCAGGGGTGGTAGCCAGCTCTGTGCCCAGGGTTACAAAATAAGGAATGATAGAGACTATGTCAATGATATTCATGATGTTATTGAAGAAATCACTTTTGCTGGGGCACACCACAAAGCGAACACCGACTTCAAAGCAAAACCAAATGATGCAAATAGTCTCCACAATGAAAAAGGGGTCTGTGAGATAAGCCATCACATCTTTAGTGGCCGGGTGGGGGGCAGAACTGTCTTGGGTGCCATTGATCTGTGTTAAACCTGGGAGAATCTCCCTGTCATCCCTGAACTCTGGCAAAGTCTCCAGGCAGAAGATGAAGATGGAAATGACGATGACAAACACAGAAACCAGAGCTACAGATCTTGCTGCACTGGAGCTCTCTGGGTATTCAAACAAGAGCCAGAACTGTCGCTGGAGTTCATTAGTGGGCAAAAGGACTTCTGGCTCTTTAATAAATCCCTCGTCTTCACGGAACTGCTCTATTGCCTCATGACCCAACTCGTAGAAAACAATTTCATTAGCGAAAACATCTAAAGGAACATTGGCTGGTCGGCGGATTCTACCCCCAGACTGGTAGTAGTACAGTATCCCATCAAACGATGGACGGTTTCTGTCGAAAAAGTATTCATTTTTCATCGGGTCGAAGTAACTTATCCTCTTCATAGGGTCACCGAGCAGTGTCTCTGGAAACTTATTCAGGGTGCTGAGCTGAGTCTCAAACATCAGACCTGAAATATTGATGACAACTTTCTCATCTTTTTCTTCCACGTATTGCTTTTCAAACAAATCTTCACTTTCATAGCAATCCTTGGCCATTTTACTGAACACGCTGTCAGTGGGCGATTCACTGTTGATCAGAAGCTTCAGATTAGAGATTAAACTCCCACTGCTGGAGTTTGCTTTTGTGGTCAGTGTCACAGGAGTGGATGGTGACAACCCTTCTTGGCCAGAATGATGCCCACGTCGTCCTCTGTGTGGCGACTGGTTAGGAGAAGTCAAACGGTGGGTTAAGAGAATCTGGTCAGGAGCCTCTGAAGGGGGTGAAGTAGGGTATCCAGAGTCACTTGGGTCACCCAGGTTGATGCCAACATCATCCATGTTCTCAAAATTAACAAGAGGCACCTCCATCGCCTGTCCTGTCACAACCCACAGCTCCGTCTCTCAGCCAGGTTTGGGTGCAAGGGACAGAGGAGACACCAGCAACAGTGCCACGCTGAAGATCTTGGTAGGGCCTCCCTCCTCCCCGTCATTCAGGGAGCTGTATGCTGCTTCTGGTTTCAGCCTTGTGTGTAATCTGAAAAGGAGCAATGAGAAGCAACGTAGTGTTATATTTTGTTAAATGGTGCAATATGGTTTTGTTGGTAAAGAGATTTTTCTGTCAGCTCCTGTTTGCATCAGCAGAGAACCTGCCATCTGATACTATGCTTGTACAGTTATTTTTTTCCCCTCCCAATTCTCTCCAATGACCTAAACGAAAGAACAAACTCAGCAAATTTGGCAGTGAAAGTGCTTACACTGACTATAGGTAGTATTATAGCTGATTGTGTGCTATAAACTGAACATGTTTCATTTCTCTTTTGGAAAAACATCTGAGCTTTCACTCTTGACTGAAAGAAATCAAAACCAAAACATGTTTATTCCGCCTAATACTTAAATGTCAGCTTCGAACTACTTGTTACATTAATCCAACCCAATCCTGTTCCGAATAGTCTATCAGCGTCACATTTACTTTATCTCTAAGTAGCAGTTTATCATTCCATTTGTCTGGTTTGAACAGGTAACCAAATCCCGACACACACTTTTAAGCTGCAACCTCTGTGTCCACTTGACACCGAGGGCCATGCACACTCGGCAGAGAGACTCCTCTGGCTCCATTTCTTTTGGATTGTGGCAGATAACGTAACAGTCTACAGAATTAAATAACAGGTATAGAATTAAATCTTATTATGCAAGGATATCATGATCAGGCTATTGCAAAAAATAGGTATTGATTATGCCGTGTCAGTAAAGAGGACTTGCTGAGTCCAAGAGAAAGGACAGCTGAGGATGCACAGAACAGAAAAGCACAGTGGAGTTCACATACTTGAATCTTTAATTGTTTCACTAGTCACTAGTTTCTAAATTTTTCCAGTGAATAAACTTTGCTTTTTCTCACACTGAGCCGACACTGAAACACACAATAGCTGCACTGCCATCACTACCTTTAAAATACTGGAACATCATCACCCTCAAATACATGCAAATAACTTTAATCCAGGTGTGTGTAGATGCCTGCACCACTTACCCGTGTCCGTCCCCAGCTCTGCAGAAGTTGTCGTGCCCTCTCTAGCCTGCGTGGCAGCTCCGCTTTGCTCCCCCTGTCTACCTTCACTCTCTCCCTCTTCCAGTCTCACAGTCAAGAGCGTCTCTACCTCTATTAAAGCTCCCACTGGGTAATTTAACACCCTATACGAAACCAGAGACCAGAGATACCTACACATGCTCACAAACATACACGTGCACACACAAATGCAGACGTACACACACAGGCAACTCACTGTATTTTGAACGTTGGGTCACCTGTCTTTGTTCTCCCTGCTCCCTCCTCCGTCAGTGGGATAAATGAGGATGTTATAGGTGTTTCTCTGATAGGAGATTTACTCTGCAGAAGCCAATCGCTGTTTGATGTGGCCATGGGAAAGGGAGACCCATTATTTCCCCCCCTTTCTTGCAGAGTAAGCATCCACATGCGGGATCATCATATCCACCCTCACCTTTGGGTTTATACTGTATTTTTTCCCTGTTACAGACCATGTCATAGCTCAGAGTACCTGCAGCAGAGCACATCTTTTTCAGCCTTCGCTTGTTTGCATCGTTATTAATACATGCTGACATGAGCTGTTATTTAATCTGACATTAGTAAACTATAAATTTGTGTTGGTACTTACACTGTCACAATTGTTTCCCCAAATAATTTCCCACAAGGTTTTCATTTTATACCAGACTCCCTTGGCTGTTTAATCTATAAACATGATTGTATGTTTATAGATTATATATCTGACATATTAGGGACTCCACTAGATCCAAATGTTTTTATACATTTTTATGTATAATAATAATAATTTTATACATATACTTAAAATCTTTCACTGAAGTTATTTATTATTTATTATTTAAAGGACACATTATAACTAGAGGTGTAAGGTGTGCATTTGTAAAATGGTCGGTAGAGTTAAGAGAGAGCAAAATCAGTAGTTTCAAGAAAGTTGTGCCTACGAGCAATTAAATGTTTAACAGATTAATAAAGCCAAATTAAAAGATTAAATTCAAATGACAGAAATGCTAAACTTTCTTTTTTTAGTTTAGCGAAATTCTCTGAGGGAGCAAAAACTTCAATCAAGAGTTAGTTCTCGTACTTTTTCAGAAGGGCAGCCAATTTGGCAACATAGGTTGAATATTGTGTTACCTGATAGAGACCCAGTTGCCTGTAGTCAGAAATCATCCCCTCATCTCACTCTCATCCTGCTGCAGCCAGGAATTGGCTGGTCCCTCGTAACATTGCGGTGTGAGCAGCACCACTGCAGGCACATGTCTTCAAGGTCACAGAAAACTTCACAGTCTGTGCTTCGCTATACATCACATACTGTCACCTCCAGCAATCTCATTATATGTGCTCACAGGAACATCATGCACACATGCATTAAAGAATATAAAGCTCACGTGCACGTGCCCATGCACAGGCAATACAAGGATGCAAGGAACAAGATGTTCATAAACAATCATCCTCAGTATGTAGGAAACTAAAAAGACTAAACTGATCCATTCTCTTCATTCCTGATTTAAAATGGAAAATAATAGGAAAGGGAAGTAAATAGGTGGCATATGGAGCAGCTTCTGCAGTGTCACTCATCCTGACAGGAGTCCTGACAGGGTACCAGAGGGATAACGTCCCACCCTTTGTTCTTTCACACCTCGTTCTATCGTCTATCATCCAACCCACCTCCCTCCCTGTGTTTAGCCCTCCTCCCCATGACACTGTCACCTTACCCGTTAACAAGTGTGTTGACAAAGCAATTTCTCTGTAAGCATGCTTGTGCGTGAACGATTCTGACACTGCATAGGTAAAAACACCTACAACACATCTTTATATAGTTTGACTTTGAGCCTTGGATGCCTGACAGGAAGAACAACATTCGCAGAGAACACAGGTTATATTTTCCAGAACAGAGTGAACAAACTTTATTAGTTTAGATATCCCAATTGTTAAGTAAAGGTAACAATAGACTATGAAAATACTCAATTACAAATAAATGTCCTACTTTCAAAAGTTCAATTTAAAGTACTGTTTGCATTATTTTATTAAAATACTATTATAAGCCTTATAACGGTGTCTTGTGTAATACTAATGCTACATGCCTAACACCAGTTCAATTCAACTTACATTTCTGCATTATTCTTTTTACGTTTTTTAGGATAACATCTGTCTGTTTGTAACATCTGTCCAGGAACTAAAGATGACTAAATGCTTTTTGGCAAACGTTGGCATATTTTGAACCCTGATGTCTGTAACATGAGCTGTGGTCGACTCATCTTGTGCACATGACGTAAGTAATTCTATCTCAAAAGCCTATATGCTCATCCATTAAGGGTGACAGGATTTCAAAGTGCACGTCAGGTAGCACAAATTAGATATTCCAGACTAGTAATTTTATAGCTGGTTGTTCCAGTCTAGTAAATACATTTATTGCAACATATCCAGTCAGATTATTTCTATTTATTTTTGTAGAGGGTAAGGTGAGATGTAGCATGTCATTTTTAAAGGGGTTCTAAAACACAGATACAGAGTTAATAGGCTGCTTTAAGGTAAAAAAAAAAAGCTCTCCTTAATAGATCTTAGTGAGGGAGAAAGATTATTTCAGTGTGAAGGAACTTGGGGTACGACTTACAACTTTGCAGACTTTATCAACTCAGACATCAAAACATCTGGAGGAGCTTCGGTCTGCATGGTTTTTTAATAGAGATCAAATTTTGCAGTATTAGATCGAGCTGCGTAATGAGCAGCACAGTTCTTTCACCTTTCACATTTTTTTCTACTAATATTGCTTTTCCACAATAAATGTTAAAATTAGCTAGTTATACATTTGCAATTCGTAGCAATTCATTAGATAAATTATGATTTTCCTATTTTCTTCAACTACTGAAACTCCAAACAGAGTTTTCAGGTGGATGCTGGATTCCCAGCTCACTTGTAGAAAAATATTTAGTTATAGTATAACAGGAGTCAATATAGTTGTGTAGTTTGCACATTGGACCTTGGTTGGCTTCTACGTTTGTTGAATGCTGATAAATATGAAAACTAACTGATGTAAATACACAATTTATTATTTTTTGTTTAACTCCCCATGGTCTGCTAGCACATGTATTGTGAGGCAGTTTTTCTGTCTTCTCTAAGTGCACACTTTCCTTCATTGTACAGACTGAAGATGTGGCCTGCACCCGTGCTGTCTGCCGGGACTGTTACTCTACTAAGGAGATTATGCAACTCATGAGATCAGCCTTGAGAATCACGAGCAGTGTGGACTTAACAGTACAGACTTACTTTAAATGTCTGGATAGTTTCCAGTCTTACTAATCAAAAGAGAAGTGCTAATTGTGGATGACCCTTTGGACCTCGGTTTGGAAGGAGGTGAGAAGCCAATCACAGTGCAGCCACAAACATTTTTGTGTAAATTCATAATTACAAGCATATTAACATAACATTCCTTCAAAGCACTCACACACACAGCGAAGAATCATTATCTATCCAACAGCCACACAGGGAGGAAGAACGCCACACACCCAACTACTACACTGCTCACTGCTGGACTAGGAGGCTCCATGTCTGCAGGAGCTCTGAGCTCTTCCAAAGCCTCCTGAGTTACGGAGCCTCCTCCCAGTGTTACCATATGGCCTGCTGAAGAGTACAAAACATTGCGATAAGGAGAAATGTTCTGTAAAATTCACTAGTGTTATAAATAATAACTGGGAATTATGGATCGTGAAAACAGCTTTTAGCATTACTACCATTAGGTGTACAGTCCTAATATGAAAAATAATCTGTTTCTCTTTCTTTTAAAAATCTGAAGAAGAAGAAACGCCTTTATTTGTCATATTTACATGTTACAGATGAAATTTGTCCTCTGCATTTAACCCATCCCCCTGAATTTACCTTGTTGCCCAGTGGTGAGAGGAGTTTCTCATGACACCCATCCTAGATTAGGTATCTGACCAGACAAAGACAGAGTCTTGAGGAGCAGCTGTAAATCAGTCTAGTGAGGTTTAGACAGAAGGAAGAGCAGGTACAGTTAAATACGCCATAAACAAGACAGATGTTTGATGAACAACATATGCACATGTAAAATTAACCCAATTCCCATGGTGCTCTGTGTCCTCACTGTGCTATTTCAGCATCAAACTCCACAAGCCTTCCACAAGGTCCGTAGATGTCACCTGAATCTTCGAAGTTCTCTGAATGGAAACTGTTCTTTTCACATATCTATTTGTTCATCTGTCCCCTATCAGTGTAACAAGCCAGAAACTTAAGTGAATTTCTCTCACTGCAAGATGAGGCTCATTTTTCTCATTGCTAGTAAAGTCCTGAACCCGTCTGTCCTGACGAGTTCAGGTGCCTGCCAGGTGCTCTTGCTTGGCACTCATATTTCACACTCGTGCGTAGGATCCACTGGTCACTCGCCAGTTTCTCTCACTGTGTTCACCCCTGTGCCCTCTCTTTCATCCATTTACGTTTTCAACAGTGGCCTTTTTCCTTTTTCTTTGCATGTTGTCTTTCGTCAGAGGTCTATACATTATTATAACAACAGTCAGCTACAACATTTAAATCCACCTGGTGGTTTTACAGTTGTGGTGCCCAGTTGGGGAAGTTGCCTCGGACAATTATTGTTATTGTTATTATTATTAATAATTTTATTAATTATAGAGATTTAAATATAAGTTTAGAAAGAGAACTTAACATATCTTCAACATCCTACAATAGGGTAGTTCACAGCAAAGTAGCACTGAATGTAGCTCAGTCACAGACAGGCTGCTGTTCTATTTATATACCAAAGACCATAAATTGAATGGGTAACTATACAATTAATCAGCTGTTCAGTAACCATACAGCAGAAACTGATCATATTTGTGTATCATCTATGATACTGACGGACCAGCATACAATACTCAGAATCTATGGACACAACAAACTAAAACATTTCTTTATTCCTAATCGACATAATTAACATTATGAATCTACCACCCACATAACAAAGCCCCTTTTAATTCGAGGCCTTATCATCAGAGTACAGCTCTTTAACCCCTACATTACCCATCATACCTTTCCCTCCTGATAATATGCTCTCCTGGGACAACATTTTTTTGTTGGCTTATAAAATATTTCTTCTCTAAAGCCCTGTGTTGAATCCTCATGTGGTCTCTAGTTGCCTTGTGTAACCTCATTGTATTGGTATGTAGAGAAACTAGATACTCCAACGTGTGTGTCTCAAAGGTGCTGAAAAGTCGTGGTTGCTGCCATGTTACTGGGGACAGATTGACAGGTATTCAACTCTAAACACTGGGTATCTTATACAGTGGAACACTGTTGTCATTGTGCGGCTGCACGGGTTGCTGCTTCGGAAGAATAGAGCAGTGATGAATCTTTAAGGTTGCTGAAGCGAAGGCACTGGTTTTCACACGCTAGTATGGATCAAGTGATAAAAGAAAATAAAAAATAAAAACACTTGTAGCTAATGGTAGTTTTTTTTTTTTTTTTGGATGAGCACAAATGGTGTCGCTGATTACAGATGCCAGGCTTCCTGTGTTTTTGTAGTGGCTGAAATCATAGTTTATATAATATTTCCATACCCTGTGAAGGATTTGTAGAAGCTGGAGTAACACACATGACAAAAATAATTTCTTCCATTGTATTAAGGCTTTGTTCACCTCCCAGAAGTCTCTGCTGGATCACTCTCTTTGATCAAACATGAATAATAAATGAAGGCAAGCTGCTAAACCTCCTCCACTATCTGCTTGCACCTGACATGAACGCTCCACCCATGGAACCCCATTATGTCAGCAGACAACTAGCTCCAATGTCTTACATAATTCAGGCGTTTACTGTGTATTAGTCACCATAACAACTTCATAAGATGATAATATGACAGTGTTGTGTTCACAGCTTGTTCAGCTGCCACATGTGAAAATCGAGAAGTAAAAGATAATTGTGGTTTATTAAAACATTTTGACTATCAGTTCTGCAATTTAACCACTATGTGGTTCTGCAGCTCAGTCAGTCTATAACATGTGGGGGTGTTTACATTGAAAGGCTTGGTTAATAATTTTCTTTCTTCTCCAAATAGGTCTGACCAGCGTGTTTGTCTAAAACCCGTTTAATTGTCCGACTATTTCAGTGTCCTTAAGAGATCATTGCATACCCAAAAAATAAGCTCAGTGAGTGCAGCGGGATATACGGCCCATAATTTCCCCAAATTTTTTCTCTTTGCAATAATCATTATAATTAAACTATATTTCATATCTGCTGTGATTAGAGTGACAACATTTTAGGTGTATGTGCCGCGTGATAAGCATTAAAAGCCAACATGTATTGGCTGCAAGAACATGGAGGCAAGTAAAAAGTGGAGGCAGATGTAAAACTACAGAGCAGTGGAGGCATTTCAGATTTCCCATTCCTGCTCTGTGCACGTTCTCAGAGTTAGAAGTGGGATGTAAAAAGGGGAAGAGGGCCTGGCACTGAAGTGTTGATAAAATATTAACTCACACAAGATATTTAAAGCTCTGACATTCTTTCCCTGGACAACATGTTGGAAATGGCCTCCACAAGATGAGAGAGTATGTAGCCAGCAGCAGGGATGCAGACTCCCCTTTTTTTAGTGATTAAGAAAAGAGAAATGATCTTATGTGAACCAGTCTCGTTGTCTGTAGGATAAATGAAGCTGAATGCAGCAGCTGTTTAGCTTACTCAGCAAAACGACTGGAGAAACAGCCCAAAAGTAGGAAGGATCTGTCTGCGAGCAGTTCTAAAGATCAACAATTAACATGTTATTTAGACTGCACAGAAACTGAAATATAAAAACTAAATGTCAGGTTGTTACTTGCCTGGAACAAGAAGCAAAACATCCAGATACAAAAGTGGCATTGGTCCTCACATCCAACCCTCTCTCTAGTAGTTTCCACTGCGATGATTTGTGATATTGTGCTGTTGTCCTCACCTCTGAACCTCAAGGCACTGGTTTTAGGGGCATAACACATTAACATAATTTGGACATATCCTCACTGTCCACTTGATCAGATACACCCACATAATTCAATTAAATATGTTATTAATTACAATAACAATAAATACATTTACTTATTATTGAGGTGGAGTTGTGCATTATGTTAAGAGCTAGTTCTAATATTTCCTTGTTGACAGTAATGAAAACATTAGAAACACCTGCCTTATTGGATTGCATTAGATTGTGCATACAACCGTGTTCATCACTGCCTCCACCTCTCAGGTCAGAAGGCCACTGTGCACAGCACAAACACCAGACTGACACTTGGTGGTGAAACTGAGCCCTGTAGCCTGATGATCACTGGTTTCTCTGTGACCCCATCCTCGCTTTGCTTATTCACTCCACCTTGGCATTAGCTACAAGACAGTCCCTCTAGTTTTCAGTTGTGATCTGACCAGCTCACAGTCTTCTGCATGGTGAGGTACATGGTTGATTGACCTTAACTCAGACCATTTGTCACCCCCTGACACGTATATGTGGGTTTGTTCTCATAGTCACTCGATGGGCCATTACACAATAAGTGTCCTCAGTGTGACTGTGGACACAGCAGAGGGTGGACATGTGTCCTATTGTGCTTGGAAACCCAAAACTACTGTTACTTATCTCACCACAAAGAGGCTGAATTACTGATTAAACCATTGAAAACCCACAGAGTATTTATCGTTGGTGGGGAGGAGTACTAAATGTCGTTGTGTAACCAAAGTACCAGAATGTATAATTTCTAAAAACAGCAAAAGTTAGTTTTGAGAGTCCTGTAGTATATTATCATATAGTATGACACCAGTTTTACCATTGTTGCATGTGAAGCTCACAGATATGATGCAAACACGCTTACTTGAATAAAGAAGTAAAAAAGCTATACCTCATCAATTTTATTAAAAACCAATGTCAGCTTCATCTGAGATTGTACCGGATCATTTTGCTTCTTTTTTCTTGTTTTTGAGGAAATGTAGTTACTCACTACTTCTATTTATGGTGAATATTTCACTTGTTTCAACTGTATTCTGAAAGATATATTGCTTTCAACTTCACCGACTGGTGTCACAAAAACTGAGGCACAAACACTGTCATTTCTCCAACATCACCTCTAGAGGGCAGAAATGCTTTCTTCTTCATTTTCCCCGACAATAAACAACAAAGCTCCAAGTGCAAATTAACATCTTCCTACATCATTTTGATTTTTTACAACCGTGTAAGCTCAGTATTTTTAAGACTCCCTGCATTGCTTCTTACAAGAGAACAGAAGCCTTCAGTGCAAATATCAGAAAGAGAGTTAATCAGTGTACAGCCCAATGCCTTTTTAATGGGGTGTGGTCTGGTGTCAGGGCAGTCCTGTTGGATTAGCAGCAAGTCCCACGGTGCTTGTCTCCTAATTACAAGCTTGTAAGCACAGTGTGAGCCCATATGACTGCTCAACCATGCTCCTGTGGGCATCCTACCATCCCTGACAAAGAACACACACACACACACACACACTGCAACAACAACAATGCCGTGGCAGCAGCAGGCACCTGCAGCAGGCCTGCGTTCCTGTTGCCCGTGTCCTTGGTTGGGCTGCTTCATCATGCCTGCTTCTCAGTTTGCCCTGGTTTCAGAGGAGCGAGCTGCAGAGTGCTGCACTGCATCGCTGGATCAAAGCAAGACTAATGACTACAGCAGAGATGTAGCTACAGCACCGAGGCCCCAAGTGTTTCTGCTCACAATGCAGAGCTGTAGTTAAACCACAAGTGGACTAAAGATAGCAGGCAGCTCCAGACAAGGCAGCCGCTAACTTTAAAAACTGTGCTCAGGTGCAGATGTGAGAGGTGAGGAGAAGAGGCTAATAAAAAAACATATCTAAGAACCCAGCAGTATAACATCAATTCAAATGTCTAGCTAGTATGCATTTACATCTGCTCATTTCAGAATGCAGCTGCAGATTTTATGGATCTGAAAGAAACAAACTTCCATTTCCCCCCAAAGAAGCATCTATAGGGGATAAAATGCACTAAATGCATTAAACTTGCATCACGTTTTTCTCATTGTGGCTTGTGAGGTCTGTAACTGAAAGTTCGCCGGGAATGATTTCTCTAAGAAATTTTCCTTTCTTCTCCTCCTCTGCCTTCTCCTTCCTGCTCTTCTGTCTCCTCCTCTGCTCACATTCCTCCTCCCTCCTCCTCCTCCTCTCTCTCTTTCTCTAACAAAAATGCTATTAATAGAACACCCTGCTCTCTCTTTTTAAACTGCAGGGAGCATATACCGTGCACTTAAAGGGAGGAAGAAGCTCAAGATACCAGGAGGCTTTTGAAAATGTCCTCCACATTGCCAAAGGCTACAAAGACGCTACACGTCCTAAAAATAACAACAAAGAGGCTTTTGATCGATTCGTGGCATTTTGTAGCTGCACAGACGTTGTTTGGCCAAAATTAGCTCCTCAAATCATCTGCAGACTAAATAACTTGCAAACAACATGACGTGACATTTGATAAACGTATTTTCAGTTTAAAAAAAAAAAAAAAATCACACTCATTTTATCCCCGCCCACCCCCCCACATCACAAAGAATTCAATATGAAACACACAACACATAAAAAAAACACACTATACACAGTTTCAGTTGAATTATTACTGGCTTCATTATTGATTATTTTGTCAGGGTTATGATGATTTGGAAGGATTATATGCATTTTTAATTTCATGTTTTCTTGTCCATAGATTGTCCTTTTTGTCTTGTAAAGTGCAGATAATACTACGTTTTAAATCCAGACCTCACATACAGTATATAGTACATGGATTTTGCTCCATCACCCATCAGTTATTATTTACATTATTCTCTCACATTTCATTTCATAGAAAGAAAATCCATTATCCACTGTACCAAATGTTTATGGATGTCAGGCCTTTATGATACAGGGGAGAAAAGGGATAGTGAGGTGAACTGTACATATAATTTCAGTGGATGCCACACTATTAGGCTCTGGGATCAAACAAAAAGACAAAAAAAATGTTCATTTTCAAACACACACACGCACATGCATACGGATTGCATATTGATCACTTTGTTTCCTGTATGTATGAGTTTCTTTTTTTGTATGAGTCAAAGAGCTGATGTCACATTTCAAACAAACCCAAAGCTCAGAAAGCTCGTATTCACATTCAGCTAGTGTGTGAGTGTTTGACGTACAGCAGCAGAATATTGCCGAGTGTCTCACTTTTGCTTAAAGGTTTGTTTCAAATGCTCTGCCAGCTCTCGGGATCAATGTGTAGTTGGTGCCTGATAAAACCCCTAATTCTAAACTTAAACCTTCTTTACCCCAGCTAATAATCAATCTCTGCATAGATTTCTCAGTGTATTCACTGTTGGGCACCCTTCTCATGGAGTGGATTTGCTGGTGGGTCCCTCAGCAGGTGAGAGATGATATTTATAGAGGCTGTGGTGCTCTCTATAAAGCGAAACACGATCATTTTAACTGACTTTGTTTCTACGGAATAAAAACATTGTACAGATTAAATCTGCAGGTAAATGAGAATGAGTCCACTGGTCTTTGTGCTTTAACAGAAATAATCATCAACCACACAGTAAATGAGTTGCTACAGTGAATTTGGCTGATGTACAGTAATGTGCCCAGTTTGGAAGTCGATAAATGTTTACAAGTGTATATGTAACATTTATCATAAATATATATCCAAAGACACTGAATGAAGACAATAGGATACAATGCATTTGCATGCATAGACAAATATTTTTGGTCAGACTGTGTGTTTTTCACTTTTACAGATATGCAAATGGCTGTTGCATAAATGCAGCTGTACAACCAGGCTAAGACAGTGACATTCAGTGGTTCATTTCTCTCTCATACACTCACACGTAACTCCTACATAGATGTGCATCAACAGATCCACATCAATACTCAACTGAAGATCAATAAGATCTTGGACGACGGACTGTGGAGGTCCATAAAGGTCATGTCTTACAAAAAAAAACAGAACAAACATATGTTACCTCTCCACCAACGATTGTAAGAATATTGCTAAACAACTATTTAATCTGGTCCTACCTCGAGTTTCTAACCATTTTAACATTTCAATCCACCTCTATGCTACTCTTGGGAAAGCAACAAATATAACTGCTCTGGTTTATTTACTGAAAAACCTTTCGAGATACATGAAAGCAAACACAGATTTGGACAGAAAGACCACTTCAGAAGCCTCATGTCAGGCAGTTGGACGAGGCATCCTGAGCACATTATTGGCAGCAATGGCATAAAAACATTTTGCTACTGCAGGTTAAAGACTGTAGTGAGCAGAATGAACCCCTAAGAACAAAGACGTAAACCCTGGCATGACAGATTTTGTTTAATTCACTTGCTACAAACACCCTCTTTCTCCATCACCTTTCCAGTTACCTCCAATTACCTAAGACATCTGTGAAAAGATGGAGAAAGGCAAAAGACTGGAGTGAAGTTAGAGGACCCGTTTGTTAGCCAATATATGCTACACTGCTGCTAATTATCACTTCCCATATTGACGTTACTGCCTTTGACTGTTACCTTGGCAGTGCTGAGCAAACAGTGGAAAATCTCTGCTGGATACGATCCTAGAATCAGAACCTAATTCACATTTAATGCCAACTTTTAAAGGCAGATTGTGCTTCTGGCATCAAAGGCTTCTCTTAGGACAACTGTTTGAATTTTGACCAATTAGACTCCAATAAAAGCGTTCTGATGGATGATACAGTTTGGAAAATTGTCCTTCCTTTTAGTAACGAGTTCACAGTAGGCAGTTTTGAACTAAGTGAAGCAAACGTCTGGTATTTAAATCCAGCATGTATGTTAGATTTGCTGGAGAAGTGCTTTTGACATGGCTAGTAGGAGTGTGTCTTGCACTGAACAGGAAAACGTAAAAGCAGTGCTTAGAACAATTATCCTTAAAACTAAAAACATGGCAATGATCTGCGCATTGAGAAAATGCTCTGGCTTTTTTTCTTAAACATTGCTATTTTAAGTTCTTTTTTACTCTGATAAAAGTAGATGTGTATTGTATATGTGTTTTGTCTGTATACATATAGTTTCATATATAAGAAATAAATATGTCTATTGTAATAATTAGACTTCTTTGTCTCTGTGGCTTCTTCTTTGAGTTTCAATGCATGCTTCTAGGAATGTTTTTGAGGTCATGCAACACTAGGAGAGTAGCGTAAAACCCAGATAAAAGGCAGTTGAGGGGAAGCATAATTCTATACACGAGTCCTTAAAAGTTCCTATTTTGATCATGAGTACGTGATCATGTGACAAACCTGTGAAAAAGACAGCACTGCAAGTCTAGCACATCTGCAACTGAGATTAATGTCCAAAACTAGAGTGTGAGTTCACGCCTGAAACAACGGATCAGCTGCAGCTTACAGCGACATGGCAAAAAGTTAAACAGCAATGACTTCTAGGTGGAATGTCGATATTGACGAGGAAACCACATCCTGCTAAGAGTAGGAATTGGCCTTATGATTATTCCTTAAGAAATCCTCTAGCATAACAGCTACCTGCAGGCATCATTTTAAGAATGTGGATTTGTATACAGTAGAAGGCAGTGTACAGAGAATTATACAGTGGTGTGACGAAGCAAGTGGCAGTTGAGAAACAAGTGGAAATTCTCATTCAGATAAAAATGTCATGCAATAATCTACTGACTACGATTACTACTAACAGCACCTACCTACATACCGGCTATCAGTTAAGTCACAGTTAACCTACCTATCTACATGAGTAAGTACTGTATGTGTGAACCTGTGAAAAACAAACGAAACAAGAAGAAACATTCAAGTTGTCCTCAAAGCTCTGCAGTAAGACCAGTTTGGGTGAATGGAAGGGGGGAAGCTTGCATTGCAATACATACAGTACATGTAAGACCAAAGCAGTGAAAAGTCAAGGCCATTCTCAGTCATTCATCAGATACTGATGTCTACTGGGAAAAAAAGGTGTCAAACCATAAGCTTAGCGCTGATAGCTGTCATTCATCCTTGAAATAATGCGGTGTACTTAATCACCAACCTCGTCACAAGTCACCCACAGGCTATGTCAGCACTGGAGTGCTTTATGCCCACACATATCTCTAAATGTTGTAGCATAAGACAGTTTTGTTTCATTGGCTCCAGGAAGCAGCATATGAAGCGCACAAGTAGGGCTCTTCAGAAAGCGCATGGCAGAGCAGTGTGCCTTGGAAAATGAAGGACTAGTGGATAGGGGACTAAAGCAGGACGTGTGTCGCTTCTTAAAGCAATAATTCATTTTTAACTTGCAGTGTTTCTCCATGTTTTTTCTTTTCTTTTTGTGCACTACAATTGGGTACTGTTGTGAGCAGGAAATTTTAAGGTATTATTTTCTTAAATGGCCACACAAACAAAGCCAACTCCATGCAGAGATGTAGAATTTCAATTTCACTCTGTTTGACAGTTATCAGGAGTTTCAGGCCAAGTTGCGAGGAGTGAAGACAGGATGAGCGCGGAGTGAGCAAATGGGCTGTGTGATATTTTTACCAACGTCTATCACCGTCATCAAATCCCAAATTCTATTGCCTTGATTTTTCCAGCACACGTGCAGTAGGAGGCCATCCACCTGTCCCGTCATATTGCACAGCTCCACATTTCCCGCTGTGACCAGTAGGAAAACAGCAGACGACTACACGTCTGTGAGCATTTTGGTGATGTTTACATAGTTTGTGTTGGCCAGTGTGCAGTTGGCTGTCTTGAGGTTCTCTTCCTGAAAGTCCTCGTTGCTGTTGTTCACAGCCTCTTGGATCTCCATGTAGTCCGATTTACTCATGGTGGAGCCGCTCCGACTCTTCTTCAGCTCCTCCGCTGAATCGGCTTTGGGCACATTGACCTGCAGATACTGTGCCTGTTCTTCACCTTCAGTCTCACGGTGATAGAAGTAGTTGAAGTTGGACACAATGACAGGCACGGGCAAGGCGATGGTCAGCACACCTGCAATGGCACAGAGGGAGCCCACAATCTTGCCACCAATAGTAGTTGGGACCATATCACCGTAGCCGACAGTTGTCATGGACACCACCGCCCACCAAAACGCATCTGGGATACTTTCGAACTGTGACTCTGGCTCATCTGCTTCAGCAAAGTAGACAGCGCTGGAGAAAAGGATGACTCCTATGAACAGGAAAAAAATTAGCAAGCCGAGTTCTCTCATGCTGGCTTTCAGGGTCTGGCCCAAAATCTGAAGACCCTTGGAGTGACGAGAGAGCTTGAAAATTCTGAAGACTCGTACTAAGCGGATGACCCTGAGAATGGCTAAAGACATGGCTTGCTGGCCTGCTTGACCATCCTCTGGCCTGTCTGCGAGCTCTGTGCCAAGGGTGATGAAGTAAGGGATGATGGCAACAATATCAATAATGTTCATTATATTACCAAAAAAGCCTGCTTTGCTGGGGCAGGCAAAGAAGCGCACCAAAAACTCAAAGGAGAACCATATAATGCAAAGAGTCTCCAGGACAAAGAAGGGGTCGGTGAAGTAGGTGGATGTGTAGCTGATGATTGTGGTGTTTGTCTCAGGTGAAAAAACTTTTGCATGAGACTTGTGCATTTCCTCCTCATCATTGCGGAAAATGGGCAGGGTCTCCAAGCAGAAACTAACTATAGATATCAGGATGACCATGACAGAGATTATGGCAATAATCCTAGCAGGACCTGAGCTCTCTGGGTACTCAAACAGCAGCCACACCTGTCTCTGAAATTCATTATCAGGAAGAGGTCGCTCTTCCTCTTTGATGAAACCTTCGTCTTCTCTGAACATCTCAATGGCCTCATCACCCAGCTCATAAAAGCGAATCTCCTCTGAGAAAATGTCAAGGGTGACATTGACTGGCCTTCTTAGTCGGCCCCCTGATTGGTAATAATACAATATGGCGTCAAAGCTGGGTCTGTTCCTGTCGAAAAAGTACTCGTTCCTCAGTGGGTCAAAGTACCGCATCCTCTTTTTGGGGTCCCCCAGCAGAGTCTCTGGGAACTGGGAAAGGGTTTTAAGTTGTGTCTCAAAGCGCAGCCCTGAGATGTTGATGACTACCCTCTCGCAACACTCATGGTCAGCCTCCGGGTCGTAGTCCTGCGGGTGCCCCGGGTGTGCTGCCGCCTCGTCAGAGGGGTCGCCTGTGGCAACAGTCATTCTGCAGGGGGAGGAGGCCTGCACTTTTCAGTGAGTCTGGGTCCTGCAGCCTGGTGAACTGCAGGCAGGGGCGAGGAGAGGGAGGGGGCTCAACACTGTAAAGACCTGACGGCCACAGGATGTCACCTAGGATCTGACTGCAGGTGGGACAGATGAAACAAAGACAGACAACAAGGTCAGACAAAACTCAGACATGATTCAGCACTAAATACTGATTCCATTGACTGCAAAGACATCAGGAATTTACTTTAGCTTGAAGATCAAACTCGAAAGAGATAAAATGAAGCCACCTTCTAAACAATGTCATAAGATTTGACATGACTTATGTAAAGTTACACTGTCACGAGAAGGCAGTCCACACCAAAATGACACTATTGCTTCTGACCTGGGCAAATTAATATGCAAATAAGCAACTCGCCTTGCATATAAATTATTTCAATGCAGGTAAAACTTAGAGAATATAAAACCTACAGCTCATAAATTAGTGCAGTGATTTGAGGCAATGGACAAAATCCCCTGAAATGAATGGGGCTACCTTTTGCAGTGAAGCCATGCATGAATAGGGCAATGCAGCAGGCGCCAAATTCATACAGACAGCATCCTGTCTAGAATATCATAGAAAACCACTGCAGTCTAAACAGAAATGTAAAGAGCTGTTACCTTTTACTGCTTTAAACACACGAATGCCTCATATGTGACTTCAGTTTACTTTTGTTAGAGCATTTAGTCTTGAAATGGTGCCTGTCTCTGAAATATTCAAAAACGTCTATAAATAATTTATCCGTAGAAGGAAATAGGTTCCAAGAGAAAAACTGTATATCCTGTCTGCATCTTCTCCATTCACGAAACAAAATCCTTATGAAACATAAGCGAATTCTGCATATTTATTGCCCATTATCATTATGTTTTCGGATGAAGTGCAAATCGGTGCACTAACTGTAAAATGACACGACATGAAATCAGGTTTAAACGAAGTAAGACATGACAGGTGACTGTAAGCTGGTTGGATCCTTGTTTCATACATACCTGCAGACATCTTCATGGATGTGAGCTCCTGCTCCTGCTGGACTCTGGTACACGGAGGTTGAAAACCAGCTGCGACAATCAGTTCTTCTGTCTTCAGGGAGGGTAAAAAGGATTATTTCCAATTTGGGACAGTCGATGATATTCACCTCATGTTGTCTGCACCATCCTCGCCGTGTACACCGGGTACAGTATGTGCGGGTGTGTCCTCGCTTTCCCCTCCCCGACTCCTTTCCTCCGGGTAGGCTGTCGTGGGATGGCGATTGGCAAAAAGGGAGGAGGGAACCGATCAAGGAGGTGCTGGTGCTTCCCTTAATAACCAAAGGTGCTGGGATCAGCAGAATGATCTGCCACCACTGCTCCCTGCGCGCCGGTGTGGCTGTGTGGCGAGCGGTGGCTGCAGATGGCTGCAAAGGTAAATAGTCCTGCTGAGGTGCTCAGAGAGGAAACATCTGCATGGAGGAGGAAGAGAGCTCTGGAAGATAATCGTATTACCACGATTTATTAATTAGACGCCTTCTGGGATGTATGAATCTATAATGAATCGTCTTCTGAGTTCAGTACGACAATAAATCTGCCGCTCAGAGATTCATAATCTATTCGCGCGTCACACAGGCAATTTCCATCCTCTTTAGGCATGCAGTCGGCACATACAGCGGCATCTCCACGAGAATCCAGTGGCCAAGCTGCAGATATGCACAGGCAGAGTCAACTGTGCCCCAGTGTTTAGTTCACAGACCCTTAAGAGAGTCTCCCAACAGCTTACATGGTGAGCAGAGCTGCGTCTTCAGACGCTGAGTAGAAACGACATGCATGAAAGAATCGCCCTGCGTAGTGGGCGAGAAGATTATGCAATTTCACTGTTGCAGAGCTCCACGGTGGCGCACACAGACACACACACGCACACACCTAAGCGGCCTTTATTGGTCCTGGTCTGGTGTCTGATCTGCGAAAGGTGGACTTTTTAGGTGGAAGAAGTATTTGTTGGTGAAGTATTTCTGCAGGCAGCAGTGGCCACGGACTGGTACATAAAGCTTAGTCAAACCTGCAGTCGGGCACTGCCATGCATACCAAGAGATGTGGCTGTGATGGAGAAGGCAAGGGCGAAAAAACGCGCTCTCCATCCGCACTGTAGCTCACCACTCCTTACCTTATCTGCAGTGTGGGCAATTTAAAGGGCTACACGTCTCCAGCACTGTTCAGCAAAACTACTGTTGGACAGTTGATTTCATCCTTGTAACACTGACTTATGAAGACCAAACATATGTCACAAACAAATCTACTTGAAATGCACGCTTCAAACATAAAATCATCAACATATGCAGGTATCATTTACTTTCTGCCTTGTAAGTCTCGCCTGTAATTACTTTTTTTGCACAGCAGATATATTTGTAACTTTTCCTGGCAACAAGCGTCATTAATAATAAATAGGAGGGTGACGAAAATAGAGCAAACCCTCCATCATCTTGGCCTGCTGTACTCACAATAACGAAGAAATTGATGATGCTTTCACTGGCAATGAATGAAAGCATCATGAGCAGAAGTGACCTCCGCAAGAAGCCAAAGGTCAGCAGGAATCCCTCGGTCACTGAAGAGAGCGGGGGGGGTTGAGAGGCCAGCAGGATGATTTGTGTGAGACTCGACTTTGCCAAGGTTACGCTTGGCAGACCCGAGACCATCACGGCTCCCAGTGTCATCCCTTCTGTCTGTCTGGCTGCTGCCACACATGCAGATACCTCTCACTATCTCTTAATGGCTTTCCCAGGTTCCTCATGACAGCACAGCCATTATTTATGAGCTCGGGGGCTTTTATAAAAGACTGTTAATGCAGGCTCTAAAGCTCAGTTCACTTTGCATTAGCTGGTATACTTTAATTAAAAGGAAATCATCCCAGTGCTGAAAAATCGTGTGTGTGTGTTTTAATCATTTGGGGATGTGAAAATGGGTAGTTAGGTAGGGTAGAGTTAGCAGATGAGGGTGTCAAATCTGAATTTGTTTCCAAGGAGTATTGATTTCAGGACTCTTCGTCTCCATCAGATGTTGTTTTGGCACGGGGACTGGGAGTAGAGAAGATGAATTCGCGGACAGTATAAGGGGTGTGATGACTAAATAACAAGTCATTTCCCGACTTGCTGTTTAAACTTTCCCTACTGCTTTGAAGCTGTGAGGTTAACTATTATTTCATAAACACAAACTAGTGAAACCCAATGCTCCTGCTAGAAATGTGGTGAGAGAGAAGGGTTGAGTAAGAGTAAGTAAACAGAACTATGTTTCTGACAAATCAGAACCAATTATACTAGTACAGAATCTAAAGCAGGGGAGATCCTAAGTGCCCAACATCCACAGTTTCTATGCATCCAGCTGGTTATAGGAATTGGACTGACTTCAAATCTTTCAGCAAAGACTGTAGTAAACTTATTTGAATCAATTTTTAAGTTGTTACAACAAAAACAAACAAAAAACGAGGAAGTAACTACAAAAATAGTCAGTGGCCGTTCGTCGTCACTGCTTTTTAGCCCAGTTCCTGGAGCACATTACACTTTCTATGGACACTGCATGTCTATTTGTAACTCCTTTGCCCCTTGATACTGCAATGCAGCAGCTACACACACACACACACACACACACACACACAGAGCATGGAATAAAAATATTACAAAAGGGTTCAAATTCAACATGATTGAACTTCTAGACCCTTCACTTCAATTTACAGGCTCAATATAACAGCCCACAAAGAATGAGAAGGCTCTGCATGTCATGTTCTCTCTCCCTCAATCGTACAGTATTTGTCTAGATGGAATAGAGCAATGCTGTCATTCATCATTAGTCAGTTCTCTCACACTAAATTATCACCACATTTAGGGAGAATCTTTTGTTAGATTTACTTCATCTTTTATATTTTGCCAATTCTCTATTTTCTATTATGATTTTTTTCAAACCCTGCTGCTAAACACTGTTTTCCAATGCATTTTCACTGAGACTCAATTTATTTAACCCTCTGGGAGATGAGTCATTCCAGCATCAGTGCTCAAGAGATAGAAACTGAGATGCCCTGCTGAAGAGGCCAGGTTATACATACAATTATGGGACTGGGTTCACAAAGCAGAAAAAATAAATAAAAAGAGGGGCTTGTGTATAGAAATACACGGCAACTCAGCTCCCTGTGTCCTTTCTCTTCCTGTGAGGAGAACGTCTGATGCAGAGACAAAATGATATGGAGATAAAGAAGGTGACAGGAAGGAGAGAGAGAGAGAGAGCATTGTACAAAGAGACGGAGGAGAAGAAAAATGGGAGGGAAAGGAGAGAGTCGTGCTTGTCGGATTGAGACCCAGCAGGATGAGGGCAGATGCTGGAAAAGAGCCAGACACCAGGAGAGACACAAGGACACTGGCCCACTGCGGTACACTGCCAAGCTGCATCTCACTTAGACTGATAACCTCACACCACTCTGCATGCGTCTATTATCTGAACTTATAGGTTTGTAGAAAACTCTGTGCTACTTGTAGACATTTTATTATCGGTTATCGGTCCACTGCACTGACAGACGACATTCGGCAAAAGTTACACCACGCAACATTTAGCTGAAACAAACACACACACTTTACTATAGATCCCATGTGTCATTTCGACTGACAGCAGCAACATGACAAAAAACATCTCAACTGCATTTGATTCAGTGAGCTACACCAACACTGAAGGGAAGAACTATGAGTCAGTCAGTGAGAGAGTCACAGTTGCTGTTGCAGGGATGTCCTTATGCTGCACTATACTGTACAATGTGTGAAATTTAAGTCAAGGTGGCTGCTTGCTTCAGGAACACTGGGTTATATTACACCAAGGTCATACTGGACATAAGATGC
Source organism: Anabas testudineus (assembly GCF_900324465.2). NCBI lineage: Eukaryota > Metazoa > Chordata > Actinopteri > Anabantiformes > Anabantidae > Anabas > Anabas testudineus. Next base: position 19,443,413 of record NC_046614.1, on the reverse strand, counting down.
CTTTTGAATCATGATGAGTCAGGAAAAATAAAACTGATTGTGTGTCTTTGACAATGAGCAGCAAGGCTCTGAAAGGGGAAATGCTTTACTCTATGCATTGCACGCATCAGTGACTTACTGCAGCATATTGCTCCACCCCTGAATATTTTAGCAGGTCCAGGCTTTGCTCCACTTCCACTTGTTAGAAAGTGAATGACATAATTTGGCATCGCGAGTGTAAGCAACACACACGGTCAGCTCCGTTTTATGCTGTTTGAGAAAGAATAAGCTACAGTGTCTGTTTGCTGCACCACAAATGCACTTTGTTGGATTTACAGTGACAGCTACTGTGTCACTGTGATGATGCAATGCTCGGGTTTTTGTTTCCCCAGTGACTCAAGGAAACAAAATATTTGTAGTTGACACTGCTGCTGCTGAACCCAGGAGCCGTTCTGACTCACAGGACACCTGAGGGACGAACCAGGGTTGCATAGCTTCCAGGGTCACAAGGCTCCTAAACGCATCCTCACACAAACCTGACTTAAACCATCCTCAAAACATTCATCTCGTCTGTCAAGATTAAGATAAACAGGCTCCTAGAAAGTATCAAAAGAAATGATCCGAGTCAGCATTGTCACTGTAGTTGGGAGAGTCTTTTTGCACAGCCTCATTCAGTTGCTACGGAGACCATCTCTGGGGGCCGCAATGGGAGGAGGCTGGGCGGTGACATCACGCCTACGGCGCCTCTGGATATTTCAGGTAAAGTTGCAGCACAATGACTAAGCACTTTTCATTCCCCTGCAGTCAGCTGCATTTGCTGAAGATGAGTTAGTGTGAGATGTGTGGATCATCACAGTCCCACACCTGTGACATGTGGTCTGGCTTATCTTACTGTGTGTTCACGGTTGACTGCTGCCTGGGCGGAGGGGGGGTGGTGCTATATGCATTCTCAAACATGCTTTCTGGGCTTTGCTTTGTCTCACTGAAAGCCCTGAATACTAGGTCTTGATGCAGAAGAACGAACTTTATGAATAGCCCCAGAGTGCCATTACATGTTCTCTAAAGAGCAGATTGGTGAATGGCACCCAGAGAAATAATGGCAATATGTTTCATGGTTTCTATTTTTAGCAGCACTGAGTTACAGTTTTAGGGCAAATACTGTACCACACAAAATATCATCAGAGCAGCTTGGAAAATGTGCAGCGCTGTGAATATTTACGCCGGATGCAGCCGCTGCTTTCTCTCTTCCCTTCACTGATGTGTCATGAACGTGCTTCAGCAAAGTTCAAGAATGACGAGCGGCACCTCCTCTGGCAGACAGTCCCCCATGTTGGCATGCTGCGTGTTATTAGAGGTAGCACGCTGCTGCGAGGCATCGCTCCTCTCATATGGTGAATGTTGGCACCGTGAGGACAGCGAGGAGACGAGACACGGGGGGGAAGCCTGGGGTCTCCTCTATCCCTGATCCTCAATTTGTATCCTTACGTCTGGCTGGTGGAGCAGTGTCGGAGAACACCAGCTGTGGAGCAGACTGTTAGCATCTCTCTGTATATGTGTTTATGCGTACATCATGTATGGAAGCTCATACATGTGGGTCCGTTCACGCTGCCTTGTGGATGTTGGGTCCTCTCTAGTCACCAGGATCCCTCAGCAGAGTGCATTTAGCCGTACCAGCTGTGATGGTCTTACAGCTGTGCAGCACTCAAGCATGCTCATTTGTGTGTGTGTGTGTGTGTGTGTGTGTGTGTGTGTGTGTGTGTGTGTGTGTGTGAACATGCACACACAGACAACAAGGCTATCTAGCTGAGAAGCATTTATTAAAGTCACCACAGTGCAACTTTCTTAATGTTGTTGTTGTGTCCTGCTTACGTCTTAGAGACCATATAAGAAAAATATAAAAATAAAAGTTTCCAAATTCTTTATGTTTATTTAAACACAGGCAGCCACACCAAGGTTATAAAGTCAGGTTATAAAACTTGATGTATTATTAATATTTAGAAATGAGGAACTCCAAAAAGAATAAGTCACCATGATTATAAAGATTTTTTGATGCAGGTAACCGTCTTAACAGACTTCCCAGGTAAATATCTGGCTCGTAGCTGCACAATGCTGCTCTCTCGTCTGCAGCCTTGCTTTCCATTTGAAGCTGTGCGGGTTGGGTCAGTGGGGATTTGAGAGCTTTCACACTGAAAACAGCTGCCTGCTGCATCTGCAAACAAGATCGGAAAGAGCCGAATCTGTGAGCTAGAAAACTAAAACAATGAACGGAGAGATGAGGAGACAGGCAACCTGCACAGTCTCAGTGAACTCCAGCAGCATCATCCTTCACAAGAAGAAGAAGAATGAAGACATTTTATTATCTAACTTGTAGCAGATTAAAAGTAAAAGCACCTCAATATTGTACCTGCAGTGAGTAGAATACTTGAGTAAATGTGCTTTAGTTTCCACCTCTGGCTCCAATGCCTTATTGTGACAGGTGATGCTACAAACTTTTGGTTTGTGGCATCACTTAAAATTAGTGCTACACAAGAACGGAGCTGGAAATTTGTTTTTAAAATCATCATAATGTATAAAATGTAATAAAAGAGGCCACAGTATCTCAGTCTATTGAAGACTAACGCGTTTACCTCCTACATGATCCTTGTTTCTAAAGAGAGCAGAACAAGAAAAGCTGAACTACAGGTGCTAACATTCAGTCGAGATCTACAAGAGTTGATAAACAGCTCTGGGTAAATTGCAGGCGTTTTCATTTTCCCCTGGCTAAAAATACATCGGAGAAGGATTTTAATTCCAGCAGAGGAACAAAGCCACTCAGCAGTTCTGGGGCAGAGCACCTGGAGCTGTGAGCTGCAGGTCGCTCTGCAAGTAAATCTGAACAGTCAGCAATGTGGACGAAGGGGTTAAAATCTGTGAAACACAAAACAGCTCCACCTTTAAAATGATCCTGTGTGGATGATCATACCATGTTACAGTTTAAGTCGTCGTGAACCTTCTGGTGTTCATCAAATGTTATGTTTGTCTTCACGTAAATGTTTTGCTTATGTCTGGAGTCTAATTTGCACAAGAAACGAGCCTTTGTATACACAAGTCAAATGTGGAGCACATGTAACACCACACTTTACAACAAGGCAACAGACTTTGATCAAACGTATGCTTAACCTGAACTTAGTCAAATTATTTTTAAAGGAGCATGTTATATGTTTACTGTTCATTTCACAGAATAACATACCGTAGTTCTTCTCTACCCACTACATAATTTATGTTGCTCTATTTAGCCTTCTAGAACAAACTACATTAGTTTCCATGTGATGCTGCAGAAGTACCTTTGCTCCAAAGCCACCAGGAAAAATCTAATACATTTCTGGACTTGTTCAAAGTCCCGCAAAGAGTAAGTAAGAAGAAGTGGGTTTCTCTCTCTCTCTGGCTCATAAACTGTCATTTCCTTTGCCTCGTGGGATACATAAAAATTATGGGTCACACCAAAAGTATCTAGGTGGAGATTTCAAGGTAGTTTCCTGACCTGTATGACAAATCCTAAACGTCACATGGACAATTCTTGGACCAAACTCTTTTTTGAGGTCACAAACCCCAGAGCTGCATGTGTAAAATGAGTAATCGCCATGTTAATGACTGAACCTGCTTCTTATTTCTTCAAATGTTGAAACACTTTCATTTGCCAGAACAGGGTTTACACGTGTGTTAAAGGGGAAATATTTTATGTTCTTTGCATTAAAACTGTAAATATACTATATGCACTCAGTGGCCACTTTATTCAGGCACACCTGTACAATTAAGTGCAACCAAATATCTGCAGTCCATTTGTATGATGATCAATATTAATAATCTAAACAAAACATACACATAAATATGAAGGGAAAAAAATGCTTCTCAATATAACATAATCCAGTAAAATTCTATATTTAACCTTATCTTCAGAAATAAACTATTAAATTTACACCATCCCAACAAAAACTGCACTTTATAGCTTGAATTGCATAAAGACTAAATTTATAGCAGATATGTTAAATTGTAAAGTATATAACGCTGCACATAATAAAGTGGTCACTCAGTGTAGATTCCTCATGTCATTCACAAACCAAAAATGCAAAGTATGTTGTTCCGTATAGTGACACAACTTATATTTGGGGTCAGTCTTAGGAACCACAGACAAACAAATGGACATCTGTTTTACAGACAAGGTCATCGAACATAAATAATGCAGCAGATTTCTGAAACACGTTTATAAACAATTTTCAAAGGGACAAAATTATATTAAGAGAGTTCAGAGAGTTATATATGATCCATGTTAAATCCCTGCCCAACTGCAATAACTCAGCTGCTCCACTAGAGGACAGTACTGAGCTATTTTGTGTCATGAAGCCTCTGTGTGGGTCCAACTGCAGCTCAGCATGAAGTCGGCGGCTTCACAAACACAGTTTACTACTTAATGATAAAAGAAACAGTTTAGAAAATGTTGCTGTTACTACATTTTCATTTTGTGCTAATTTCATATCAATCAATAACCCTAATTACTCCATAAATAACATTTATACAACTAATGTTATTATGTGATTAACATTTATTTTGATAATCAAATCATCATTTAAAATCACTTTTAAGCAAATATGCCCTGTGCTCATTTCCTGCAACTTTGAAAATCAAAAAGCTATTTGTAATTTGGAGCAGCTCTCATCCATCATGCAAACTGACATGATGCATGTGGAAGAGATACGGCCTGCAATTAGTGTAATAGACTCCTTTGAGTTTTGCTGATTGTTTGTTCACTTCATCTCGGAGAGACTTTGCACTAAAAGCACACGTGCAAGTGTCTTTTGGAGGGGATGAAAGGTAGCTGACGTCAGACCTAGTTGGCATGCCAACTCAGGGAATGGAGCTCACATCGAGAAAACACAGCAGCAGAGGTAGTTTTAAGCAGTGAGAAGAAACAAAAGCCAGGCTCCACTGATGCACAGCTTTTAAAAATATTAATACTCTAAAGCTAAAAGCTTTAAACTTCCCCTAAAAGAGAAATACTGACTTCTGATTTAGCCACCTTTAAGGAAATTGTGAAGTTATTAAACTTCAGTTGTTGATTTCATCTGCATTAGTTGCTCCTTTCCCCACGTCTGAAGACAAAAATGTGATAACGAACCAAAGTTGGAAACTCTTGTGAATATGCGACACGATGCCATGGTAACATCGGAGGGGGTTACCCAGGAAACCACCGTCGTCATGGAGACTGCATCATAAGGCGGGTCCAGCGGGGAGGAGGCGGGACGTGCGGCACGTTTTCATTCTGTTTTCATCCTCAAACACACTCTGTGCTCAAAGCTTGTGTCGTTCACATCACCCCCCGTGATATTCTTATTATCATTTTAATTACAATGACATTTTGAGTCGGGATCACTTAATTTCCATTTTTATTCAATATAGGCTCTTTTATAGGCAGTTTTGAATAAAAATACAACTTTACGAAAAGCTCGACTTCTATTTGATGATAAACGCGACCATCTACACCACTCTGCAATGTAGTACCTGAATAACAACGTGGACAAACTGAGTTCAACAGCTCCAGTTATGATATTAAATATTACCTAAACAGGCATTTGGCTAAATAAGTCCCATAGTGTTTTCATTCCATCAGTGGATGAATGAAACTTTTCTCTCCACGAAGCACAAGACGTCGTATTTGGCGAGTAGTAGATGTAATATAGTGGACTAGACGCTACACGTGTATCCCAATGAACACCAACAACATCAAGATATGTAGGTGTATAGTGCAGCACTGTACACTGCTACACGTCTGTTTTAACAAGCCACAGACTCCTTCGCTGTTTGTTTTCTCTAAGCAGCCTGGACCCAAATGAATACCGTTTATTACTGGTGCAAATGTTTTAGTCATTAATACTTCTTGATCGCTTTAAAATACTCAAACCACGCGAAACCACGACCAGATCCATCCTTTCTCATCCATGACTTGCTAAAAACTGACACTGAAGCAGCGTTGATCCACAGATATGGACTCACATTACGATTGATTATATAAAATATATTATAGCTACTATTTCTTCATGCTCCATGAATGAATCCATTTACACGTCTGTGAAGATCTTTTTGATGTTCACGCAGTTCTGGTTGTTTTCGGTGGTGAAGTTGGGCTGTTTGAACGCACTGTTGATGCCCTCCTCTATCACCATGTACTCAGACTTGCTGAGAGACGAGGAGCTGCACGACCTCCTCAGCTCCCCCGAGGGGAGGTGCTCACAGCTGCCTGTGTTCAGGCACTGTTGGTGCTCCTCTCCATCAGTCTCTCTGTGGTAAAAGTAGTTGAAATTGGACACAATCACTGGCACGGGTAAGGCAATGGTGAGCACGCCTGCTATTGCGCACAGCGACCCCACTATTTTGCCACCAATGGTCACCGGATGCATGTCTCCGTATCCGACTGTGGTCATTGTGACAACTGCCCACCAAAACGCATCTGGGATGCTGGTGAAGCTGGAGGATGGGTCGTCTGCTTCTGCAAAGTAAACTGCACTGGAAAACAGAATAACTCCGATGAAAAGGAAAAATATGAGCAAACCGAGCTCCCGCATGCTGGCCTTCAGAGTCTGTCCTAAAATCTGAAGCCCCTTTGAGTGTCGAGAGAGCTTAAAAATGCGAAAGACCCTCACCAGCCTGATCACCCGGAGGATGGCGAGGGACATCGCCTGCTGGCCGCCGTTGGTTTGCCTCTCGGCCAGCTCTGTCCCCAAAGTGATAAAATAGGGGATTATAGCGACGATGTCGATGATATTCATAATATTTTTGGAGAAGGAAGTTTTACTGGGGCAGGCGAAAAACCTGACCAGCAACTCGAAGGAGAACCATATGATGCACAGAGTCTCAATCACAAAGAAGGGGTCTGTGAACGGACTGGGCACGTAGGGAGCAGTGCCGTTGACCGTGGGTGCCACTGTGGCTTGGTCTTTCTCATCCCGAAATTCCGGCAGAGTCTCCATGCAGAAAATAACAATTGAAATCAAAATAACGAGCACTGAAACGATTGCTATCCCTCGTGCTGGTCCAGAGCTTTCAGGATACTCAAACAAAAGCCAAACCTGTTTTTGGAAATCATTGCTGGGCAGTACGCGCTCCTCTTCTTTTATAAAGCCTTCATCCTCTCGGAATTTCTCCATGGCCTCCTCTCCGAGCTGATAAAACCTAATTTCCTCTGAGAAAATATCAATGGGGACGTTAACAGGTCTCCGTATGCGCCCTCCTGACTGGTAGTAGTACAGGATGGCATCAAAGCTGGGTCTGTTCCTGTCGAAAAAGTATTCGTTCCTCAGTGGGTCAAAGTAGCGCATCCTCTTTCTGGGGTCCCCTAGCAGCGTGTCTGGGAACTGGTTGAAAGTTTTAAGTTGCGTCTCGAAGCGTAAACCCGAAATGTTGATCACCACCCTCTCGCAGCATCCCTGGCGGCCGTGCTCGTATCGATCCACCGACAGGTGAGGCGCCGAGAGCACGGTGGACTCTTCCAGCATGTTTTCCACCGTCATGACGCCCTCCTCCACCTCGGCATAACCCTGGCTGACAGTAGCGTTGCTGCCGCTGCGCCTGGCAGAAGAAGGCGACTGGATCACGCTGGAGGTCTGGTCATCCATACAGGTGGTTTTCAGTCCGGGGGGGCACAGTGCGCCACGCCTCTCTTAGCCAAAGCCTGCAGCTTTGGAAAGCTGAGGACGTCGCCATATACATCGCATCTCTGCGTGTATAGACACACTGAAGCGCTGCGCTCTGCCTTTCCCCCACCAAACACGTCGACACCAGCCCTCAGCGCGGATATGTCTGATATACGTCCACAACCCGCCCAATCAGAACTAACCCAGCACACACACTCATTGAAATGTGGTGGAAGAAAACACTTGATGAAATCACATCCACGCGTTTGAACCAAGTTGGATTCGTTCCCCATGAGTTGATGCACGGTTCATATGAAGCTTTTATCACCTTTACAAGTTGGAAATAACAGATCAGCACAGCTCCTCTATTGGTCATAGTGACAGTAATGATTCAGATTCAATGTTTGCAACTAACTGGATGTTTTGACACATGAGAAATAGTTTTTCCACAAGTTGGGTTTAATGTAACATGATCAAGTGCTGCTGTATAATTGTCAAGATATCTGTCCGAGCTCAATGTGTAATTGTGCTGAATCTTCTATTATGTGAATATTAGTTTTTTTGAGGGGGTGTTGCTCTCCATGGTGCTGAAACAAGCGCGCACCAGCTTGGAAATCAATGCGCGCTCCCTGCAGCCAACGAGCCGAGCGTTGAGTTGTGCATGTGCACAGCCCGTGATGCTTTTGCGGACACTGTTAACGCAACGGAGCAGTCACCTCATTTTAACTCCAAATAAAACAAACTCCTTTCAGTTATGTGGCCTCTCGAGTGTCATCTCTTATCAGAGCGGCGATTAATGACGGAAATGCTAAATAAGTGTTTTAATTCACACTGACAGGCGTCATCAAAGACTCTGTCACCGTCTTTGCTTTTAGGAGTACAGTACGTGCACGGGGTTAATGAGATCAAATGAGATTCAAGGCTAATGCACAACGTGCTGGGTTTTGATTTCGACACGGAGAAACCCAAAGAGTCTCCCCTCGATCCAAATATGGCGACAGCTAGTGTAGTTCTCAACTCATACTCACTAAATCCTCTTAAAGCGGATGACACCGATCTAAAAAACCTGTTGACCTCTTTTACAGTGCTTGAACAAAATGGGAAAACCTCTCAAACCAGGAACACAGTAGATGAAAGAAAAGCTTACATCAGAAGTGTAATCAAAGTAAGGTAATATATGAATTAGCCGCAATTTATAATAATAATAATAATAATAATAATAATAATAATAACAGCTACACAAATACGTTTTATTATTATAATGATCTCTGTGTCTATATCTTTAATTATAAAGGGGGAATAGTTGGGAAATAATTCATTGTAAAGGAAGTGTAGGAAAGAAGTGACAACAGAAAAAAACTAAATGTACCAAATCCAAATCTCATCTTACATCAGAGTATCAGTGTGGGTGACAGACACTACTTCCATCTGGCCGTCATTCTCACAACAGTTTTGTCTGTGCACCCCAGAGGTGAAATGACCTTTCCCTGTTCTGTCAGATGTGATCTCCCTCTTCCCCACACAGGCTGAAACTCTACCTCTTTCTAATCCATCCACCCTAATGGAGCTATTTAATAGTGGTGAACCAGCACTGACAGGCAAGTAAAATAGTAAAGGGTGAAAAGATGCGATGAAGCTAAAAGCTCGGGGGACAGAGGAAGACAGCAGATTCATGTTTGACGAAACAAAAAAAAAAAAACATCTGAAGGATAATGATTAATATATAAGATCACTTGTAAGTAGTTTACCAATCCTGCCTGAAGCCCTCATGACCCCTGACCTCAGGTTTCACATTACAGCTGAGACAATTAACCGATTCATCTATTAATCAATTTACAGACAATTCATTTATAGCTGTAATAAATTTAAGTCATTTTTAAGTTTTACAATAATTTCTGGTCCAAGCTTTTTTCTACTTTTTGCTTCTGACTCAAAACAAGTTATGAGACAGTTTGACCCCATTTTCTAAATTAGATCAGACGAATAGATCGTGAATTACTTTCATACCTGTATTTCACAGTCTTACCATTACCTATTTCACAGTTTTACTTAAAGCTGGTTTGACAAGTCATAACAACACTATTGTGATTCAAGGCATTCACACTAATATACGTTTTAAAGTGTAAACTGACCTCAGCGTGTGACAATAAATACTTGTCAATTCAGACATTGTTTATCTTTGTCCATCCCATTTCAAATATCTGATAGTGTTGTGGTTTAATGCTGTGGTTACCGTGTTGTCACCGTTCTTCTCTTTAGATTACAGTCAACACAACGCCGCTGCTGCTGCTCATCAAACCATCTAAATATAATAAACACTGTTTAACAAATGGTCCTCTGCAGTGAGAAAATCATGCTGCTATTTAACCTCCCAGTAGTTGCATCTCAGTAAGCATGGGAGGTTTTGTCTGGGTTTTCATCTCCATGGCAACAAAACATCAAGTGTTTTGTAAAGAGAAAAGGAGTTAAGTTGAGGAAGTTACATAATTTCCGGTCCAACTCGTGCAGGAGCAAGTATACCGGAGACTATTTTCACATTCCCACTGAGGAATGAACACGCTACATATCGGGATTAGAGGGAACCAGGCTGTTTTGCATCTGTGTGCGAGTGTCGACTGCAAGGCCCCTCATCAAACGCACACATCAGCTCAATAAAGAGGAGCAGATATTAAGTTTAGATCTTGTGCAGGAGAGACACATTCATTCGTTTCCTTTCATCCATTTTCCAGTTAAACAAAATAGCTTAAAAATAAATTAGATTAGATTTAGAAATTAGATTTCAGTTCCTCTGAGTTTTGTAAGCAGAATTTACAGCTCTGGGGTTTTTCCACTACAAGTGAGTTATTGTATCTACACACAAGCCAAGTAGTTTCCCTAGACATTGACCTTGTATGCAACTTCAGTTTATGAGAGACTGGTTCTGACCCATTTGAGGTCTCAGGTGGAAACAGCTTTGGACCCACTACAGTTCACCTACCGCCCCCAGGTTGGAGTAGATGATGTGATCATATACCTGTTCCACAGAGCTCTCTCACACTTGGACAGAGCAGAGGTTTTTTTTGTCCTTCTGCAAGAGAAGCTCCTAAAGATGCAGGTTGACTCCTCCACTGCTTCCTGGATTACTGAATACCTGACTTCTTACCTTGTACGACTGCGAGGATGAAAGTCTGAGCAGGTGATCAGCAGCAGAGGAGCACCACAGGGGACTGTTCTCACCTCGTCTCTTCATCCTGTACACCTCTGACTTTCAGTACAACACTGAGTCCTGTCATCTACAGTAGTTCTCAGGCGACTCTGCAGTAGTGAGGTGTATTAGTAGTAACAAGGAGGTGAGTACAGAGGACTGGTGGACGGTTTTATAAAGTACTGTGGGAACAATCGGCTAACCTTGAATGTGACAAAGACCAAGGAGATGGTTGTGGACTTTAGGAGGAACAGAGACAGTTTAAGCTCTAGTTCCATTTTGGGAGACGAAGGAGAGGTAATGGAGGTTTACAAATACCTGGGAGTTCACCTGGACAACAGACTGGACTGGAAATGCAACACAGAGGCTGTTTACAGGAAGGGACAGAGCAGACTCTACTACTACTTAAGTTTAGGTCCTTTAATGTGTCCTACACGATGTTGCAAGTCTTTTACCAGTCTTATGTAGCCAGTGCAGTTTTCTTTGCTGCTGTCTGCTGGGGCAGCTCACATCCTCTCCACAGCCTGCTGGTCAAACAGCGGAGCAGCTTTAGTCTGAGACTTCTTCAGGTCTGTTGTGATATTTTATTGTATTATATGCATGTTCCTCAGGTTTGCAGATTTGACAACTGTGTGCAACTTAAAGGTACAATTATGTTTCTGTTTTGTTTTCCTCTATCATTCCTACTTTCTTCTATGTGTGTGTGTGTGTATGTTTCTCTATGTAATGGCTACAGTGACAACAGAATTTCCCTTGAGTGAGTGTCTGTCTGTCTGTCTATTCATAAATGCTTAATGGCGTTTCCATTACACAGGGTCATTCAGGCCACATCCTCATCGTTTCCTAGTTCATTCTTTGGCTGCCTGCTGGCATATTGTTTATCCAAACCTCTGGAGCTAAATTCAGCTAAAGATAAACTTTTTATCAGTCTGGGAAGTTAAGAAAATGACTTATTAACTCTGGAACAAAATGGAATTAAGTGACGTTACAAATGACATTGTGAGTCTGGTGCACGCTGGGACGAGGGCATTCGATATAATAATCCCTCCAACAGATCATATCGGCATTTTTCATTCTTCAACAACGTAGCCAGAGTCAGGAAAAAGGAGACTGGTTTCCATCAAAAGTGACAATTCTTTGACTGTTCTTTAATGAGGAGCAGAGCTTTTTTTTCCCAGTTCAGCTCAGTCGGGCTCACAGCCACACGCTGGATGATCAATAAAGACAGAAAAGAGACAGAAAGACTGCTGACCACTATTGATCAGTCATTGGATGGTATCCCTGCCAGTGCAGAATCATTACACATTCACACTGTCCGCTGCCATAACTACCGCGAGTCAAAGTGAAACCCAAGGTCAGAAATAATGCAAAAATGTTTTTGGTTGTACACAGTTGGAAACAGCCAAGGAAAGGATTAAAATGAGTATAGTAACTATTGATTTATCTTCCAGTCAATATCTTGTAAAATACCGAAACATGACAAATCCAATCGACTCAACTCAAAGTAATAAAAAGAGGCCGAATCAATATTTTGAATAATAAAAAGGCAAACCTGTCCCCAAGAAATTACCTTACATGCCAAAATTATGTATGTGCATCAGTTTAATATTTCATGGATGTGATGTTTTTCTTAATACAAATGGTAATCCTATGCACTGTTTCCAACACTGATCTGTTTTTTCAGTCCAAGGTTGTGTCAATAACAAATTGTGTTTTCAAGGACGCTCACTGTGTCTTCAGTTATTTATAGTATGGTTCTTCATATTTCATCTAAATACTGCTGCAACCGTGTTTCGCTTTATGGTCCATGGCCTACCGTCGAGCTCCCGTCTTTATGAAGTGTCACAACCTTGTATCTTACTTGTTCAGGCTGTTTCTTGTTCATGTTGAGCCACGCTGTGTTTGTCCAGGTCAAAATTGAGCCGTGGTGTTCACAGATTATTTTATAACCTTGTTCATCATGCCGTTTTGTTGCAGTGATCACATATTTCTTGCACTTGTTTTTTTTGGTTTTAATTATCAAATATTTAATAATTCACTTAAAATAAGCAGAACCATGACCACAATCACCTTCCTTCCTAATCTTAACCAAGAGCTGCAAGTTTCTAATTATACTCATAAAAATGTTCTTTACCATTCTTTATTACTTTATCTTTACAGCAGCTAAAGTAATTAAAGGGTTTGCTCTTCCTGTTGAGTTAAACTGTGGCTCAGGTGCTATAATTATTCTGTTAAACTAAATGTGCATAAGCAAATTATTAGTGTATAATGTAATTTCTAGGTGGTGTGGGTTTATAAAAGGGCATACAAATGTGGTTTATATGTGTATGGGTCACACTGTTTGGTGTGTTGATGCTAAGAATGCGTATCTGGCTTGCTCAATGCTCCAGTAAGTCCGTCTGATGACCACCAAGGAAATGCGAGCAGCTGCTGCCACAGTGATGCATGAAATAAGTGTGACACACATGGAGGCAGACGGGGGAATTGAACTCAGCATCTCATTAACTTTTGTGCCTTAATGTTCTGGTTGCACTTCAAAAATAAACACACAAAACACAGGCATGCCACTTAACAGTGTGTACTTCTATATAATGCATGACTGCGTTTGCACGTCACACACATACATACAGATATACAGAAGCCGAGGCCAGTCACCGACTTCTACAGACAAATGTGGACAGAACAAATCCCGTAGCTGAATGATAAATACTTCTGATTAGCATCATCTGACCTTTAACTACACAGACACCAAATCTGTGTTGTTTCAAATATGAATTTTTATCAGGGTGCTTTCAACTGACGGCAGGTCCAAATTGGCATTTGAGGTACATTGGTGAGAGAAAGCCATCCTCAGGGATCCTCAGGGAAGCGACAGGATGTGACGTAAGTCAAGAATCGCAGCGCCAATTAGGGCATGTGACGTGGTACATGTGTTGTTGTTATTCCAAACAGCATCCCTGCAGTGAAATACGAAGGTCGTGGGCAAGGAGGAGGGCGTATGTTGGGGAAAAGATCCAGCCTCTTGGATTAGACATCCCTGGGGAGAACAACCTCTCTGGTCCCTACATGACATGCTGTCACAGTAATAGATTGGAGGGCTACATGGAAAGACGCCCCAGAGCACTGGGCCATGACTTTATGTATGATCTGAGAGGAGTTCTTTTCAGAAGCAGAGAGACCGCATGCATGAGTCTGGATGCTGATGAAGTCTTTTCAATTGACTTTAGACTGAGTTTGATCATAAAAGGTGAAGATGGGAGTGAAGATATCAGCAGAGTAATGTACAGTATGCCCTTTGGGATTTACTTACACATGCACCCACAAACACACTTGATCATTTTTTTATTCACAACGTCTACAAATAGCATAAAGGAGTTAAATAACTAAATATTATCTTCATTAGTGATAAATATTCATATTGAGTACATTCACCTATTATAGCATTCGATCAGAGTAAACAAAATCATTGTTGCTAGAGAGGGAAATATAAAACGAATGTTATTCCTCCAACCTCAATCTTGAATATGTCTTCGAAACAGCACCCTGCTGTATTATTTCTGCAAATTGTCAGGCTTGCACCTCCCTGCAGTAGCTGGTGCGAGAGACATCTTTAAAGTGCGAACCACAGTTTGTAAGGAGCAGATGGGCTGAGTAATGTAACTCCTGACTGGTGCTGTGTGCGTCTCACTGCCAAATCACAGTGAGAGATGGCACAACAGCTCATTTGGGAACGAAGCACGCTGCAACAAGAATCACCAGGATGGAAAGGAGCAAGAACTCAATTAAAATGGTTATCACAATAAACACCACCAGACATATGCTTATTTAATTTTGGTCTTCTCAGCTGCTGATTCACTCGTCTTGTTTATTTGACAATTTGATGTTGTTACTGATTCACTGCAAGCCTCGAGACGTAGGTGTCTCCAAGTATATCAGCTCAAAACGCTGATGAAAAATATGATTCAGTCATTTAGATAAAAGTATTTATTAAGAGTTTGGGATGGGTTACTGAAATCTAGATACTCGGGCATGTTTCCATGACACTGTCAGTAAATGCAACTTGTTGGTAACACAGTCACTGTCCTGACAAACACTGCCAAACTGCCATTTAGAGAAAAGTCACGTATTCCAGAATAAAGTACCCCTGAGACACACCGACCTTTCCTGGAAAGTTTATATGAGAAGAATACATAGTGTGTGTGTGTGTCCACTAGGAGGAATGTGAAACATATCTTCGTAATATGTCTTCGAGTCATACTATCAATATGTTCAAATCTTGTGAAATGAAGTCTTTATGAGGGTAAATAAATTGACTTTTCAAGTGCTAAACAGAAATGCATCCCCCTACTTAACTCATAATTTGCACTCCCACTCATTTTGTGTGTTGTTTTTACTGAATGAAAGTCAGGAGGAAGAGGTGGAAGAAGCAGGAAAAAGGACAACCATCAACTATCTAACAATATTGTACATGCAAGTCGAACTAATCCGTGTGCACACAGATGGGGACATCGCTTTGATGGTATTTTGGCATACTGCAGGTAACCATGGTAACAAGGGGGGATCCCAGCGCCTCAGTGATGCAATGGGAATCTTCCTGCCCATATACCAGACTGAGAAAAAAAGAAAACGAAAACACTTTGAGATTAAATTTCACAGCCTTCTGCCCACTACACACTGCTCTCTAAGCAGATGAACCCCCACATGTATACACACACACACACACACACACACACACAGCAACACACACACACACACACACACACACACACACACACACACTGGTAGGAAGATATGCAAAACAGGATTAAATATATTTGCTTTTATTGGCTGCTATAGGAAGAAAAATCTAAACAGTGAGCATATACAGGGAAAATATATGTCACACACATATGGTCATGTGCATAAATACAAATAGAATTCATGTTTTCATGCATGAATAGACACACACAGGCAGGACAGTCAGGCACCATGCTCAAGTTTCACACAAATAACCACCACACTATTGCAGTTAACAGCGTCCGTGTCTGTTTCCAATTAAAAGCTCTTTTGCAGCCCCAGGTAGAGTGGATTCTTATTATGTTTCTGCCACTTGTGATTCACTGTCTCAGCATCAGCGCATTGACAGGAACATCATTAATACTCCAATTATTCCACCATGACACCCGCTGGAGGTTGTAGGAAGGTTGCATAGATAAGAGTTTTCTGAGGCAAACAAGCTGTACATCACTTCTGGTCGGGGGTCGGGAACATTACTCCAACAAAGCCTAATGCAGCTTGTGCATTCAGATAATCACAAGTTTTTAGACACGGAAAGATTAGCTGAAAGATGAATATTAACCAAACTGTCATTTTATCTGTGAAAATAACATTTCACTTGTCTTTGCCATAAACTCTGTTCATGATTTAAATCTGTGTTGTAACATTACACAAAAAATAATAGAGTATATTATGATAAAAGGTTATAAATAAAATTAATTTCTACTTTCACAGCAAATCTATAAATAACCTGTAAGGGAATATTAAAGCAGTATTGTAGATAAAAGTGGATAAACAGACAGAATTCTACTACAACTACATTCAATGATTTTTATCTACGCTGAACATTTCCAAAAGCCCATGACTGTCTCCCGTTTCCAGATGCCCACATAGGCCGCCAGATATGAAACTACAACCACATATCAGTGATGATAGCAACAGTGGCCTTCCATGACTCTGTGTTACGACACCATTTACCCTCCCCAACATTAGTTTGCATTGAAATATTTACCAATAGTGCTGTGATCCAGGTCAGTGGAGATGATGAGAGAGCATAGGCACAGCTGTGGGAAAAGACCCAGTAAAAACGCATCCGGTGTTAACTCGCAGACGCAAAGTATAATAGAGGAGAGGAAAGTGTGATGCAGTGCAAATTCAATCAGCAAAATAACATTTAGTTTGTGCTTAATAACATAGAAGTAAGTAATGTGCAAGATTAATACTTCCCAGAAGTACAAAACAGAGGATACATCATGTTTCCACTGTGTGTGCTTTTCAAAGAGCCTCATCTTACCGTGTTGCATAATAACTACATTGTGTAAGGGGCTGCCATTCACACACACACTATGCAATTTTAAAAGGAGTTATCACAATTAGCGAACCCTCAACAATCAAATCCAATCATCCCAACAATGCGTAAAGGTTCACCTTCATTTCTTTTTAATGCTAATGACTGTTCAATTCATCTTTTTGTAAAAATCCAAACAAAAGCAAACAAAGCAGGAAGCTACACGAGGACCAACTTCAAAGCGCGAGTCCTCATTAGACATATGACGCCTTTGAAGAGACATCAGCAATCCTCAGTGCTAAATCACAGATGGATCTCTCTGAAAGCTCCGTTTTTCTCCCACTGGGGTTCCTATAATTATGAACACATTAGCTGAATGTTTCGTTTTTGATTTTAAATTCCTCTATGGAGCCCGTGACAAGCAAAGTGCTGTGGGTGTATATACCATCACTGCCCAATTTCACCCCGATACTTTGCTGGTAACGAGCAGGGCAGAGTCTCAGCATAAATCCTTCTGAAGTAATTGTTTATTGGCTCTGTTAAGAGGTTTGGTGGTTTGTAGTGTATTGTATTGATTGTGGCTGCAACAATCAAATGTGATAGAACTAAGGCCAATTACTGTAGAATTAATAGGCCTGTTTGTGGGTTTGGAATAAAGTGCATCAAGTATTAACCCCATAACATCCAGTTTCCGCCTTTTATTTACTCTTACGTAACTTTGACATAAGAAAAATATTTTATTCCGCACAGTCAGAGGCAACAACAGTGCATACTGGAGTAAGAACAACATTGTTAATTTTATTATGATCCCTGCATGTGATATATTGAGCAAACTTTGCAGTCTCCAGTGAATGCATACCACAGTAGAACACAGTATCAGTAACGGCCTTGCTCATTGTGTTGATCGGCATCGTGTCTGTCGCAGCAGAGTTTAGATTTGTGGTTAATATTAAGAAAAAATATGCAATTGCAGCAGATGTTCGATTTATAGAGCATACCTTAACTTCTTCTGTTTCTTTTGAGTGACCAGCAGCCAAATCTTTATGCTACTTTATCATGCATAAACATGCTGAGGCTACAAGACTTTAGACACCAAAACAGCACTTGTAAGAAAAACTTAACTTCTTCAACCTATTACACGCTTATTATATTTCACACAAAAACCTTGGCCACAACATTCACCAATTTGCAGGTCAGCGCGGTTCAATAACTAAATGTAGACTAAGAGGTAAAACTAAATACCTTTTTTAGCATTTGAGTAGTAATTCGGCAAAAGAAATATTTTTTTATGATAAGATAAGAATTCCATTTCACGTCGTTTACAGCAGCAGAGAGAAACAGAAGCACAAAAGGATAATTAAAAACAAACAGGAAAAGAAAGATCTACAAATTTAAAATTACTTATTTAATAAATGATTAAATTCAACTCAACTATTAACCAAACCTTTCAGGCCAAACCTCCCCAAGATGCGTCTAAGACTACTGTAGACATTAAAACCAATCAAAATCTCCGTCTTTCCATAACTGCAGCTCACCAAACACACACAAACACAAAAAATTCTCCACAGCCCTCCGTTCTGTTTGTTATCTTGAGCGAACATATTTGTGCAAATGTGATAAAATATGAGGCGTGCTGGGCTCATTTATTGGAGCGAGCGGAGGTTGCAAAACACTCGCACAGATACAGTAATTCATGCACACAATGAAGACAGCAGAGAGTGACACATTTATTCAAAAACATCCGCTCAGACTTTAAATGTGTCACGTTTGATACGGCTCACATTTGTTCTCTCAGCACATCTCACTAAACAAACAAGTAAAAGATATTGGACAGAGTGGCTGCGCCTGCCACACCAAGGGGAGGTCTCACTCCTTCCTGTCTGTGCAATTGCCTTAGCTCACTGATTTATGAAAAGGAGAACAATTTGTGCACAGATGGGACATAGATATAAATATTCTGACCCGTCACAAACAGGCCAGACTACTTCTGGTTTCAAGTGATCTATGAGAAGGCACACAGAGGTTTAGAATGAAGCCTTAAAATGTCTCTAATAATGGGTGAGAAGCGGCCAAACGCACAAAAACAAAAATGGAACTGCGTTTGGGTTCCTGGTTGATCAACCATTGCCCTTTCTAATCCAATTTTTAATACATCATCAGACAGTCGTTTTGTGATGACGGATAAATATTCAGCCTTAGGGAATCTGCATGTAATTTCATCATATGCATGGTAACTCAGGGCAGCCACATTCAGCCAGCAGACACACTAGCACACTACTAGGCACATTAGCACAGTATTTTCTATGTGAGAATCAAAGGCAATTTGCTGTGATGGGCCCCTCACACCCCAGGTCCCAAATTATAAAGGCTCATTTCACTACTACATTGATTTTTAGTCATCTGTTTAAACTGTAAACTTAGACTTATTCGGATGGCGTCATCACTAAAACCCAGTGGATATACTGGCTGATATAATTGACTGATTTTAGCTTATCAGCTTATAGTATATTGGTACTGGTTTATTGTACTTGAGAATTACGGTAGAAATAAATGTTTATGTTTAATGGGGTCAAATATAGCCACCTCCAAACCAACATGAGGAAGAAGGTTTCAACCCATCCAAGTAGCCAACAAGCAGATCTGATGGTGCACATTGGAGCCTTAAAAGGTTTTGCAAAGCTATCAATGTCAATCTTTATTCCTCGAGAACAAGAGTGATCATATGTCATCAATTCTGTTCCGCATGCCGACTAGAGGTCATATTTAAAAAAAAAAAAAAAAAAATTATTTAAGACATTTAAAAAATGTTCAATGCTCTAGTCTCTAAGGAGATCACCAGATTTGAGAGGAACATTTATTACAGTCACAGCTTTACATCCTATACACTACATCCTGCACCACAAAACACTCCTCTAAGGCTGCAGCATGAAACACATGTGATTTCTATATATAGTCATTGTTATTATGCAATAATACCTTATGGATGAGCATGTACAAAGCATTTGTTCTAGTTATCTGTAAAGCTGTTGTCTACTCCTGAACAAATCAGTCCATATCTCATCCAATCCAATATCAATATCAAGTCTACATCCAGTCAGACCATAAGACATTCCAGTCTTGGACTGTCACAAAGATGAAGTCACTCATGCCTTCGGGGGCTCTAATCGGTGTGCCACGCTCCTGCAGATGCTGCTGCTGCTGCTGCTGCTGCTGCTGCTGCTGGTGACATTTTGTCTACTTCCATGGGTCCTTTTAATATGATCTGAGCCAAACTTCCTTTACGGAAAAAGCTTAATTAATCAATACTATTTCCCGCAGCCGGCCTGTGCATCCGTTGTTTTTGGCCTCGCATGGCGAAGAGATCCCTGAGAGGATTAATTTGCTCTTTCTTCTAATGAGCAGTTGGACAGACATACCTGCCCTGTCGCTGCTCCTTTGGGGATATAGGCACCAAAACAGGATGTGCTATGCTACACATCTTCTGGCAGGGTACAGAAGAGAGAGACAATCAAACAGCATCATCTAAAGCAGTTAATGAAAAAACATTTTAACTGCTACTGTATCAGAATCAAAACAATTTAAATGATTCTTTTCAATTTAAACTAACATGAAAATGCAAAAATACATAAATTGTGTTGTAAAATGTTGGATCAGTAAAGCTAAATTAAAAGACTGATGGGTCCTATTTTACAGTAAGTAGGATATTTAATTAATTATTTTAGTTATTGGTAATGTACTATGTTCTAACGATTTCAACGTCAATCCACAGGAGGGCAGCATGGATTTTACAAATCCAAAGATGCTCACACTCCTTGTAAACACAAGTGTTTTTAGCCATCTTGTTTCAATTCTGTGAATATTCAGCAGCTATGCTGGAGTGAAACTGACTTTTTTCTTCTTCTTCTTCCGTTTAGCCCTCTCATGTGGCAGATTGACCCGCCAACCTGAGTGTGGATTAACGGCGTTTACATTCAAAATCACATGATCAGTCTCAGAAGTCAAGGACACAAATGTGCAGTTAAGCATGGTGCACAGACGGCTTGTGTTTACTCTCAGGTTAAATCCTCCCTAGAGCTCACGGTGGACATACTGTCATATAATATCTTCAATCAACATTCGGCGAGTGGTAGCACCTGTCTGAGTGCTATTTATGTTACAGCAGGTTTTACTATAGAAAAAATATACACATTTACATTTAGGACCTCTGGGATGCTATACGTTTCCTACAGGGTAGCACAGTAAATGATTACTCATAAATCATCTACAGCACTTTGACTTCTTGAGCATATCTTATAATTCAGACTGTGGTTGCAGCCGTGTTGGGAGTTGTGTTTATATAAATTGGACACATCTGGTGTCCAGATTGTCAAATATTTGGGAAACTGCTTGGTATTAGTTTTCTTGCTACAAGTGTGCATAATTAACTTTAGCTGTGTGACATCAGGTCAGGTGTTTGTGGGAATGCATTTCCTTATACAATAAGAGTATTGATTCAATTTTGAACATTTAAAAACGACCGTAAAATAAAATGATACAACATTTAGGTAATAAAAATGAATTATTGTTTTTCCGTAGACTGGCTGAGGAAGCGAATTAAATCACCATAGTTCGTTTAATTTTCATCCTACATAGAAATTAATGTTTATCACAGCCACATTTTTTGCAGATATAAATACTGGAACAGCAGTGGTGGTACTTCCTGTTTATAACTATCACATTTGTCAGATATACCGTCATAGAATAGCATTATTCATTTGAGTTTTGATTCATTCTTTAATAAGGTTTTAGATCACTGAGTGTTAGTGACTTATACCATTATTTAGGACTGTTTCATAAACTGTTTGACCACAATTTCATCTGGATTAATACTTTTGTGTTTACATATGCAATTCAAAGTGACAGTGTGAACCGTTGGACTGCTCTCTTCACACATGGACTCAATACTGACTTTGCACTAGGAAGCTGGCATGGTAAAGTCTGTTAAATGTCGGGTTCAGCTGACTTGGACATTTTTGGTGTCACATACCTGTGTGGCTCCTCTGTGTAACGTCTATATAACGTTCAAGGTTGCATTATACTGTATGTCTGAAAACTTTTCAGATTCCCGCTGGGGACTGTTGTTGCTTAGTTTCCCGTCACTTTCTATACTGCAAGTCATCAAATAAAGGCATCCCGTCTTTAAAAATGGGTCCAGTGGACATTAAACTAGGATTACATTTAATTCACTCTCCTACATTTCCTTAAAAATACATATATAACACTCTCAGATGGTTTCTCTTGGTGAGAAAAGAAAGGAGAGAAAAAAAACACAAGGACACATTGTTGGCCCTAAACTTACAGCATTTACTGTTCACACTGAAATATGTGTAATCAAAACATGAGAAGAGAGAAAAGTTCCCTGGAAAGGGTTCTGTGTTTTCTTCAATGTGTCTTAGCAAAGATCATAAGGTTTGATCACACAGTTTCAAAGTTTGGACGGTCACCTGATCCTCTGTGTGTGTGTGTGTCCCAAAGGCCTTCAGGCAACAGTATAATAGACTATACCCATCCTAGGGGCCAAACCTCTCAAACCCTTCCTCATGATCAGGTCTGACAGACACCAGGGGAGCAGACCGTCAGGCTAATATGATGCTCTCATCTGATCAGAGGAAATGCAACTTTTAAAGAATTAATAGAGAGTTAAGTGATCAAAAACGTCCATTTTGACCATAATGGTGTTCTACATAAGGGTCTTGGTTCATCAAAATAACTTATCAGTACTTAAGTACTAAGCTATTAATGGAATATAAATTAATTCATAATTTGGGTAAATAGATGCAGATGTGGATTTCTAAGTTAACTTTCAGGAAAGGTTGAAGACAGAAGTAAAGGTAAATCCAAAATGTATAATGGAATAAAGATGCAATGTCTTTGTTTCAGGTAGTTGTGAAAAGAAGTATAACTGAGTTGAAATAGAAAACTGCTCGAGAACAAAAGATGTCTGTAACCCAATGGCACAGACTAATAAAAGAATTTAAAACAAGTAGCCTGTGTTTTATAAAAAAAAAAAAAAAGCATGGTGCATGTGATGGCAGGCTCCTCTTTCAAACTGTTTTCTACCGACTCAGTCTATCAGCACAAAACCGCTGGACAATGACAGTGAATCAATGCATCAGTGGTGGGCAGTGAGCCAACCCAGACACAGAATGGAAGACTATATCACAAACCCTTAGTTACTGTGGCAGAATACCACTATGACGTACATCTGTTGGCATTGAGATCACACAGAAATCAATGCCTTTCTTGAATTTATAGTCTAATGGACAAAGTGATGAATGTACAGTACAGTACACACTGACAATATATTCAGTTTGTTCAGTAAAATACAGCCAGCTGTTTAAAAGACCATTTCTGTGTTGTTATCTTTTGAACGATTCCTACTTGACTTTTATGTTTTGCAGCTTCTTATTATTCCAAGAAAATAAAAAATAATACCTGAAGTGTTGTGCAGAGCAGAGGTCTTCATGGGTCTCAGATCTGTGATGAGATGTATGTTACTATTTGTTTATATGTTTTCTATATGTTTTCTCTGTCTCTGCTTAGGTCTATTTGGCTCGACTGTACTTCGGATCAAGTCTAATTATATTCGGTTCTATCCGGGTCGGCTCTCTCTTTTTTAAAAAGAGGTTTAGGTTTCACTGGTCCCTTCAGGTTCAGAGTATCGGATGTGTGAAGACCTCTAGTGCAGAGCATGATGGAGTGTAGCAGATGGTAGCAGTGCAAGGCAAAGTATTTACTACTGCAGTTAATGGGTCTAAATTGAGCAAAACCATCGAAGAAGAAGAAATTAAATACTGTCGTGTTGTGATCGTTTGAAAACAGCACATCGTTTTGACAACAGCGGTAAATGGGAGTTCATCTGTCAGCAATCAGTATTTCAAGAGTGACACAACCTCCCACCAACCGCACACACAGACACACACAACCTTCTGTAAACAAACCGAACAGATCCCTCGATCATCATCACACAGCTGTAAACACAGATGTGCTCAGAACCATGTCCTGTAGCAGAAACAGACAGGGCTGAAGAGGAAGCCAGGAAGAATATACTGTATGAAGCTGATGTTCTTCCATGCACATGGAAGTTCACACTGAAGAACTGATGTAGCATAAAAAGGCATAAAGATTATTTTTAAATAAACAGTTTGAATTAGAGCCGTAATACAGATTAGGTGTAGATGAATTTCAGAGCCATAAGTTGCCAAGACGACACATATTCCCTCAGTCCAACATGATGTTACATTGAGGAGTAGGGACATTTTTTGAATTCTTCTGTTCTATATGAAGTTTGACCTAATGCAGAAATGGTCCTTTCTGTCACAGACAATACAGCCATTGTCCTCCAGAGTTGAGGAGCCTTTTCCTGAAAGGCTATCTGCCTGGTGGCCCCAGGCTAATTTGGGCTGGGTGGAGTGGGGGGGTCACAGGGCACATGCTTAGCCTGGTTTTGGCTGGTGGTCTGAGCAGAGATCCTTCAGATCACTACTTAGGTCAGGTGCTCAATTTGCTTGAGATAATCTGACAAAATGAGCTTACATGGCTTCCAAAGTCTGTTTCAGGAAATACAACAGTCCAAGAGAACAGAACACGCTCGCTCGCACGCACCGAAACTGTAAAAGAGCTGTCAAGTTTGTACCATTGAATAACGTGTGGCTGTGGTTGTGTGGCTTTCTTTCATTTCCATGACAAATGATCTATTTGCAGCTGTTCAGCAACAAGGCCGTGTTAGGCTGCAGTGAGTGAAAGGACATCAAAGAAATTATTCAACGTTATTGGGAAATGCAAATACAGTTTCTTGCAAACAGATGCAAGCATGGTAATCATCTTCTCATCAACTCTTTGTAACCGTGTGTGTGCTTTTGCCAATATTTCAAACCGTTGCTTTAAAAAGTGGATAACAAGTGTTTGGCAAAGGGTTGTACATTTTTCACTTTGTCAGCCATGATTTATCCTGACAATAACGGCCATCCTTTTCTTTCCCCCTGTCCTGCCTGCTTTTTAGTTCAGCACGCAAGTAAACTGCAGCAAGCAATGTTAAGTAAGCATTAACCACTTCAAGAAGAAAATAGCAATAAG
This sequence comes from Anabas testudineus, assembly GCF_900324465.2. Lineage (NCBI taxonomy): Eukaryota > Metazoa > Chordata > Actinopteri > Anabantiformes > Anabantidae > Anabas > Anabas testudineus. The sequence goes on along the minus strand of NC_046614.1, from coordinate 19,418,428 downwards.
ATGCAACACAACACTCCCATTTGACCATAACTCCACAAACTGAGTTAAAAAGGCTCAATAAATCACAAAAAAGTGCAACAGCGTCTCAGTCATCCAGGTCATAGCTATCCCAAAGATGCTTATCCCAGAGGCAAAAAGCCCCTTTTGTGCAATAGCTGATGTCACAGTCCCCAACAGGCACAATATTATATTATTTGAAAGCAACACATCCACCCTTACGTCCATTTGCAATGTTTTATAAAATCAGTGAACAGATACAAGTTGCACTAGATGAACCAGAGTCTGAAAAACGTTGTAGATACTGTAAACAGTCTATATTGACTTTTCAGGTCCAACACAGCACTTAGAATATAATTATAATACAGTATGTTGATAAATGAAGTTCCATCTACATCATTTTGCTCATCAGAATATGGATACAAGTGTTTTGGGGTAGAAACTAGATAGAAGAGAGAGAGAGTGGCAACTATTGCCGACTTGAAAAGTTAATGATGGTTGAGAAAGATGACCTGTGCTGCATCTCGCTCTGCTAGGCCTTTGCACTAATCAAATATGAATGTTTCATAGAATGAAGATTAAGCCCTTACTTCCTGCTTGGTTCCATGAAGTCAGCTGTCTTTTGAAACGGGCTGGGTTGATGCGGCTGATGAAGGCCAGATGTGGATCACCACAGTATACACATTTTCCTTCTTCAGAGAAATTGAGAGTTACAGTGTTGCTTAACAAACAAAAGACCTGATCTTTAGTCCTGTGAGAAACCCCAGTCATACCACAGTTAGTTCACAATGTAGCAACCAAAACACTGTGTGTTAGTGTGTTAGGCCATGTGGATATTTTCTTTTATTCTTTCCTAAGAACTTTCTAAGGGCAAGACTATTGTTGTATCTCTTTTTCTACTTTCTTTGTTGTATCTTATTAAAAAAGTAATAGTGTATTCAGAGCACAGTATATTCTGACCTTCAGTTTACAGGAATAAGAAAGACTCATAAAGCACAAAATATTTTTTTCATTGTCAACAACTGCCTGTGTGCAACTGCCAGATTATAATTTCAAAACTATTTTGTGCTTACACAAGATGCAAACAAACAATAAAAAGATCTTCCTAGTATTTTTCCTCTCATGCAGCATAAAATGTAGCTGTGACTTTATGAAATGCTTTCTGTCCTCCAAAACCGCTATTCACTAATCAGTACTTATGTACTGTTAGTTCCATTTATTGCCAGACATGTTTCCTGCTCAGTTATGTTTATTTCTGAACATGTATGAGGTGTTCAAAACCTGTGATAAACAGCAGAAGTATTTGGTCTGGCCTGAGTGACTAAATGGCTTCCTCCAAATGAGTTTTACAGGAGATCAGTGCAAGGCCGGGTTTCAAATCCCCAAAGCCCCGTAGTGTCAAAGCAGGAAGAACCTGCTGATGTAACTAGTCTCTCACGGGTGTCTGGTCCAACTGTAATGTTCATAGAAGACAAATTGGGTCTAATCCATTATGTAGGATAGAAAAACGACAACACAGCTCCTACCAGCTGAAAAATGATTAGAAAACCAGAGGCCTGCTTTTCAAAACACGGCCATGACCACTGGTAAATACCAATCATGCCATAAAGAGTTCACAGCAATAATCAAAGCCAGTGTAATCCTTGTGTAATATGTAAGCAGATTCTGCCTCCATGTGTTCTTATTAGGATCCAGATGTTGGAGGCTGGTAGTGACAAATACAGCGATGTCCCTATTTTTAAAAGATCTCAACCTTGTTTAATTTATGAGGAGAGTACAGTAAAAAAAAAAAAAAAAGAAAAGAAAAGAAAAACAGCTTAAAAGGCAGATTTTCCAGTGACCTTGTGTTTTTCATCTTGTGTGAGATGAGAGACGGATCCATACAAACATTAGCCATCAGCCACATTATTTTCTCCACACCTGGATTAGTTCATACCGTCTCACCTCAAAGCTCAAATGGTTTCTTGAAACATTAGCACTATTCAGTCAAACACCCACTCTGTGCTTTGAATGCATTTTGTAACTCTACCCCGTGTAAGATTTGGTGTTGACAATTATGTCCGTTTAGAAAAAAAAAAAGAAAAAAGAAAAGAGTTTTACAATTTCACCAATTTAACATCTGGAGAGATTCTCAAATTCCTGGTCAGCAAGTTGTTTTGCACTTCTAGGATGTTGCAAAAAGAAATTCTCTCTTCCAGTATTAAGAGTTCAAGAGTTCAGCAGTACTGAATATAATATCAGCTGAAAAATCCTTTGGAAAGGTACTAATCTCCAAAATTAATTCTCTAAAGTGGGTGATCCCAAACATCTGGTGCCGTTTTTGACAGGAAGAAACCCAAATGATGACAGTTTGGCTTTTCTGCAGCCACATATCATGATAAAGGCCACCTGGACAATAAAACCTGAAAGGATTTCTACTGTAAAATAATTTCCCAAATAAAACAGGTCTTTACTCACTCTGAATGCTTTTTTTTTGTTTTGTTTTTGTTTTTTGCATTAAGTATAAACACAATAAAAACAAAAATAGAATATAATATGAACAAGTAGTATAGACAGTATACAAGTATAAACTGGGGGGTCAGCACACTTCAGCACAAATAAGACTGATGTCATGTCCAAACAGAAGTTGTGGCAACAGCAGTAGCAGCTTCAGTGATGCATGCATGTCTATGCTGAAGACACAGAGAGAGTACAAAGTGCATGTCCACCCACATTTTGAAAGAGGGGGTTCAGCAAAGTCAGTAAAATTCATCTGGGGGGGACTTTTATGTCAGTAAGACACTAGAATCTGAACAATAAACTTTTGATTAGTACTGATTTTAGTTTTATCTGAATTCCACATTTAAACATAATAGCAAGTGAATTATCAACACTTTCTGGTGGCTAGCAGAAAGGCAGGCACTAGGACCTGCAGCATGTCACCGTCTGACAGAGGTTGCAGCCTTTCAGGCGCTTCTCACTTACTTTCAGAACAATATTCAAACAAGTGCAAGACCCAGAAAGGACTGTTTGGGATAATTAGCAAAGAAATCATTATTCTGTTCCCTGGCATCTTGTGGAATTGCACACAAGCTGGATTATATTTCAGTAATCCTCTGGAGTCTTACGTCAGTGAAGAAGAAGAGGAAGAAGAAGGGAGCTTTTGCCGAGGTAGAAAACTACTTCACTTTCATCTACACTGCATGCATCTACACTAACTTACTAGTGTATAAAATCCCAGGCAACGAAGTAGCTGAGCTTTTAAATGTTTAGTTTTACATTAACATAATTTCAGACAAAGAAAATTAGCTTTTTAGAACCCTGCATACTTTTACATAAGCAAATTAGAGAAATGAATGTATTTAATTAAGTTTTATCAACATAAACGTTACTGAACACTTTTGGGAGATTTTTGCATTTCCTCTTCTTATGTGTTATCGTAATGATTTTACTCAGGTTGGTATGTATTAGACTGCTAGTGAGGGTTAATGTTTGAGGATCAGATCCAACAGGGAGCCGATCATCTCCTCCATCCTTTCACAAACTGCTGAAGCTTAGCCTCGGGCTCATCAGGTTACAATAGCACCTATCAGACCTGCACTTGTCTCCTTGGGCTAGGTACTGCTCTCAAAGCATTCCTGCAGAGTTTTTGTATTTCTATGGTATGTTGCATTGGAAACAAGGAGCTAGCTGCAGGGTAGTTTTCCTCAAATTATGTGTGGCACTGAGTTGAGACAAATTATTGCATTCTTGACATTATAGCAGGTGATTATACTCGAAAAGACTTGCTATGCTATTTTGGTGTTCTTAATTCAACAGGCCTTTAAATGCATGAGGCTCGTTTTAGAAAGATTTGATTCTATTGCTATTAACTTATCTTTTGTCTGAACAGTGTGTAGCGAGTTTACAGAATGAAAGTGGGTCAGTATTTGCACTACACTGTAAACAGGGACAGCAACTAATTTATAACCTATTTATCAAGTGGCATGAAAAATCAACTACACCATCGATAGTCTTCTGCTAGTCTTCTCCAACAATAGAGGCTGTGGTCAGTTTACAATGAAAAAGAGTGTGATGAAAGAGAGGGAGGGCTGCAGGTAGGATGCTGGTCTTGATGTTTAATTAAGGAACATTAGGCACAATTTGCCACAAACTCTTCCTCAAGGTCTCTCTGATAGTATCTACAGTTGGGACACAGGTTTTTAAGGGATCCATGAACCAGCAGTCGATTCACAATGCTTTCTTCAAAGGAGATTTTGAGTCATGTTTTTTGACATGGGAAGCTGAGTGCACAAAATGTTTGGCAGCTGTGGTTAAACACACACTGGCCCAGCAGCATTCTTGTCCTGCATTTCACCAAGAGAGAAAAATATAGACAGAAAGCCGACTACCTTCTGAGTGATGCAAAGGTAGAACGAAAAACCTTCTAACATCTTAACATCATCCTGATGCACAAACTGTACAACAGTGGGACATCTGTAGCTGAAAGTATGCTGAAGTAGTTAAGTGCTGAAAAACGTACGAAAGAATAATATTATAATAATAAAGATTAGGGAAAACAATGCTGCGAATGCTGAACATCAAAGTTCAATCTTGTGAGGCATGAGTGAGTAATGTCCTTAAACTGCTTGAAGCGATTCTTCATTTACAGTGATATAAAAGAGAAAAACAGCACCTCATCACATCTAACAAAGTGAAACCAGAGAATGTTTTAGGGAAAGCTAAACTAAATGCCAATCATCTCCGCTAAATATTTCATCACTACTCCAAACCTTCTTCCCCTTGGTCCAGTAATAATACAAACGCTGTCAAGCGGAAAAGTATCTCTCCACTGAACTACACATGACTGTCTTAAGTGTCTTCTTTTTTCTGGATCTGAAATCAGTATTTAAAATAGCAATACAGGAGTCCAGTGTAAATACATGCAACTGAAAACTAGCTTTTCCATTTGGCTGCAAACTAACTAATTAAGAACACATGGTTTGTGCGGCTATAGATCTGTTTACACCAACCCTTTTCACATTTCTTCAAACAAACTTAGATGCATTAAATTTTACACTTCTTAAGGTGAAGGATGGTAAAAAGTGGAGTTTTTTCCTCGTCTTTCTATCTCAGTCTTTTTCCATCTCTCCTGGTATGCAGAGCATTAACGGACATCAGTGAAAGTTTTCTGCACACCAGCTGTAACTCTTCATTGCCGAACAATCTGTTTCACAGGTGGATGAACTGTTCTGTCAGTCAAGGTTCAGACTCTTTAGACAAATGTATGGTCCATCTGAGTGGAACAAGAGCGCCAAAATAAAACTGCTTTTTTTTTTTTTAAATCACCATATACCACCTTTCCACTGTAACATATCACAGTTAAAGCAATATAACTTAATTTCAGAATTGGCTTTAGGGTTTACAGTGTCCAGCATTAGGGCTTGAGAAAAATAAGTCATTACAAGAAAATAATGACAAAAAAATAACTGGGAGCTACAGGACCTTGAGTTGTATTGCTGGAGTCAAAAGTCTGCATCACTTTGGCAACAAAACATTAAAGAAATTAAGAGTAGTGATGACCACTGTGGCTCCCTCTATTAGAAAGAATGGCTTTTCTCTGAACAGTGTCACACTTGAGCTTCTGGCGCAGAAGTCTTGTAATTGTTTCTTTACGTCTCATCTCTTTTGTTGGAATCCTCCTATTAGACCAACCAGTGTGTAAGGAAATGTGTGTGAAAGCTGAATAAAGTTGTTTTAGCTTGACATTAAAGTATGACAGCAAGACTCCATCTAAAGTTCCAAATGTTATCAAATGTCAGTGATTCCCAGTTTAGTCAGGAATTAATAAATATTGACCTGATTTTCCCCGAGCTACTGTATATGATGAACTACTAAAGAGTACAGAGGCTCGACTTTTTACTGATAAGCTATTCATAAAGCAGCATTACTAAAAATCCCCTCTTCTCCTGTCTAAAGAGCAGGAATGTAATTGCCAAAAATTACAGGAGCTTCTGTTATTCTTCCACTTACTGGCATCAAACCTAATAAGTCTCCCTTCATATATAATTCCACCAGCATGTATCCTTCCATGCAGACGTGTCCAATCGTCTCTTATAGCCCGGGGTACAGTTCAAGGAACATAGTACCCATGTACAAACATGGAAACGAAAAAAAAAAAAAAAAAACATAGGCTACTGTAAACGTACTGTTGTGCATTCTCATTGTTAACTTAACCTAATAAAGATGCCTCCTGCTGTATTTTCAGCAATCAGGCTGATGCATTAAAATTGCATCTAAAATTCAAACAGAGTAAAAGTAAAATATCTGTAGGTATGAGCAGCAGAGATACTGCAGGCCTGTGCCTGTGATCGAGCTGCATTAGCTCTCTCCACTGAAGTGCCCCTGCAAGCAGGAGTACCTCATCATCTCAGAGTGAGAGTTACAATAAGGCCACACACACAGTGTGTGAACTTCAACTCATTCTCTTCATCCTGCACACCAACTCAACCCTGTAAGTCAAATACAGCCCAACTTCTACTCTTTCACACAGTCATGTCTGATTTAACAGTATATCAACACAGTGTTTAGAAGGAAAACTTGCTTCACAGCCTTTATATGAAAAAGAATTATGCTTATATATTTATTTTCCATTTAAATCAATGTTTCGACCTAAAACCAATACCAATGATGACTGTTTTCACCTCTGCTGCTGAAGGTATTGGGTTTGCCCATTGATTCGCTGTTTGGCGGTTTCTCCAAGCTTGTAATTGCCTGGGTCACTACAGGTCTAGAGCGCAGACTAATTGCACAAAGGAATCTTTTTCATTTGAGCCACTAAAACAAATAAGGCAGAAGCCCAGACGACCACTGAAAGTGACCGGATACAAACAGTCAAATTTGCTAAAAACAGAAGACGCCAAACACAGCACCACATATGCATTTTGACTTAAACCCAGTCAATTCTGTGGCATCACTTTATTTACCCTGCATAACAGCAGGTGTGAATTTATTTGGACAGAACTTAACCATAATATAGGGATACGGAAAACTGCTGTGACAAAAATAATGGCTGCAGTAAAAGAGCCGCAAAGGTGTCAGATGGTGCTGTGTACACGAAGCCATTTGATTGGACGTAAAGGGCGTAGATATCACATGCTCAGTGAACCAGGACTTTAAACAATCAATTTGGACTTTACCACAAAATGTCAAAGCAAAGGTGGAAACGAAAGCCAGAAAAGGAAACATGCTCTTTTCCGCAAGGTGGCAAAACTATGATGGCCAAGACCAAACTCATACTGTCTCGTAGTAGCTGGAGCTGCTGGACAATTAATGGAAATCTTTTGGCTAAGAATGATCAGAACTTAAAAACATCCAAAAGGAAAAAAACAAAAAAACCAAAGAAACATCCTGGTTTTCATTTGTTGAAAATGAAAACAACATTTAAAACATTTTAGTGACACACAGAAGAAGAGGCAGCACAAACATAACTGACCACAAGTCAGTTCCTGAAGAAACAAACACCACATGGACTGTTGCTAATAGAATATTCATAGTGATTAAAACTGGCGTGGACTCTGAATGGTCTCATTGGCCGTCCTTGAAGATACAGAAACAGAAACCAACAGCAATAAACAGAGGTGTGTACATGTGAGTCTCCAGCTGTTCTACAGCTAAAATAGTTTTTCTCTACAGAAGTCCACAAATGTAAAGAGTGTGGTGCTTTATGTTGAAGTCTACATTATTTTAATTATGCTCAGAACAGACTAAACAATAATGAAGTGGAGATTCAGGAGGATGTGAAAGTCTGACCAAATAACAGAGCAGCTATTCTGTCACTGAAAACCATATCTGATCTGGCATCTGCCAGAGTAATGTTCCCCAGTAAATGAAAAGGGCCTTCATTTTTAAAAAATGTTTCAATCATTTGCAACAACAGGAGAGCTTTAAAGCTCCAGGTCACCGAGGCTGCTTTTTTTTCCCCCCACAATTTCAACTCTTGAGCCATATTTAACTAACAAGTATCCTTGATGATAATGTACAGTTCATCTCAGGCGACCGATGTCTGGCAAGGTTTGAGCAAACTGCACAAACTAAACGTCGGCTGCATTGTTGGGTGTGTGCCACTGCATGATGAAAACAGAGAACACCACATACGCTGACTCCCTCAAGTCATTGTTGTAAAAGTTTATTTAACTAATTTGCAGTACTTGAGCAGGGGCCCGTTTCTCCACCGAGTCCGTTGTGTTTAGTTACAGTGTGTATAGAGACTGGGGTCAGCTGCGTTTCCTCAGAGCAGTGAGACCAAACACAGCCATCAGTGAGTAATGAAACTGTCCTTGTTAAATCTTCCATTTACCATCCTCATGTGGTTGTTTCTGTCAGTCAGTGATTATATTTCAGGTTGTTGGGTTTGGGCAATGCAAAGAAAGATGATGCTCGCTTTGCGACACATTCTTTCTGTGGCTGTTTTCATTTATCTTTGATGTCATACAGTTCAACGGAGTTTGCAGCGTGTGTGTGCGGCAACACGTGTATTAACCGAGTGGTCAAGAGAAAGTAAGTGGAAAGTTCTTTTGTTTAGCTTGTAAACATTAAATCACAAGGCTACATTATAATTTCTGCTCATTGTGTATCTTATCACAAGAAGCATAAACAATAGGCTCCTATTGTCATTAAGATTTCGCAATCAGTGTTTGCTCTCGATGGTAACTCTGAAGTTGCATCACCAACAGTGTTGGATGAGAAGTCAGAATCTAGCTCTTGAGCAGATTGCTGACTGACTGGCCCGCCCTGATCTGCTCTATGACTTGGCTTCGTTCGGCCTCAGTTTGGACCTCATGTTGTCATCAGGTCTGAGAGCCAGTCAGACTTTCACACATCTGCCTTAGATCACAACCAATTGCCAGCAGAGGTCTCATTTCTTAACAAAAGGTCATATTGTGTTTGAACCAATTTCCCACATAGTTGTCCGATAAGTAAAACAGAAAATTGCCATAACTAGATCCAACAGGACAGGGAAAATGGGAAATTATGAGCTGCAATTGCATGCTATTATCTTTCAAGTTGCCAAAAGCAAAAATAGGACATTTCACTTCCCTACAACTCATGGGCAAGCCGAGGCAGGTATGCAAAAGTACAAACCTTAAGTGTAACCTTAAATGTGTTGCACATGTGTCCCTGATGCACATGAAATGGTCTCACTGAAGAGCCCACAGCACATGTTAGCATAACAGAAGTAAAAGGTTATTCAATTCTTACACATTAAGTGTGTTACGTTTGATTCAAGACATTTTTATGGCTACAAAGGACACAGGTTAATGCATTTTTAAGGTTTGGATACTGGAGAATGCTGAACAATATTTATCAAGTGTATTCACAGCCACTGTATCCAGAGTTTCAAACACTGCTTGTATTAAGAACTAAACTAGCACATACAACAGTTTTAAATATTGTTACTGTCCACAGCAAGCTAGAAAAACATTGAAGGCCTTTGTAAAAGACAGTTTTAAATATCTTTAAAGGGAAATTAATTAAAAGCTTTAAGATGTTTCAAGACAAGATGCTGATGCAGCATATTATGAGTTTTGATTGTGTCCATGTCAGATTTAAAATGTGTGTTTTCATACTATAGTCAGTTCTTTATTCTGTTTAACTGAAGCTTCATCATTTACTGTAAAAGTAATGTCAAAAAACTGTTTGAAAAAGGCAAATAATTCATTTTAATTATGTTGTGTTTACAGAAAATCTGAAACTAGATCTTAACTGACTTTTACTGTCCTCGTCCTGAACCAAAGCTGCAGTCTGTTCACTGAAAGTTTGCTGCTCCATAATCCAGTTTCTATCTTCTTATCCACTCAGGTTTTAGTATTTTATGAATCAACACACTTAAAGATTCAAATGCACACTGACAATATATAATTCAGTGATCAACAGACCTCATTCCAGTTTAACTTTCCAACAAACTCATAACTGTGTCCTCCAGTCTTTAGCCCACTGCCATCTATTACCTCCTGTGTCTTTGTCAAACACAGGTTGACCTAATGCAGGTTGGCTCTGACAGAAAAGGTATTTGGACACAGTTTTAATTCTTTAATACAAAAGCATCAACACTTACTATGTGCCTTGAAAACATGCACTTATTTTAATATCCCATTATTATTATTATCATTGTTACATCATTCACCCAGTTAAACACAATATCGCTGCACGTGTCACTTTCTAGTGCTGCTGCCATTTCTCTAATGTTTTTCCCCCCCGCCCCAATTTTACCTTTACCTCTTCCTGATCTGACTTGTAAAAAATAGCTTCAGGAACAAATATACAGGACAGTTACTATAGTAACAAAATGATCCCCTATTTACTTTTGACTGAAAACACTATTCAAGTTAAGGGATGTTTAGACACCATCATTGCTGCGGCTTCCTGCCTCTCCTTGTAGCACAGCAGAGCTGTATTCAGGGTTAATTGAGGGATTCCCATCTATAAATTAAGATGCAAGTAGCTCAAGACTCACAACACACTGTGTAACAACTGCACAGATTGAAATGGTTTGTCTGTAAAGTCTAATTACAGTGGAAAGCAGAAATTCTGTGACTGTCTAGCAATTTAGACACAAAGGGGAAAATTATCATAAAGTTTCATTTGTTCCGAGTCCATTTCAGAGAGATGTAATCCTTTTATTAAGGTTGCTTCGCTTTATTTCTGTTTTTAAAACCCAAATGATTGCTACGGACAAGAGCCACCATTAAGAAAATTGCCTCCACAGTTTAGTCTACATTTAGTTTAAAACATGTCTGTCACTGAACAATCTAAATTAGATCCATCTACAGTCTTCAGAACCTCTAACTGCAGATCACTACAGAAATGCTAATTTGAGTTATATCTGCATTTTTTGTCAGCCTCAGAATAAACACTGATTTTAGTACGATGACGATTCTTTACTTATATGTAGATGACTGTATGAAATTATGATATATCAGGTGAAATAGTTATAGTTGGGGTAAAAATCTACACAAAAACTGAATACAATGATTTGCAAATATTCATAACAGAACATAGAAAACAAAACATAATTCTGAAAAAATACTTTATGCTTAGGTTTCCAGCCTTTGTCTGTCTCAACTTCGAGTCATTGTGCTGCCATTGATTTTATACACAGTCCTTTCAACAATCCAACGTTTTTGGAATTAGGGTTGTAACATACAATTAAAATATCATTTGCAGTCCTAAATAGTTGTGTATTAAATTAACTAGAGATCAAATGATGTGAAATCTGAACAAAATGTGTTTGTGTTCAGATTGTGTTCAGCAGGTTAAAAAGGAAGGAAAGAGGGAAGAGAAAGCTTAGAAACAGTATTGATCTTCATTAGTCAAGACAATAAACAATAGTATTCACATACTTCATACAACAGATTTTACCGAGGCTTTCATTCTAGGAACTTTTGAGTTTGAAGGCTTAAATTCAACACAAAGCAAAGCATCGACCTGTTGAGCAGCTATGCACGAATGACCGCAGCAACATAATGAGCCATATGTCATTCAAAGTCCGCTGGTGGCTTTCAGATAAAGTCACCTGCACCTTCCTCCCTCTTTGAATGAGAGCCAGCCTCGGTAGGATCATGTTACCAGAGGGACTGTGTGACTTTTACCATATGAATGAAGCCACTGCCATGTTTTTTCAGAGGGAGGTTGATTGTTCCTGGTCTGCAGAGTCGATTGTGTGCCACACCGGGCTGCTTGTCAGTCAACCCAGACAGGGTTCATTAAACTGACTCCATTAGAGCTAATGAGTTGTAGGTCAGTGGTTGTGGGTGGCCTATCCATTCAGGGCTAACATGCCTCGTAACTGACTGGCCTGCTGATTCAGGTAATTCATGCCAACAAGTGACAGATTGTTTTGTCTGCTTCCATTACACAGCAGCCTCAAACTATCTGCAGCAGTAAATGCTAATGCACAGTTACGCTGCGGTCTATAGACTCCACATGCAAACAGCAGCGGCAGCAGTGGCACAGGGTTTGCAAATAGTCCAGCGGCAGCAGTAAAGAGTAGAACAGCTTAAATATACCATGATGTTGATGGTGATGCATTTTATTTTATTAGATCAAATGTTGATCTTGAACCTTAATCATGAAACTGAAGGATTGTCTTTTTATTGAGATATGTGCCAGGTGTTTTCTAAATTAAGTGATCATGTCTAAAAAAGTAGAGAAAATATTAAATTACACTTTCCCGGTTATGTTTATATATTCTTTGTTGTTTCATCAACAGTGCAACTAGTTCTGCCCTGCTCCAGTCAGTTACCTCACAACTGGATTTATTGTGTGAAGAGAAAGTGAAATGTTGATATTCGATGCCAACGTTCTGATCTCATCACTTCCCACAAGCTCAAAACAACAAGGCTGACTGAGCAGCGCCAGTGGTAGATTTTAATGCCAAAGCCTTGTTAGATACAGAGAATATTATAGATAGATACTGCTGTATATACTGCATCTACACACAGCTACATCATCATGTTAAGGCAGACGGTCCACTCCAGGAGGCTGCTACTGTGTGCTGGCTCAGTGGAATGGAAAACTAGGGCACTTAAATAGACTGATAGATAGATAGACATCACTGATTGTGTTATTTGCACCTGTGTTTTTGTCCGGGTCAGAAGAATCAATCAAAGAATAACCCACAGCAAACAAAATAGAAAACACAGATTAACAGACATCATGTAATAGTTAATGTCTTCAGTTTACAAACAATAAAACAAAAGCTGAAGTTGAAAAGCACCAAAATTAAGCTTTTACCAATAAGTATTTGACAATAAAGATTGAGTAGATAGTTTAGAGCAATGAAGGATATATGAGAAAATAAATAATAGTAAAAAACAAATCCCCATCTCAACACAAGCGCTGGTTCACCAAACACAAAGTTGAAGGAAATGCTATAAATGACACACAGAGGCTGTCCATCATTCATTTTAAATAACCCAACAAAACCTAAGAAAGAAAATTTATCAAAAGCCAAAATAAATGAAATCAATGCAAATACCTGACACATGAGCATAAAAGGCTTTTACCAACCAACACATCCACAGAAGCCTTTAACTATTAAACCCATTTACAAAAGAAGCTCATACTTAGCTTGATGAAGTGAAGTGTTGCTCCTTTCAATTTCTCATCATTCCCAGATCCAGACTTCCCTGTTTCAGGTGTCGTTTGAGGTCGACAGGTGAACAAACCAACTTATGAGACGTGACTTTATCAACAGCGACTACAGCCCAGGTTTATAGTCGAGGTCGAGCTGGTTTAAATAAGCCGCATGAAAAGATATAAAGTGGAGCTGTAAAGTTTTACTTTAATGATGCCTTCAAAAGACAAACACGCTAGTTTTATGTCAAAGTCCGGATTTTTATTACCTCGAAAACGCACTATTTGTAGCTCAGGTGTGTGTGATATGTTCGTTGTCTAGTACTACAATACCCATAAGCCTCAGCTGCTGTCGGCATGGAGATATAGACAGCCAGCGTCGAATCAGCTGTTGCCAATTAAGAACATTTTAACTTGAAAATGGGAATAAAATTTACAAATGATGTTAAAATTGTGTAATTTTGACACTGATTCTATATATAATATATATAATATAAAAACGTAATGTTATGGCACCTCATGTTACTTAAACTACGTTTAAAATACACTTTAATGAGCATGTTTATTATTACTATAAGTACATTTTTAGTAGTTTTAAATTGTTGTATTTGTCACTTCTCAAAACTACTTTTTAGTTTCACAGCACTGTTCTGCAGCTACACTATTTTCATGCTATTTTTAGCCAATTCATTTTGCTCAGTTGTTCAAGTTTTCTTTTTCATTTAAGTTTGTTGTATTTAATAGTATATAAATCATTTAAATAATTATATAATAGGTCCAGTACAGCATACGGCATATATTAATAGTAAATGAATTTAAGACATAATCACATACAAAGTGAAGAGTGGGTTATAACAAAATAGAAAAAGTTGCACTTGAAGGGATAAAAACAGGCGTGTAAGGTGCATTGTGTCTGCAAATGTCAGCGTTAGCAGCGTTCTTTATCTGTACTCCTCAACTTTTGCCCCGAACTGTCCCCAGTAAGGTTTTAACAGGGTCTTGTGAATGTTATTATAGAAAGTTGTTCATGCTGATTCAATAGCATTTCCCGCAGTGTTATCATTGGCATATTGAGCTGCAAACATCCTGTTCAACATCATTCCAGCGCTGTTTTATTGGGTAAGCTCTGGGAAGTGTGAGCGCTTTTTCGGGAACCAAATCAGAACCAACAGGACACAGTGACTACACTATGATATGGCTCGCTGTCTATACACAGAGGAACCTATGGTGGGCCAAGTAATCCCACTTCCTTTACTGCTGCACCATCAGTGTTATTCGACCAGGTGACGGTATTTTTCACTCTCCAGTCATCAGCTGATCATGTGGCCGTATGCTGCTGTAGCACATCTGCTTCTAGGATTAATGAGTGGTGTGATGTGAGATGATCCAGTGCACACCAGTGTTGTACGGCAATGTTATAAGCACATTTGTATCCCACATAGTAGCTTGAATGAATGTTGCCACTTCTCTGTCACCATAGGATGAGATTAAATATTAAATATATTTAAATATTTTATTCAACAGCTCCTAACTTATAAAGGGAATGAATAGAGCCCATTACTTCCTTTCTGTTTTTGGTTTCAAGCACTTTGAACCATATCACCTTGTGGTCATCAGCAGATGGAAATTGTTCAGTTGTCATGGATGTGTTGACAGTGAGCTCATCTACTGTGCTTTTATGACTTGTCAGCATGAGATGAGAGCATGAGAAGTCCAGCTCCATGACTAATGACGTCAATCCACTGATAAACATTGTGTTATATGGTTGAAAGCTCCAAAATTATCAGTAATTCTTTGACTTTGACTCAGGAATGTAGTGTCCAACTATTTCCAAAGTTGAGAATGAAGTTTGATGCTAAAATACACATTTGTAAAAAAACAATAGCTGCTCACAGATTTGTGTACTGGGTATTTTTGTGCTTTATGTAGAAATACGTAAAGAAAATGTTACTGAAACATGATATACATGTGTTGTGCTTGAGGGAATTAGCGTAAGGACAGTGTTCAGCTCAGGTCGCCGTGTTATTTAAACAACTCATTCTGCAGTTGAAGGATCATAGATTTAAATCCAAGGACAGCCAGAGACTACTATTTTTTTAGGTGCTGTAAAACAAGAACATTTCCTCTTTACATGGAAGCAGCACGCGACTGCCCATTAGATTTACAGCCCATTTACTTTCTAAATAGCTTACATTCCTGTCTTTTCGCAAGCTTGCCATATCCCACACACTCACAGTTTCTAATTTCTATTTGTGAGGCAACACGTTCTCAGATTACTTTTGATCCATTGGTTTTCAGACACTAAGCAAGGTGTGACATAACATGTAATCGACTCGTGAAAGGGACGTCTGAGCACAGCGACATCACAATAGAACCAAAGGACAAAACTAAATTTAAGCTCCTGTTTCACTGTGATGCAGCTTGAATAGTGGCTGGGTTTTATTACAACGCAAAAATGAATCACAACACTCAACAAGCAGGGTGGAATAACTAAACAGAAAGGAACACAACTAATTATAACAGCAAGATCCCAATTTAAGAAAATGTATAATGGTGACATGTTCCAACTTCTCTGATGTTTGTGTGGCTTCACCAGTTTTCTAAAGGGTCTGGCTTTTACTTCTTTACATCTGTTTATTCAGGTACAGGAGGTTTAGGTCTAAACAAACCTCAAATGTCATTTATTAAGGCGTGTTAATAGAATTTACAACATTCATAGCAGACTACACTACATTTCACCTTAATAGGCTACATTATGCAGATCTGTTTTTTTATTTTGGTATGTTCAGTACAGTACATGAGGATCTGGTGAGCAGGAACAACATATTAACTTTCTCTTCCCGTATCAGCCTCACAAAGAATGTGTTTACAGTGGGTTTACGAGCAGGCTGAGACACTTTCTTTGCTTGTATCTCAGCAGGGCTGAAAAGCAGAGGCGTGCTGGATGGGGGTCATAGTCGGGCCTGATGGAAGGAGCCCAGAACTCAGTGAGCTCTGATCACGTCCTCTAGAAGCAATCAAGGTGCTACAGTTCATACGGAGACACTGAAAAGGTATAGACGGAGGTCTGCCACTAATTCTACATTTACCAGATTATAATTTCAGTAAGGTGATAATTCTACACTGAATTAAGAGGTGTTTTTAACATTTTGCCCACCTTACTGCATTTAGGTAAAAAGTATTATCACAGTTTAATATATAAGACATTTTTTCTTAAGCATGTGATTATGCGTAGCATCAAAGCTTTGACACTCGCCAACTGAATGGATGGATCAACCTCGCTTGTAAATCACTTTGGATAAAAGCGTCGGCCAACTGATTAAATGTCAAATGTAAATTTCCATGTAGAAGTGAAGGATTTTTACTTTTATCGCCGACCCAAGTCCAAACTTGTATTAAGCAAAATTTAATAAAAACTGACTTTGACCTATGTCATAAAATACGTTTTTTTTCTGCAGGTATTCGTCTTTGTCTGCAGATGATTTAACACAGGAAACACATAGGCACTGCTCCAGTTATGTGTCTCTGTAAAGCATGCCAGTGATCCAGCATTTGTCTCACCAAAGCCTTGGATTTAAAGCACTGGAAAGGAATCTATTTATCACTATTGTTATTACACCAGTGCTTTTCCAAAATTATTTTATATGAAGTATTGAAATATATGACCAGAAAGCTGACTGATGTATTGTGATAACTTAACTCTAACATAAAATGAGATCATTTTTATCATGTCTGAAATGAGATGTGACTTTTTTATCTATTTTTGCAAAATAAACATGTTTTGTAATTCAATTCAATCCAGTTCAATTTTATTTATATAACGCCAAATCACAACAGAAGTCATCTCAAGGCAGGCAGGTTTAAGGTTTAGGACCTTATAACATATAACTGTATACATAATTATATAAAAGTCCAATTCTCCAATTACCTGTGGAGAGGAAAAAATCCCTACAGACGAAGAAACCTGCAGCAGAACCATTAGATAGGACCAGTAACTGCACTCTGGAGATATGCAGCTCCAAGGCTGAGGATACCTGCAGAGGAGAACAGAGAGAGAGAGAGAGGAGGAAGCACAACTACAGGAGAGAGAAGACACAACATTAATGACATGCAATGGTGGCATTTAAATGGATAGAGGATAGGAGAGAAGAGGAGAGGAGCTCAGTGTATCAGAGGAGGTCCCCCAGCAGACTAACCTATAGCAGCATTACTAAGAGATGGTTCAGAGTCATCTGACCCATCTCTAATTATAAGCTTCATAATAAAGGAAATTTTTTAGTCTCGTCTTAAATGTAGAGAGGTGTCTGCCTCCAGAACCTGAACTAGGAGCATCTAAATAGCTGAAGGCTCTGCCCCCCATTCTACATTTGGAAACTCTAGGAACCACAAGTAAACCTGCACTCTGAGAACAAAGTTGCTGGGAAAATATAACTATGAAGTTTTAAAGATATGATGCAGCTTGATTATTAAGTGCTTTATATGTAAGGTGTGTTTAAAGTGTTTTAAACTCTATTCTGGATTTTGCTGGGAGCCAATATTGCCATCTGGAATATACTATGCTTTTTTTTTTTCGTCAGCATTCATCTCAAAGACTTTTTGCTCATTTATTTGTAGCTGGATGAATGTTTCCTGTTTCCCGCTTTAAAGGAACCTTCCTGTTTACTTTAGCAATCCTAATTGGCTGTATAAAGGAGGAAAGTCTCCTCTCCAGTAAACTGGTCTGAAATCATACTAATCATTTTAAAATCAATGGAGTAATGTTTTTTTATGTCCCAGTATTGCACCATACACAGGAAGACAGAGCAGAGAGTGCTTAAGTGTGAGGAGAGACACTTGGCTAAATTGGACAGACCTCACAAGCATTTATTGGTGTAATCATAGTTTACTATGATTACACAACACTATGATGGCTTCTTTGTTTTGTTGTGCCAACTATTTTAATCCAGTAGCACTCACCCTTACACCCGAGGCAAACGCAGCATATAATAAAGCTACCTGACAGGGCCTGCTAGCAGCACAGGTGTTGACACGCCTGAGAGTCCTGTTGTACTGTTAACTACAGCATAGAGCCTGTCAAGTCATTCAAGCCAGCAGGGACAGATGTTCTGTTGTGGTCTGTGTGTTGCGTGTATAAGTGTGATGAAACGATAACGATATCAAACGTGATTTCTGGGTTATGGGAAACACCACAAATAGTTTACTGTCCTCTTTTTGAATTCAGTTAAAGTAAATAATTTGACTATTAATCATTTAATTAGATATAAATCACTCCACTTCCTGTTTACGGTGTCTACACTTTAATAAGTGATTCAGAGACTTTGTTACGCTCTCTTTAATCTTTCAGACAATGCTGCATCTTAAATACTAAAAACCTTTAAAGGGTACATTATATGATCCAAATGATTGTACAGGTAATCAAATCTGAACTAATCCTAAAAATACGCATTTGTTCTGTAAACTGAAGACTGCTAAGTATTAAGTGTCAGACCTTTGTGTTAGGCCAGGTGCTACTACCAAAATTAAGTGTGATCAGTGTTCAACATGTTGCACCATGAAATGTGTGAACAAAACATCTACACTGAACTTGTTTCCACAACCGTCCACTTGCTCTGCCACTACATTTTACAATGCATACTCTATCTGCAGTAACAGATAAACAGTAAATGTTCTCTGTGCTTGTTGACAACCTCAGGTTGTGTGCCCATGAGGTCGTCCATGCTGGTCCTGTTCCTCTTCTTCAGTGCCCAGGCTGTGGCCGCCATCCAAGGGGACTCGTGCACCGCCACGACGGCACAGCAGCAGGATCTAGGCAACAACCCCAGCTCCATCCCCTCTGTCGATCCCAAGCTCTTCACAAAGCGCCGCTACCTCTCGCCCAGGGTTCTCATCAGCTCTCAGCCCCCAGATGAGGAGCCAGCAGGGACACAGGGTGCCGGTAGAAGGACCCGCAGGGGAGCAGGGCAGCCTCAGCACCGTGGGGTGTACTCAGTTTGTGAGAGCATCAGTGTCTGGGTGGGCAACAAAACCAAGGCCACGGACATCTCAGGCAACGAGGTGACAGTGCTACCAGACGTGAATATCAACAATGTGAACAAAAAGCAGTACTTCTTTGAGACAACGTGTCACAGCGCTCCCTCAGGTAGCTCAGGCTGTTTGGGAATCGACACCAGACACTGGAACTCCTACTGCACCAACTCACACACTTTTGTACGAGCGTTGACTTCATTTAAGAACCTGGTGGCGTGGAGGCTCATACGCATCAATGTGGCCTGTGTGTGTGTGCTAAGCCGCAAGTCCTGGCGGCAGTGAAGACTTTACTTGCACACCTCAGTCCCTCGAAGGCTCATACAGTCAGTCATTTACAGTGCATACAGACACATACTCAAGCTAATGTGCAGACAGCTGTGACTCGGTCTGCATGATATATCACCAAAGACTTTTCACCCTCTGCACAAAGTAAATTATTGGAATATGACAAAGTATCAGGACTGCATGTATGTACACCAGGCCTGGGTCAAATAGTATCTGCAGTTGAACTGTAGCTATTCACCTGTTAAAAGTATTAAGGGGCTGTTGCTGTGTCACTTTTTAAGTAGCTGTATGCTGAGTCTAACTTTACTCTTTCTTTATGTGAGGAACAAGACAGGTATTTATCAAGGTATTATAAATCTTTTCATTTTATTCTGTGATACGTTCTGCAAATAAGTTTGCAGTTCTGTTGTACAATCTGCTCCACACTGCTACAGGTAATTCCCAATCATAAATATGTCATTTGTCAAACTGGTCTGACTTTCCAGTAACTGCTGAGGAAATTTTTTTTTTTTTAATTCCACTGAAATAATATACAATGTGTGTTTTCAGTTGCATGTATTTTAATTTATAGCCTAGTTACACTTCTGTTGATTACAAACATCACTATTTTTTTCCCAATTGGAATACAGCTGTAAACCATGTGTACGGACTGCACAGTGACTTAATTAGTTTATATTTTGTCACATAATTGTAGTAATTCTTTCTGGAGTCAAAAATGAAATGGCACACCTTGTGAGTTGTCTTCATAACACCATCCAAGTCTAAATAGTTTTTCTTTTATTACATTTATCTGAGATGTAGAAATCTGCCTGCTATACTTTTATGGTGAGCCTGTGCAGCAGGTCTAGTTAAATGTCAGATGCAATAATCTATAGTGGCATTTAGTTGATTTCTCAAGGACACAGTAATTGGGTTTAGACTAAATCACAGATGTAGTTTAAATTACAGCTGCACAAAACTCAGCAATGGTGTTTAAGAAACCAGAAAGGTTTAAACCATAAACCACAACTGAACTAGTGACAGAGCAACAGCCATGGTAGAGTTTTAGCAACACAGTCATGATAATTATTGTACTTTCTGCCACGTTTTATTTCGCCACTTACTCTAAATAAAGCCACACGTTTTGGAAATACAGTTTGATCCAGGTCTGATATAAGCATTACTTTTGTTAAAGTGTTGTTGATATTGTTATTTATTAAACACTTACGTACATGCACAGTGTGTTTTATGACATTTCTTGAATGAGTGGTAACCCTGTTGTTCCTATGGCAAAGTCTGAGCAATAAGAACTTGAAATTAAATGTAGTTTCTTCTTAGCCTAATAGAAAAAAATGAAAAGAAACCCCTCATGGCTTAATTTTTCTGCCAGTACTTTGATGTTTTTGTCTTTGCTTTGGGATTTTCTCCTGCTCTTTGTTCTACAGTTGATATGAAACCAAAGGAAGTCAGAAATATACACAAAATGTGATCTGATCTTCATCTAATCAAGAGTATTAACAAAAACAATGTGCCTAAAGTAATAACATAAAAACTAATTCTGATCTTTCATGTCATTATTGAGAACAACCATAAAAACCTCACAGTGGGAGTTGAAACAGTATGTGAACCTTTTGAAAAATGACCTCAGAAAAGTCAGGTGTTAGCATAAGTTAAGAAAATTAGTTTGGAAGTGTGAACTAGAGCTACTTCCACTGACAAAAAACACTCTCTGCTCTGCACAAGAAGAATATGCTTATGAGAGAGAGCCATGTCTCGCCAAAAGAGGATCAGAGGATCGACAAACAAGAATTGTTGATTTACAAAAAGCTGGAAAGGGTTACAAAGTGATGATAAAGACTTTAGAAATTCACCAGTCTACAGTTAGGCAAACAATCTACAAATGGAGACACTTGGGGACTGTGGCTGCTCTACCAAGAAGTGGGCGGCCATTCAAAATGACCCCAAAAGCACAACAAACACTCAATATTGAGGTAAAGAAGCAACCCCAAGAGACAGCCAAAGATTTGAAGGCATCATTGGAACTGGCTAACATCCATGTTCATGAGTCTACAGTATGTAAAACATTGAACAAGCAGGGTGTCTATGGCAGGACACCACAAAGAAAGCTGCTGCTTACTTAAAACACTGCTACACACCTGAAGTTTGCCAAAGAGCACATTGACACTCCACAGAGGTATTGGCAAAATGTTTTGTGGATTGATTAAACTATATATACTAATCCACCTTTTGGAGCGGCCAAGTCAGAGCCAAGACCTTAAACCAATATGGAACGACTTGAAGAGAGCCACACACGACCATGAAATTCCAAAAGGTTCACATTATTTTTCTGGCCACTGTACATAATATTTCTGTGATTCATCAGTCAAACTCTGGCTGGTAATATCATTGCCATTATATTTGTTTTGGCTCTGACATTTCACTACAAATTGTACTTAGGGTATACCATCATTATTATTGGGTGCAGCTGGATAGTGCTGTGGTAATATCATAGCCCTCCATGCAGGAGACTTCCTTGCCTAAGGAGGTCTACTAAATGTAAATGATCAGTTGTGATTTTTTTAGGATCACAGCCCAGTTTTGTTTGACAGCTGATATTTAACTAGTCTGATGTGAAATCTGTGAGCGTCGATGTAAAATGGAAAAAGTGACAAAGAGCAGCTGCTGAGATCATTCTTATAAATTAAAATTTTAAGAGACATAATTGTCTGCTCATGAACAATAAATTGCAATTTTAAGAATGAGTTTCAAACTCAAAGGCATAAATAAGTACACTACTCCAAACTAAATCCAATACTGCCCTCTAGAGGTAAACGATTGGGGTGTGTTTCCTTACACTGAAAGTATGGGTACTGTTAATGTAAAAGTTCTGCTTTTACATGTTGCTGTATGCTGAATAAAATCAGGAAAACGCACTGTAAATAGGCTATTTGATATAAAATGTCCCACATGAGTCTGATTCTATTAAATAAGACATCACTTGATTGATTTTGCTCAATAATTCCTGTAAACACTGATGATTGTTGTCCAACTGTTTTATAGGACTGCAGCTGATGATTATTTTCATTACGGATTAATCTGTCATGAAAAGAAATAAACTCAAGTAAACTCCATGACTGCCGACATATTTTATCAGATGTTAACACATTTACATGTTGTTTTTAAACTCGGGTTCGAGAGTTTAAGTAGCTAACTTAGCTAACTAACTAGCGTTAGCTAAGATTAAAACATGAATGATTTCCTAGGTTATAATACTCAAACACTGGAAATAAAGCAAAGCCTTCGTGAATTCAATTAAAACACTAAGCTTACGTTTACTGCCCTTTATACCTTTTTGTTTCCCACTATAACAAAATTGTGTCTTACGAGAGACATTAAAAATAGCTCCTAGCTTAGCGGTCAGTGAGTACGCGTACTTCGTGCGCATGCGTCGTGTTGAGTTCTTAGTTCACCAACTCTCGGAAAAAGAACAACCTTATTGTTTATTTCTTCAGAGAACAATGACACAAATAAATGGCCAAAGTCTTGATGGTTAAGCACCACAATAAAGTATCTTATACCATCTTATTGTAAAACTGACTATAAGTGTGACTGATAGTTGATAGTTCTTCTTGTTTGATCACAAGAAGAAATATCAATCGTTGAATTTAGACGCAAGATTAGTAATTATGCAACTAATTGGGGACCTCGGCTTATGCTGTTCGCTTTAGTCACGGCTGTATTGGTTAATTCAATTGGTTAATTCAATGTTAACTCATGGATGTACTGGATAAATATAAATTCAGATGACCCGTGAACAGCCCGTGCACTGGCCAATCAGATCACTGGAAATTCTGAGTCATCATTCCTACAGGATCCTGAAAGGGACAAAAGAGTTACCAATAATAATAATAATAATAATAATAATAATAATAATAATAATAATAATAATACATCGTTCTGTAGTCCGAGTTTGACAAAATAATTCTCAAAAGCCGGGATGAACTTTAAGTTAAGATTAATCTGTGAAAGAATAATCTAAGTGTAATACAATAGATAAAACAATGTGAAAGTAAAAAAATATATATCTATAAAATTACAACGTCAACACAATATGAAACTATGCAACTAGTCATAATCATGTGACTAATACCTCAAAATAAAACTATTATATAAAAACTATTCAAATGCGCTTCTGATAACAAGAACAGTGCTTTCATTTCTCAACCTGTCCACTAGATGGAGGCAAGGGGCGAAGATATCCAGCTCCATAGCGCTTCTGTTACTGCACTTGTCTATTCATACCATCTAACTCGGTTTGTTGCCCACACACTGTAATACTTTGGAAGTAGCTTACTTTAACAATTATGTTTGATAAGCACGTTGATCTGACCTATCCACAAAATATATCCAGTTCAATAATTATTTTGATATCACCTCACTGTAGGACTCCTCTGGTATATTACACATCATAACGACCATTCACAGTTGCACTTCATGGAAATCCAGTTTTATCACTGGGGCAGATTTTCATGTCAAGCACTTAAGATGTGGGTGAAGCGAGGGCGGCTGAGCAAGGATAATGGGATTTTAATTCCATTATACCCAGAGGATATGGTTTCAGTTTGGGTGTACTTAATTACAGCTCTGAATCCACGTTAGTATTGAATAGCCAAACTGATATTAGGTTAGCACTGATGCAGTTCAGTGCTCTTATTCAGGATTCATGGAAACTGTTAATCATGTCTACTACCTGCATTGTCCGTCCAAAATAAAAGTCACACATTCCAATATTTTGTTGGACCACATTTAGTTTTGATTACTGCACACATTCACCATGAAATATTTTCAATAAGCCTCTGCAATGTCTTAACATTTCTTCCCATCCAGAGATGGTGATTAATTTTTCACCAAGATCTTGTATTGATGATGGGAGGGTGGGGCCGCTGCACAGTCTTCTCCAGCACATCCTAAAGATTCTCAATGAAGTTAGTGGTCAATCCATGTGTTAAAATGATGTGTCATGCTCCCTGAACGACACTTTCACAATTTGAGCCTGTTGAATCCTGACATCTTGGTCATCCTGGAATATGCCTGTGACATCAGGGAATAAAAAATCTATTGATGTCCTGGTCATTCAGTATATTCAGGTAGTCAGCTGACCTCATTCTTTAGACACATAATGTTGCTGAACCTAGACCTGACCAAGTGCAGCAACCCCAGATCATAGCACTGCCCCCACAACTTGTACAGTATGGAAATGCCAAGATGGGTGCATCACTGCACTCGCCTCTCTCTGCCAATAATTTTACCCTTCTGAAACATCTTCTCCACAACCACAGGATGTGTCTTCTGACATGGTTGTTTAAGAAACGAGAAGCTATTCACTGAACCAGTTAGGGTTAAATAATTTGTTGCCAGCTGAAATATAATAATCCATGCAGTAATTATCCAACGGGAGGCTCTAACCTATTATCTTAGTTAAATTTAGATGGCGACTTTTTTTTAGATGGGCAGTGTATCTCTATAAAGCAGCAATTCCAAGATCATAAATGCCTCTATTTATACTTCTTCTGTCTCTTGCCAGGAGTAGGTAGTGATGTGATGTGTCTCATGATCCACTCGGACTGATCCTCACTGATAATCTAGCAGACAAATGGGGGTCACTGTTTCTCTCCCACATCAACGCTGCAAACAAAGACAGCACAAACATGAGAAGCTTGACTGTCAGAGCGGGTGAACTCAAGCTGACCCCCTCAGGCCTACAGAAGAAACACAGAAGAGCTTTCTTGATGTTCCAACATGCTGTCTTCATTCACAGCATCTGACTTCAAATGTGACATATGATGCATGCATGTTCAAATAGTTATTTAACGCGTTAAGAAATGGCAGAGTTTGTATATTAATATATATATATAAAAATGAATAGGAATAGACTTTCAATTTGTATGGTTCAAGATTTTATCTACAAAAATAGAGACAGACATCTTTCAGCTTTGGTTTTGCTTTTAGCAACCCCAGAGGAATTTGCATTAGTCAACCAGAACCTAACACCTTTATTATCGAAATTGAAAGTATATTTATCTTTAAAGTATATTCTAAAAATGTTGCAAGCACGGTGCTCTCAAATCCAGACCTTTTATAGGTTGCCAGGTGTGCATAGCCAGAAACAAGTCTCTTTAATAGAAACACTGCCCACACACTGACAAAGCAGCGAAGAGGCTCTAGAGAAGCCAACATGGTGGATTTGTTCTATCTCCAAGAAGTAAAAAAAGTGAATATAAACACAGCACAAATAAAAGATCCTGTAATTCCAGAGAAACACAGTAAATAGGTCATCCAGCTGCCTGCAAAGACCAGTCAAGACAGGTCTTCCACATGAACACATCGGTCACTCGTCACACAATCTGCATGAAGGTGAATATAAACAAGTGTTTATGTTCATGCAACACCTACGCGTTACCTAATGTCAGCTTATTTTTACATCACAGACTCTGAAATGAAATCTAAAAGCTGTAAATCTTCATGTTGAAAAGTTACATTTAAACCATAACAGACCATAAAACAGAAAGAGTCCTGTAATAAAGTTCCTGGTTAAACACCTGTGTCAGTCATTAACTTGGAGGTGTTTTAGATGCATGCGTGACTAAGATCCCATAATCCCATAATAAACACAGACATCTTATCATTGTAGATCATAGGCAGGTCTAAAAGTGTCTCTAGGAGAAACTAATGATCCCTGAGTTGATGAAGAGCTTCGCCAACTCTTTTTCTCACAGTGTCTCTCAAAGCTTCTTGGGGCTGTAGGAGGCCTCAGCAAATACTCAAAAGCAGCACAAGCAGATGGCAGTTTTCTCCACTTTCTCCACACCCACACGGATGGTTATATAAATTAATATGTAGTCATACACAGATCTGATTTCCTTTCCTGTTTCTTTTGTCCTTTCTTGGGCAAAATGCGACTAGACAAGGATGCTTAGCTGCAACACATCTCACCCTTATTATCACCGTGCTAAATAAGATAATCCTGCATTGGTCCCTGTTTTGTCGGGAGACCTCTTGGAGCCCTCTTGGAGCCTCTTGGGCCGGTCCCAGATCGCCCCCTGAACCCTACCTCGGCGCGCACTCGCTGCTGGGCGGCGCATGTGAGCGTGCGGCCGGGAACCTGTGCCGCTTGTGCGCATGTTTTCATGTGTGGACTGTGTTAGCGGTGCAGATCGGCATCATTGCATGGGTTGATGTCCAACTGGAGGAGGCGAGGATTTGCAAAATAACCGCGTTCAGAGCTCGGAGACAGCGACAGATCAGGTGGCATCATGAGCAAAGTGCAGGGTGGGATGAAATGCGTGAAATATCTGCTCTTCGTCTTCAACTTCATCTTCTGGGTAAGTCCCGCTCCTCGTTTCAGTTTTAATAGGAATCTAACGACACAACGTGATCAGTGTTGTTAGGATTTGTTGTCAGTGGAGCTGATGTTGGCACCGTGACTGTCACCTCAGCTCCACCTCATACAGCAGCTGATGTTATTCATATGGTTATTTAGGGTTTGTCATTATTCATTATTACCATTATTAACTGCTGCTGATGGGATCGTGAGGATCCACCTGCTCTGTTCACACTGTGTCTCTCACAGCTTGTGAGTCCTCTCCTGATTAATATTATCAGTCATACTTTTCATTTCAGCCATTATAAACCGCTCATCTCACATCACAGCTCTTCAAACATCCCCTGTCTTTGCAAGGTCTTTAATAAATAATGACTGAACTCTCATAATAACCTGTGATGATCTATATCGCCTGTAATGGACCATACTCCTCCAACACATACATCACTCACACCCACTGTGTCAGATCCAGTCTCCTGCTTTGACATTGTGCTGTGACTTTCCAGCTGCAGGTTTAGAAATATGTATGTGTGTTTTTTTATTTTACACACAGGGTTAATCTGTTTTGGGAACATCATGGAGAGTTTTGTTTTGGTGCCACACACAATCTCCAACTGGCTGCAGAGGCTACTTCAATTTGGATTTCCAAACTCTTTGGCTTGTTAACCCCTCAAAACAAAATTATTACACGTCTTAGAATTATCTTCAAAATATGGACTTTCTAACAAAAGGAAGAAAGAAAACCAGCAGAAGCTGTAGGACGTGATGTTACGTTGTCTTCAATAGATGCTGATGGTTTACTGCTAAATGATCATATGGGCTTCAGCTCTTGTATTGACTCATCAGCGATGTAAGACGATCACTTGTGTCACCCGCAGACAGCAGCCTCTTTGTTTAACAGTTTTGGGACTGAAAGCAGGGCTGTTGTGAGAGCCAAAAGGGGCGTACAGTACACTGTCATTTTGGGGTGCCGAGCCAAACTAGCAGCCAATGCCAGCGCGTGTTACGTCACCCAGACACTGTGAGGCTGGCACAGCCTGTGGCTGAAATGCACCATGGGAGGTGGACCACTGATGGTGATGCTGGTGTTAAGGTACCCTGGTGGTCCAGAACATGAGCTGCTTTTACAAAGTGCACTAATCTGCCAGTTTTAGTCATTTTTATAGCTTCAGACAACAGATATTAAACAAACATAAAACACAAAACAAGAAAATATTTTTTTTATATCATATTGATCATATTGATCACCAGAGCTTGAGAGACAGGTTATGATCAAATACTGGTTCTAACTTGGCTTTTAATTTGTTTATAACATTGTTTATTTTGCATAATATAAAACGTCTAAGACTAATTCTTCTTTGAAATATGCAGCATGCAATAGACTGATAAGCAGTTTGTGCTAAATCTGTGTTTTCAGTAAACATAACAGTGGCGATTTAAAGCAGATAACATTTTTAGGTGTCTCTAGAAGGTCAGGGGGATTAACTTTCTTGTTTCCATCGACTGGTTTATTTCTAGTCAAGATTGCCCAGGAGACACGATGTCCTGTTGTGACAAACCTATCAGGAACATCACACCTGATATCCTATTTTTTTAGCTTAATCTTTTTAATGTTTGATGACACTGAGAAACACTCTAACACAGTGAAGACAGTTGACTCTTCTTTTTAAAGATTTTATATGGTTATGGTAATGCACATTTATACATCATGTGATGTTTTTTCAAAGTCTAAAGGAGTTTCTTTGAAAATGTTTCATCACTCGAGAGGTGAAACTTTAACATTTCAAATAAACACATGAAAAAAACAGGCTGTGAGCATCAATAGCCACTTGCTGACAGGACAGAGACAAGAGCGCCACTTGCTGAATCTTAATCAACTTTAAATCCAGCAACAAGAACATGATGGGCCTCAGTTTTTAACTGTGAAGCGACTTCTGGGCAAACAACAGCAAAGACATCAACTGGAACGGGAACAGTCCAAGAAACTTGTAAACGTGTCATTCTGCAGATGTGTGTACTCATGACGTAGTAATAATATTTATCACTCCTCAGCTGTCAGGGCTGTTGGTGCTTGCTGTGGGACTGTGGCTCAGATTTGACCCAGAAACAGTGGAGCTACTGACAGGCAATGGCGCCCCGGATACCTTCTTCATAGGTACGTATTAGTTCGATTTTATTGTCATGTAGGAATTATTGAAATGCTGCAGGAACTACTGATACCTAAGACGTAACAACTGTGGAATGATGAATGACTGGATACTAAAAGATATTTTCCATATGCCCTCAAACTGTTCCTCCTGCAGGGCTGCACCAGACCACTTTTGTGGTGCATTGTTATAAATTAGGTGCTTGTTAACTTCCCAGGGGATGACCTGCCTCCATTTTAACCCTCTCAGAGGCTGCAGGTGTTACTGAACAGTGGTGAACAATAACTAGGCACGCTCTGCTTTCTCTTCTTTTAGATCTTTCGCCACTTTCTCTGCACAACGGAAACCCGCTTTCCTGAGTAGTTTAAATCATTATTTATATGCTCAATGAAAGTGTTTGCCACTATCACATGGGAGGATGCTGTATGAAGAGGGGAAGTGAAAGTAGACATGCAAAATGATCACTGAAAGGCATCATTAGTGTTAGTGCCCGACTTTATGGGTTACAGACCGAATTCCTCCTTTCAAAGCAAACATTGGTTTGCTTTTCCTTTCACTGGAATCACACAAAGTGATCAGACGGGCACGAACAACAGAAAATGGACCAGAGTCTCTAAATGATTCATGAACAGCTTTGCCTCTGTGCTGAAATATCTATAAATCACTTTGACTTTGGATTAATGCTGGACAAAGAGCTAATTTACAAAGCTCCCAATAAAACACACAGTAGATGATTAAAACATACAGTAGAGGAGACAAACACCCTTCAGTGCGTAGCAGCATTGCAGAGCTCCACACAATAGGGCCACTCTCTGCCGCTCTGCTCAGGAGCAGATGATTAGAATGAAGCCTATTCTTGTTACTCCAGTTTAGACCATGACCTAAAATGGTGACTTCACTTCATCAGCTCTCTGCTGCGCTTTCATGGGACTGGCTGCCTCCCTGAGGACATGGGCAGCAAGCTGGGTGAGGCAGGTGACAGGAGTCTAACTTGAACAGCATCCATCACAAAAAAAAGCTTCGTAGTATAGGTTGTTTAAACATGAGGAGAAAAAAATCACTTTAACGTAATAAAAGCATTATTTAGATTTTTTTTTATCAAAAGATGCGAAAAAACAGAGTAAACAGCATGAACTGGACACTAATGTTGTGCGTTCTACACAGTGGAGGAGCAGGAGGAAATAGAGTCATGTTGTCATGATTATCTGTGTATGCAAAGCGCAGTCAGTGAGATAATCTTTGTTCAGTTTGGTTCGATTTGACATGCAAATGTCACGGAACTCTGTTAGGGGTGTAATCGGCATAGTGATACTTGCACTTCACATACTTAGGTCAGTTTTTGAAAATTATCCTGAATCACTAAATGCTTATTCCACAAGTACATATGTGAAGGTTTCTGCACCTCACAGAGAAGCTTTACCAACCAAATACATCATCATCATGAGCTTGCTGAGCTAAATGCTGGAGCGTACAGTTTATCCACCTCTAGCAAAGAGACTAAACACAGTGATACCATAACAGAGTAAAGTGGCAGCATTCCCTCGGGGTGATTCACTTTCCATCCTGTCACCTTTGTTGCTCTGTTCTTTGGTGCATGAACATTCGTCATTTGCATCTGCAACATATAGACGGAGTGAAACTTAGTGAAACTATCAGATGTTTACATTCACCACCTGCTTCCAGCAGGGATGAAGTACAGATGTCGGACATCTGCAAGATATCAGTGGTTTCACTGAGAGGAAGTGCTACAGGAAAATGTTGCATATTAAAGTCTGTGATTAAGTGATGGAAAACATTAGCAGCCAAGATCAGTTCTGTGAAACACTTTGTATATACAGTCAAAGCTTGGCCCATTACATTTTCCATTGTTAATCCTCACACTCTGCTGTACAGTAGCATATCCCTCACTTCCAGCTCACTTCAGCACAGCTGTCTATGCACCTCGTCTTTACCTCCTCTTTTGTTCACCACCAAAACAACAGCTTGCATTCCCCCCATGTGGATTAATTAAATTGCTGCAGCGGTTGCTCTCTATGTCACTGATTAGACCCTTAGCACGGACCTGAGGGACCTGGTCCGGTGTACAGTTACAGCGGAAAGGGCTCAGTAGTGAGGGCTGGGATCAGGGGAGCAGGCCGGGGAGGTGATGACATCCAGTTGGTGAAGGGTTAGGATAAAGGCGGTGGTGGTCTAACTCTGCAGCAATCAATCTCCTAAAAAATTAGATTTGGCTTCTTACCAGGCAGATGGCATCTGTTGTAGTGCTCTTAACCTGCAGCACCATGCACAAGGTCAAGGTAATTGGAAGTAACACAAATGTATCAAAAGAGTAAAGTTAATAGTCTGTCTAAGTCCAGTGACTTTAAAATCGATCGTGATACTGCACAGAGTCACTACAACACGTGCAGATGAGAAGTTATTTGAGCTTTGACTTTGACTCATTCTAATCCTACAGATGAAATGTATTGAATTTATCAAGTGAGAAGAGAATAACACCAAAACACGCTTTAAAACAGAGACAAACATTAAAAAGTGCCAGTAGTTTGTGTCACTTCTTTAGAGTTATGGAACAGAAAATACAGAGTCTGCTGTAACAAACATGTGGAAGGAGTGGGGTCATGCTGCCATCTTCAGTTGGAGGTGTGAATTACAGTCATGTCACACTTACACTATGATTCTTAACTTTTATCAGGAACATTACACAACGTGTGCATTATTTAATTCTTTGATTTATATAAAGTAACAGCACTGTTTTCTTTGCTCAGCTGTGTACATCCTCCTCGGCGCTGGAGGTTTGATGATGATCGTTGGCTTCTTTGGTTGCTTTGGGGCCGTACGTGAGTCTCAGTGTCTTCTTGCATCGGTGAGTTAGTGCTAAGAGAGTTCTTATTCATGTGCTGTAGCGTTAAATGTTGTACAAACCCCACTTCATTTAATATTTGATGGTAGGTTATTACAGGTCTTTAATTTACGAATAATTTTACAGAATGTCCATAGAGAAATATGGAAAATACAAATATTTGGTATTTATTGTGGGGGAAACTGATTAGTGCACTTCCAGTTAATTAATTCTTGTTGAGTCCTCATTGCACAGCAGGAAAACCAACGTGAAATGTGTTTGTATGCAAACATATACATTAAATATAATGTATAATAATCTACAATATAAATAAATGTAGCTATTACAATTTCTAATAATCAATAATTTGATTAAATAAGAACGTTATATTTTGAACTTTGTTACAGCTGTTATTGATATTTTAGGCTCTTTTATAGCTTCCTTTTGCGTATTGTTGTTGTGCTTATTATTTATTGACCTGGTAAATGTGGCACAGTTATAAATTATGACTCTTGCGTACATGGAGCCCTTTTTGCAAGAACCTTCCATATTTTCCATAAAATTCATACCAAATCACTGCTGGAACTCTTTTTGTATACAAAGACCTTAAAGAAGGTAAATCAGTAAACATTTCTGTTCTGCAGTTCTTTGCTTGCCTTCTGATAATCTTTGGAGCAGAGATCGCAGCTGGTGTGTTTGGATTCCTAAATAAGGAACAGGTACAGCACCTGTATATTTCATTTATAAAACGTCAGATTGTTATTTGTCTTTTTGTAATAAATCATATGAGTAACTGTTTTTTGTGGTTGTTGTTTTTTGTTTTGTTTTTTCAAATCTACCAATAACAGATTGTTGAGGAAGTCCAAAAGTTTTACAGCAGCTCCATCACTGACGTCACCAATTCGAATGGCACCGCAGTAGCAACAATTTACCACAAAACTGTGAGTAAAAGTTGTCTTCAGTGTAAAACTTGTTGATGTATGTGCATTAAAGTTTTATTCTTTTTACATTTTCAGCTGAACTGTTGTGGAGGTTCCTCATCCGAGACGTCTAGTGCTCTTTGTGAAGACGCTCCCCCTGACATCCAGGTAAACTATTATACCTGCTGTAGCACTTAATGCACATATGGTGGCAGTATTGCACCTTATATCTACTAGAGGCACTTCAGTGTGTTTTATGATCACAGATCACTGAATCACCAGATGAACAGTTTTTCTCTTCTTTTTTTTTAGGACTGTCTGTCTGCAATAACAAACTTCTTCAATGAAAAGCTGCATATCATTGGCTACATTGGGATTGGGATTGCAGGTGTAATGGTGAGACTTTACGTCTTTTGACTGTTTGTCATAAAGTAAGACATTAAGCTCCATCCATGCTTCAAAATCAACTAAAAATTGTGTCTTATTTCAGATCTTAGGAATGATCTTCAGTATGGTTCTGTGTTGCGCCATCAGGAACAGCAGGGAGGTTATATAGATGGTGTGTTGACCACCCTCTCCCCACCACCATCGACCATCATCAGCCAGACCACGACAAGCTTACTGAACCCTTCATAATCAACCTGTCTGCCTAAGAAGGGAAACACCAAATTTAAATTCAATGTCACTTCTCATAGTCCAGACAGATCTGGTGGTGGGGGTTTACTGAAGAGCACAAACAAAGAGAGTACTTTAAATCCCGGATTCCCTCGTTCTCCACAGGCCACATTCAACACGATACGCTGGATCTTCACACCTTACCTTCAACCCCACCAGCACTGAAACACCGATTTATTTCTGTTATTTTCCTTAACACATCCTCTGCTTTTGGCACGACTCTGTGACATTTCCTGGTTTCAACATCTTGTTGCTACACTGCTGCCACGCAGGAGGCGACAGTGCTGCACTGTAGCTACAGCACACGAAGCCTTCTCTGGCACAGGAATGTCACGACTGAGGAGTATTTGCTGTAAATACAGACATCTGTGCATCTTCTAACATTATTTATTCTGTGCCCTTTCTAGCCATTACATGTCACTTATCATACTTACATACATGTGTTTTGAGGACTAGCCTACCTTTGCAGAGTGAATTTCCATTATGTGCCTATTTAGTCACAGAGAAGCCTCCAGCTATTGTACCATTTACCTTTTTCTTGTCATTTGAATCTTGTATATAACAACAGTGCTTGCTCCCTGCCACCACTCTCAAGTATTTCTACTTTAAAGCACAATAGAGGAAGTGTAGGCATGATTTCAACCCAAAGGAATAGGAAGGTCTGATGATAAACTGCCACTCTGTAAATCTCCAAATTTATCTAAAAGGTCATGAATAACACCAAGCCCTGGGCTCTTTTGGAGCATGTGTGAAGTGTAACAGTGAGCTAGTTTGCATTTTGTGTGAATTATTGTGGATGTAAATTTTGTTGGTGTGCCAATAAGATGTGAAGTATAGAATAATATAGTTATGTCATACTGTTAACCATAATAAAAACTGAATAAAATTGGGTGCTTTTATTAACAGGTTTCGCTTCAGTTTCTGTTTCCCGCCTTCGAAAGGCCTCGGTTTCTGAAGTGTGACTCGGAGCAGGTGTCAGAGGAGCGTGCCTCATCACTTTTTTTTTTTTTTTTTTTTTAAGTTTTGTGGTTGATAGTTCCTGAACAGGTCAGCGCTGTGTGGGGCCTTACGGATATGAATTAGCAGCTTGGCAGAACAGCAGTGCAATGACAAATTAGCCGACCCTGTGCAAAAGGAAGGAATCAGTAGTTCAGTTTACACATATCTAAGTCTTATTACTCTGACATACTGAAAAATCAACTGAGAAAGTTGCTTTTTAAAGTGGTAAGAAAAACAGGCGTTACTAGATTTCCATGGTTTTCATCAGGCTGTTCGGTCAATGAGTCTCCAACACAGAATAAGTGCTTTAAAATTTAATTTATATACAATATGTACAAAAGCCATCACAAACACAAAGTATAGTAACAGTCATTTTTCACATGCTCACAGTTCTACTAATAAATGCTTTTTTTGGCCAAGTGTTTTGTTTCTTCAGAGAGATATGCCTATCTATATAAGGCATAAAGTGTACTTTTACTGTAACATATATAAACCAAGGGTTACATGGACAAAAACACCTGCATATATATATATGTGCATGAATGCATCTCAAGTTTTTGCAGATATTAAGATACAAATTACAGATAACTAAATAACTGCAGGGCTAGGGTCAAGTATACAACAGGACACTTTATGGTTAAGCAAACCATGTGGTCCCGTGTTTGTGGGAAGGCTCATATTCAGACACGTTTACTGAAAATCTATCGTAACAAAAAGGTCCCTTTCCCATATGATCTCTAACTTGGGCATCTTCGTGTTATGTCCTGGAAGCCTTTGTTCCAATGTGGAGGTTTAGAAACATGAGACAGTAATGAAAAAGAATAAAAACATATAAACAAACAAACTGCAAAGTACTGCATTCAGAAAAATAAAACTAACTCACACATTTAAATAATATGAAGTGATAGAAAGAAAAAGACAAAAATATGTCTATCTCCAAAGGACTGAGCTCCCCTCCCTCACAGAGGGAAATCGAACAGCACTGTCTTGGAACAGTGACGTTGCAACTGCTAGTCCCATAACCCAGTAAGGGTAACAACTTCAAGTGCAAACATTGGCCACAACTAATTGAATAAGTCACAAAAGTGTTTTAGTGCAACACAACATACTGAAATCTTCAGTCTTTACACTTTAAAGTCTTTCTGACTCATGCAGAAAATACTTGAGTGATTTTTCTTTTGCTGTAAACTGATGTATGTAGCTGCCAGTTGTTCCAACATCTCTGAATGTCCTATGCATAGCCGGCCAGCAAACTGATACGCTCTCATGCTGAGAGGATTCTTAGAGGCGAGTTATCCAGGATGTATTCTCCAACACCAACAAAGTACATCACCTGTGCAATACCGAACAGAGGTGCTATGACGAGAGCCCGGCAGCCTGCACCTTTCAGGAAGGCAGAAGGTCCCTCCTTCCGCATTATTTTACTGTTGAGATACAGAGTGTTTGGTTTAGTTAAATAAAAGGAAGGAAGGAAAAAAATAAATAATGATTAAAGAACTATGTAACAGAGACTTAACTGTCTTACCTTACACAATCCACAACTCCACTGTAAGTCTCCTCAGTGGACCCTTTGTTCAGTGACTGCAGTCTGGTCTTCACCACTGCAAAAAGACACAGGAATATCAGACAACTATCCATCAACACAACACAGAGCAGCTACTAAAGTGGGCATGTCAAGGATCACATCATTTTTAAAACTCACCATCACAGGGGTTAACAGCCACTGCAGCAGTAGACCCTGCCACACAGCCCGAGAAGAAGGCCCAATAGAAGGGGGATGACTCCTCTGGGCTGGGTTTGCCCAGGTGGTTCAAATTGGCAAATAAGGGGAAGTAGACAATAGAAAAGGGAACATCCCTGAAAGAAATTAAAACATATTGTTTTAGACTGAAAACCGCATACAGATGAAAAAGTTCATTTGTCTCCATTTCAGCAGTAAAGAAGTGTTTCCCCCTTTATTTACCTCATCAGTGTGGCCCCCAGACCTCTGTAGAGCCCCTTAATGCCCTGGGTTTGCAGCAATT
Source organism: Anabas testudineus (assembly GCF_900324465.2). Taxonomy (NCBI): domain Eukaryota; kingdom Metazoa; phylum Chordata; class Actinopteri; order Anabantiformes; family Anabantidae; genus Anabas; species Anabas testudineus. The sequence goes on along the minus strand of NC_046614.1, from coordinate 19,382,060 downwards.
CCCTTGCGATCTGTGTAGCTGACACAGCTCGTGGTGCTGAGACCACTGTGCCAGAGTTGTAGGAGCGACTGATCACAGCATTTGTAGCCACAAGCTTTGTGTGGGACAGGATGACAGGTTTTTGCTGCTGGGACGCTTTGAACAAAAGACAAAATACTAATTAACATACACTGTGACACTGAGGGTAAAGGAGACCATCACTTAAGTAAAATATCTCAAACAGATACAGTGGCAAGAACAAGTATGTACGGAAGCTGCTGCTTACTAAGAACATTGCTAACACCACTGTATAATAAATATGACACTTTTAACCCCTTACCAAGTCTGCCAGCATCCTGGAGTTGTATCTTAAGCATTTCCATGGGGGTGGTGATAACAACCTGACACATGCCTGCAGCACAACCTGCCAGCATCTCTTTGAACACCGTCAGCCTCTTTCTGTTGAGAGACAAGAGAGGCATTAAGTAACAAGTTATGCAACAATATTTTTATGAAATAATATCATATGACGTGTTTACTTACCCATCCTTGGCAAGGTGATGGCGAAAAAAATCATTAGCAGCTAGCTTGATTGCCTTCTCAGGGGTGACAAGGGTCAGATTTACAGCAGCTCCTGAGGAAAAAACCAAATACAGTTAGCAATAAGGTCACAACTTGTTTTTCTTTTCTACTGCATATACAGAAACAGTCCCCACCACTATCATTACAACATCAGAATGTATTTAGAAAGAACAATGTTGGGGAAGTAAGGCAAGAAATGTCACATACAAATGGGTTTCAGAAGGAAAATGAGAAACAAGCATGAGATGCAAGACATCAGAAGAAATGAGTAATGGGTAACGGACATCACAAGATGTAAACACAAAGTCTGAAGTCCACTTTATAAGGGGACTTTAAAAAGGAAGTCTGTGTTACTACAGAAAGGCTACAGTAGTTTATTGACAAGAGACAAGACAAGTGAAGAGATGTTAGTGAAAGGACACAATGAACCCTTGACTGTGTGGACGGACTTTGGGCAAACTTAAAAAAAACAAAAACAAAAAAACAAACATCTGTGAGACCAACTCAAAGAAACATTAAATTAGTTCACCACAGATGAATGTTGCAAGATTAACCAAAGCCTGAAGGAACACAATCCACAGACGAGAAAAGGAAGACTCGGGACAGGTTGACAGGACAGTGAAGGTACAGCCAAGTAGTTATTGACAAGTAGTCAAATTACAGAACAAACAGGTGACAAACAAAAATGCCTATTGTTTTAAATAGAGCAATATTGTAAGAACCATTTAATGATTTGCCTCCAGCGTGGCTGCGCCTTATCGGCTAGCCTTCAATATCCCAGGGGGACCCAAGTCTGTAATATGAAAAACACAGATGCAAACAAACAGCATTCCTCACAAAAGCAGAGACCCAGACTAGAGATCTCCATATTCCTCAACAAACTACAAATAATGAACTGAAAATTCAACAGGACATGTATTTTCCTAATGATTTAATGTTGAGAATAAGTTTCCAGAAGTATTTTGTCAAAGCAACTGGAAAAGCTTGAAATTCTTGAAGAAATTTCACCTGTCACTTTTTAGATCTTTTAACAGAGTAGTGGGCATCTAACCTCTGTGTGAAGATAAGGGCTAATGCCACATGACCATGTCAGTGACCCACATGTGACCTGAACATGTTAACGACTCCAGAGGTTAAATGTCTGAGACACTGCACAAATTAGACACCTTCAGATAAGAGGTGAAACATCCTCAAGAACATCAAGCCAGCCTAGCTGCCATCAAATGGCACTTTTAGAAATATCATCACTGATAATCTCCAGAGACCAGAGGTTAAAGCTCAAGACCCACTCTGGCTGATTCTCCTTTCTAATTATTCATTATAATATTAATACTTAATTACTCCATCTCAACCATATTTTCAAGTAAATCAAGCAATCCATGCACTGGAAAATACACTATATCTGAAGACTTAGTAAAATTTAAATGTCCCCCATAGTACTCATATTCGTTCAACCTCACCAGAGACAGAGCTTACCCTCTGCTATATTTAATCCTCTTCTACATGTTCTAGCCTACTGGTAATATTCAGAAGTGTAAAGCTCTTACCTCTGTACATGCCAAAGTAGCCTTCTGATCGAACTGTCTTGACAAGGCAGTCCATCCTACAGAAGAAAGCAATGAAAACACAGCATTAATAAAATGAAGTAAAAACAAAGCAACACATATTTTACAAAGTCTTTATAATCTCCAAGCACAATTCCAGGCCAGCTGTTCACTGATATGTGAGAGACAGTAAAAGCCAGTGAAATTCCATACAAAGGCATGTCTACTCTTTTGGACCACTCATTGCAGAGGAATGTGAAGAATGAGTAAGCATAATGGTCAACAAAGTCACGGGTTTCTCTAACTACACACTGCTATACCACACCCTTCATTTGTCACCAGGGGCTTGAAAAAGTACTGGATTATACATAGTACTAGGTAAAACACAGGTTTGGCAGAGAACTGCCAAGTGTATAATATGACAACAGTTACTAAAAATACTCACATGCTCTTGTACGCCTGCTGACCTTGTCTCTGATTCTGCAACCTGGTCTTTGCTAGGTCAATGGGGAAGACACAAGTAACCCCGACAATACCAGCAAGACCTCCATTAATGAGCTTGGCTGGAAGGCTGAAAGACAACAAAAAGGAAGTCCAACAATTTAGAAGCCAACATTGTAAAAATATAATATTGAAACACTAAAGTCAAGGAAGAAGTGTAATTAGGACAAAAAGTAATAGTTAGCAGCAGTAAGTAAAACTACTTGACACTACTAGATAAATCATTTGAATCTTATCAACTTCAAACTTCTTTAATCATTGTAAACTGAACTGTTGAATAACTAAGTCACATTGTTGTGATGTCATTGTTGCAGCTAGTGTCACAACACTTTATGTGTAATAGATATACAGAAAAGGAGATGCAAAGGGCCTACCTGATCTGCTGCTGAGACATGATGACTTTCAAATAAGTGAAGACGGGCGATAACAGAAAGTGTCGTACACTCAAGAGTTCTTCAGTCAAATGAATGAATGAATGGCGTCCTGGAAGGAGATAAGGACAGGATAGTTCGTCAGATACTCAGAATATATATGCACATTTCAGAGAAGTCACAGACTTTTATGTACATGGACATGTACCCCACCCACTGCAGAGGGCCCAGCTCAGCTCAGCCAAATCACATGACTGTGATGAGGCCGAGAACGACCCAGGAAGTGGGCGTGTTCTAGTTCACATACAGGAACACCATAAAAGGACATTACCGCCTTTCATACATTGGTGATACTGATCTTCAGCAGCTAAATTTCCAAGTAACGGATCCGATAACGAGCTTTTTGTGTCGTGAACCTCGATGAACTTCGCTGTAAACTGAGCTCTGACAAATAACGCGAGAGCCAAATCGACGAGAAGGCGGTTTCTGTATCTCCTATTTGTGCAAACGTGTCAATCCGCATCTGGCTACATGTCAATTTTATGTCGAGTTAACGTTAAATTGTTCCAAATAAAACACATTCAGTGTAAAGTTGCCGGATTGTCACACAGAGCTCAAAAGCAGTGGCTAGCTTTCGGTTTCAGCATTGTTTAAGGTTAACGTTACGGTTGGCTAGTTTAGCAGGCGGCTAACACATTCATTCAGAACAATGCCAGTAAAATGCGAAGATATCCAGACGTACTTAACAACACAGAAATGGCTATTCAGTGATTTACAAATAAATGGAACATTTCACGTACCAAAAGACAGTCTGTAGTGGTTCTTTGAGTTTCTTTGGAGCGGTCTAGTCCTCTGTCGGCCTCTGCCCCGTCGTGTCTACTAATATAGTGAAGACTACAGGGACTGGAAATTTCCACTGACTGTGAGAGGGGTGGAGCTGCTACGTCCCACCAAGTCAGAATTACAACCAATCACCGCTCGGCTAATTCGCATTCCTTAATTCGATTGGCTACTTTTGCCCCCTCCCCTTGTTTCATTGGAAGGTTAAACAATCAATCAAATCCTCCCCACCAATCATATTCCTTTACATTGAAGGCTGGGATTGAAGATGAAAGACTCTATTGTTCGAAAACCACTCATTCAATGTATAAAGTGAAATGCGGTTTAAAGTAAATAGATTCAAATGTGTATTCATAAACGTTAAAATGGTGTAATAAATCCATTTTATACGGAGAGATTAGACCAAGGTCGGTGAAGCTTTCACTGACCCATTTCCCTAAAGGATCATGGGTTCATTGTAAGGATTTGGACTGAGCATCATGACATTATTAAGATCACATCCTTTGACTCCTCCCGGGAGGTTACGTAAGTCTATTGTGTTTGTTTTAGTGTATTCTAGACCTTTCGAGAACCTAAACATTGGTTAAACATTGGCAATTAGGGATGCAGGACTTGTACAATTCTTACAATAACATACGAGTTTATAGTTAAAATTAGTATGTCACACAGATAGATACCAGCCTTTCAATGTCCCTTATACTGTATGTTAATGCATAAAGTGTTAAGATCATCTAGCAAGTCATTTTTTGCAGGATTTTGCTAAGACTTCATGCTTATGGCCTAACTGTTGTTGAACAAAAGGTAACCTAATACTCTACTAAAAAATGTTTCCTGGTTTCAGTCAAGCCATTTGATATGCATACTGAACAGGTTTCAACTCAAATACTCAGCGACAAGCTGCATACTTTTTTCACCTGAATGCCAGAGACAAGAAGGCTCTTGTTAGTATTACCATATGTTGGTTTTAAAGGTATAGACACATTCCAAGGCAGCAGGGACATGCTTTGAGCCCAGAGCTCATAAATGACTGAAGCTGAAATGTTGTAGTTATATCAGTCAAGTATGCAAATATAGTGAATAGGGAGCGCTTACACAACTGTTCAATTATTTCGTGTTCATCGCTTGTTTGGCTTAAATGTATGTCGGATTGCAAAACATACAGTCCTCCCATTTTCTCAGAAAGGGCGAAGCCATACAGGGAGCTACACAATAAGGTATATTATTACCATTCTTCACTGTTGACGCCAGAGGGGTGTTACCACTAACAACCCAGATTCTTCACAGGCTTGGGTTCAGTTTTTTAGGACATGGTTTCACAGATGTTTAGAAGCTTAAAAAGCTTAGGAAAAAGTGGAATAAAAGAAATAATGATCTGTTCATCAGGAAAACCTGTAAGATTAATTTTACTGGTTTGTTTTGTCTTTTTCATCATTAAAGCAAAAGTAAAATTGAAAATACTGTGTGTGTGTGTTGCAATAAATGTTATAAACACTTTACAGTACAGTAATGATATGTTTTTAACAGTATCTCTTAATTTCCTCTTGTTTATAATGCAAGATTGGTTGTGTGCGCATTCACCAAACCAAAGTGACGGAGGTGCTGGATACACAAAAATATGTGAAGTTCAGTGCAGAGACTACCTGCACACTGGATTAAATGCTCGTTTGACCAAATAATCTGATAATGGTGCTAGAGGAAATGTTAAGGGATCAACTAAATGATAACAGTTCAACGGGAGGAAAAATACATATCAAAAGTTCAGGTCTATGTGAACCTCTCGGTGGCTGTAAAAACATTTGTGCAAAGCCTTTAGATAGATGTTGAGATATTTCCCACAATATGTGAAAACTTTGACCAGATGGGGGCGTAACAGGAGAGCTCAGTGTCACTGACACACACTGTCCACAACCGCAGATAAGTGTACAATATTCAATGGCAATGACAAATCACTAAAAACCAAAAATGTGGAGCAGCTGGTGGTGCAAAAGGAAAACACAGGTGACTGCGGTCAGTAGTTGCTGAGATATTTTTCAGCTTTGACCAAAACAGTAGACACACCAACCAACCGACAGACTAACATGTCCATCGGCAGAGTCATGGGGCAAGCACAGCTAAAACATTCCCACTTTATTTCTAGTTGAATAAACACAACACAAACAAAACTGGTTTGTCTGAATGAAAGAGTGATCGCACCCCACAGTCTGTTCTTTGGAGTGCTGACAGAAGCAAATTCCGTGTCATCCACTGCTTTATCCATTAGGGTATTAGGGTTTTCAAAACACCTCTACACATGGAATTTCAGCCGGCCAATTCAGACTATTGTGCCATATCAGTCTGATGATGCTAGAGTCATATCAGGTCAGTTGTTATTAAAGTATTCAGCACAATGAGTTCTCCAGTTGCAGGTATTTATGGATAGTTAGACTAGACCAAACCAATAATTTGATCAGAACATCCTTTGCAATAGTCACGAATCTAAAGAAAAACAATTTTACTATTTACTTTACATTTTTTAAAAATGGACTTGAAATGGAAGTGAAAACATAAAAAACGATCTACTAACAACAATCACGCCTTAATTATTTAACACATAATAGATCAGATTGATGACAGATTAATTCTGTCAAGGTTAAAGTATTGTCTATGGCGTCAGCATTAAACAGACTTGTTTTCCAGTCGTGTTTTCCCATCATACAATCAACTGAGGCACAACTAGCTCGTTCCACTTGTGAATGTCACTGGCAGACACGTGTAACATGATGTGAGGTGTAAGGGTGCTGGTGATGTGTCCTGTTGAAAGTGAGACTCTCTCTTTTAGTAAGAGGACAATGCTCGTATGTGTTTTACTTTTAAATCTGATGTTACACTTACTTGTAGGGCACCATCTTCTATACAAATGTATATTTTACTCTATTCTAAAAGACCATTATAATATGAAAAGTGAATGGTATCATGAAGTAATGAAAGAGTGCTGTCACAGAGATCCACATGATGGACTTAAACACTCTCCCAGACACACTCTGTACTGCAGAGCTATTAATAAGCTCCAGCTGTCCTCCTAAAGTCCCCTTTGTGAACTGGAAACTACACAATAATCTCTATTTCAGACTAGGCAAAATGACTAACAGTTATATGAGCAAGGATTGCTACCGTGTGCACTGTACTAAATCTTTGTGGTTTGACATTGACTCCGATCATCCATTTAACAAGAAGCAGTATGTCAACAATCATGTGCTTTTAGGAATGACTATCAAGGCAAATATAGTATCCTGAGGTGACAGTGTGAAACGTCATGGCCTTGTGTTTGTTATGTAGTCAACAGAAAGCTTTGGCACATGATGTGATTAAGCCAAACACAGCTTAGCTACAGAGCTATTTTGAGAGTTTAGCTTTAATTCAGTTGCATTATGCCTTTCAGAATAAACATAAGTCTGTGAGTCAAACACAAGAGTACAAAGGATAAATAACAATGTTGAACCATTGTGAGAAGCATAGATACAGGACAGACTACAAAGCAAAATAAAGTAGGCGTCTACAATACTCAATAGTACAATGTGTGCAGATTTCACTGCATTAATCACAAATGAGGATGTTTGTTTTTCATCAAAACATTCATGGATAAGTTTCAGCACTCAAGAGGACAGTTGAGAATTCAACAGTAAAGATATCAGAAGGGGATGATGTAGTTGCTCTGGCCGGGGTATGGGTAAATCCGTCTTACTGGTTTGGTACACACAGCTCTGTCCACGCTACCTCTGTGTGCACACTCATCGCTTTCAGTCTTACATGCACCACAGTGGCAGCTGAGAGCCACAGGGTAGGTGAAGACAGAGCTGGAGTCGATGGCACAGCCAGGCAGGATGGCTGTACGGTACTCCACCTTGTCGTAGGTGCAGCCTCTCTGGATCAAGAAGCGTGAGCCGAGTATATCCCTCATGTTGCTGTCCTGGTCACCGTACACAAACATAGGGGTAACACTCGACACTTGGAACTTTAAACTATATAACCACATTTCTAAGTGTGAAGATGAAGAAAATAGGATTGAAAATGTAAGAGGAGGCCGGACTCTACCTGACTGTTTAAGTTATTGACATTTGTTCCACAATCATACACATACAGCATGGTGATGCCCGTTAGCTGTGCTCTAAGACTGCTAGTAAAGGACTCCCGCATTGAGCAGGCACAGTAGTGACATTCAGTTCTTCAGCTTTTATTATTTTGTTGATGTATCATTTACTGTGCACGCGAGATATGTTGGTTCTTTGAATTTTAGTAGTGTTTGAGGGAGATGAAAGCAGTTGACACTGTTTTATGATACAGATTGCAGTGCACGTGGCTGAGCTGTGGCAGCGGATTATCTTGCCATATAATACAGTAATGATAAGCCACATCTATTTTGTATCATTTCATTTGCTGAATATTGCTGTCAATTATGTTTAGGAACCACTCCTGCCTACAATCATTACACACCTTCAATATTACAACAATAAGGTGGCAGTTCAACTGGACTGGACGTTTGTGATTTAACCCGTTAGTTCTAATTAGACAGCCGGTAGTGATTCAACTTTCTACATCATAGTAGTAGTAGTAGAGAGGATTCAAAATGTTTCTATTTAATTATGTTAATGGTGATTTCATTTTAATCAGTACCGTTTTTCTAAAAGATCACCTTTGTTTTACTTCATGTTGTAAAAACTCTCCATGAACATGTATGATACTTATGAGCTCTCCATTTAATCAAAATAAACCTTAACCTGCTTTAATTTTATTTTCTCATGTATTGCAAATATTCTTTCTATTTATATTTATTTTTCCTCTCTATTTACATAGTTAGATAGTTGGATATGGTGAAAATGGAAATTTAATTTGACTGTTTGACTGACACATGTTGCCATCAACACCAGCCAATTTTTTTATTATCCTTTTTCTCAATAAAGATTTTTTTTTGTGTTCTTCTTTCCACCTGAGATAATGACAGTGTATTCCTTCACCACAAAGGACTTTTAATACATACCCTTGAGTAGCAAAATCCCATGCAAATAGTAGTGTTGATCGCCACACAGAAGTCACACTCTGGCTTCTCCACATACAGGGTGAAGTCAGTGGGTAAACACATAGGAACAGCTGGACTGAACAACAGAAAAAGGATCCAGCAGGTGACCACTGCAGTCTCCATGTTAAAAAATCAATTTTGAACCTGCATGGGAAGAGAAGATAAAGAGACAAAGTGACTACACACATAACATTATATACAATATTTGTTCCTCTCTGCAAGTGAACCATGAGATGTGGATACCTGCAGGTCTGATGGTGCTTTGAGTCTCAACATCCCTGCTGAACACTATTTATGTGAACATTGTATAATCCACTTTTATCCAAGCTAGCTGTTATCTTCTATCTGTGACGACAAGGAAAAACGGAACTTTTTGTCCATTATGTGAATGACATGAATTAATGATTTCCTTCAAAGTTCACGCTGTAACCAAGAAACTGACATAATGGATTCTTTATCAGCTGAAAACTCGCATCCCTGTATCTGACTCTGCCTGCTTACTGAATCCAAGTCGTTATCTAATAACTTATCATTTGCTATGCACATAGCTAAATGGCTGGCAGGTGTTGACATTCTCTAGTGTATCAGTGACTAGGAATAAAGTCCACAAAACTATTACAATGCAGTGACAACGTAAACACTGCAGTGTGAGTTCAGTGTCTATCTTAGCTGCTCATTCTGTCTTCCCTGCTCAGCTTTACAAACATTAACACAAGGTTATTTTATATTAACTTTCTAAGAATTTACTGACACTCTCACTAAAAGTGACTTGAATGAAATCAACCATAAAATCTCTGCACATTAGATTAATAAGTTCAACAATAATCACACCTAAAATCCTTTTTACGAACATAAAGTTCTTTGGCAGCAGCTTTCCTCATACCTTTTCTATTACATCTGCAATATAATATTTCTGTAGTGGTCATAATTATTCTGTGATGTTTGTTTAAAATGGCATTTTCCCCTATGCATCACCAGTGATAACCAAATACCTAGACGTGTGATGTACTCTGATAATAATCGCATGTGACATAAAAAACGATGAGACAGCAGGAGTAGTGACCTGTAGTGAACATGAACTGCTCTGCTTCTTGAAATTACTAACCTAACCAGTAACTACTGAATAACTTGGAGCTGTATAAAGACCCCTCCTGGATGTGTCACTGTGCTGCTTCACTTTAGAGGTAATGGAGACATCTTGACAACAGTCTTCTGTTTGCCGTCAGAACAACACAAGCTCACAAACACCACAGGATCATCGACTTTTACAATCACTGAAATTATGGCTGACATCTGTACCATGTGTCCTTGATGGATTATTAACCAAAGTGAGCTAATCTCTGTAGTCTGCCGAGTACCTCAGAACAGAAGTAGTTAAAGTATCTCATTGTCCTACTATATGGTAGGCAAGACTCCGCTGATAGTTAGTCTGGCTAAGCGGGAATCAACAGAGGACGAAAACCCCGTAAATCTTTGGATTTTTCTATTCTTCGTTGAAGGTTTGAAGGTTTAATTGCAGCTGATTTAAGTTTATCTGAATAAGATGACGTCTTAAATGTGCTGAAAAGCGTTTCCTTGCTGTTTTAGGAGTGTAGTATTGTTTCTCTTGGTTATGTACTGGACTTGAGGACATTTTCAGTTTGAGGGTAGAAGATTAAACATTAGCAGAAATTCTGCTGAATTTAAGGATTTTTAACACTCAAAGAGAAGGGTAAGGAAAAAGGAAGCTACGTCCACGGAGCTCACCATGGTTGGTACAGGGGGTCCTGTGGCTACTTTCTCTGTGTGGGATTATGTGGTGTTCGCTGGAACCATTTTGGCGGCAGCTGGTCTTGGACTTTTCCAGGCCATTCGAGGCCGCAAGGAGACCAGCAGTGCTGAGTTCTTGTTGGGTGGGAGGCAAATGACAGCTGTGCCAGTTGCTATGTCACTCACTGCCAGCTTCATGTCTGGCATCACAGTGATTGGCACACCTGCTGAGGCCTACCGGTATGGAACTGCCTTCTGGCTTTTTGGCTTCTCCTATGCCATCATGTCTACTGTCACTGCTGAGATTTTTGTCCCACTCTTCTATAGACTTGGGATCACCAGCGCCTATGAGGTAAGCTGATGTCACATCAAAATTATTATATTGTTAGAATGGCTTCATATCTTAAAATGAAAAGATAAAATGAAGCAAGCATGCTTTACTGTAAGTGTCAAAACAAAAGGCCTCTGTAGTACATGTTCATGTGGCTAGTGATTCATCCACAATGAAGGTGAAAACATTTAGTTTGAAAATATTATGGAGCTGTACTTTATTTACATGCAGTAAAAGCATATCATCTAAAGGTTTTGCTGTAAGATTATTTATGCAATGTTATATGTATAATCTATTGTTTCATATTTTGCAATTGTATGTACAAAATAAGTATGTGAAAACCAAACTGACTCTCTAGGCTTCTCTCCCATTTCTAGTATCTGGAGCTGCGCTTCAGTCGACCCATTCGGGTAATTGGAACATCAATGTACATTGTACAGACGGTAATTAAACCATTATTTATTTTAATTTAAAAAAGACAGAGAAATGTTCACTTAGTATGTACTTAGATAATAAAAACATACAGAATGTAACAAAGACCTATGATTAAAATCATAAATCTGATATGGTACACAGCACCTGGCGTTTACTTGTTTACTGTGTAATAATGATTCATGATGTCCATTAATATGAATCACATGCTTAGTCTGTCTCTTTCTAATCAACTAATGGTTGCACCTTTTCTCAGGCCCTGTACACCGGTTTAGTCATCTACGCTCCAGCTCTTGCACTAAATCAAAGTAAGTCAGAAAACATGGGTAACCTGGTAAAACATTTGGTCCCATCTCTTTACAATTACATCTTTCTGGTAACAGATTTGATAAACTACTCATGTAACTTAACATGTTACTACTTATTGTACCTTAACAATAAAACTACTTATTATTGTTAAGGGAGCTGCTTTTGTGTGTATTTTGATGAGTGTATCTTACTTTAAAAAGGGGACTTAATAAAGTAAGATGAAAAAATATATATTTTAATGTACGAATCATAACAGAGTGTCTTTTTTGACTTCTCAGTAACAGGACTCGATCTGTGGGGAGTGCTGGTGGCTACCGGAGCAGTATGCATCATCTACTGCACTTTGGTTAGTACTTATAAACTGTCACCTAGTTTTATTTTTTTACATGTTTTGTTAAAATAGTAGCAACTGCGTGTTTCATAAGTATTATACATGTTATAGTTTATGAAACTGACTGATCTGCTTGTGAAACTATTTTTCACTATGTGATAATGTGCCTGTGTAAACATGTTAACACTCCTGTAAGCTTAAACTAGCAATAACCTTTCAAATTACTTGGAAATATATTAAGCAAACTGTAACATGTATTTCGTTCAGGGTGGCCTGAAAGCAGTAATCTGGACAGACGTGCTGCAGATGGTGATCATGCTGGCAGGTTTTGTAGCTGTTATAGCTAGAGGAGCTGTACTGCAGGGAGGCCTGACAAAGATTTGGAAAGACGCTGGGGAAGGAGGTCGACTAGAGACATTTGAGTAAGTACAGATACAAACAGTCTAGACTTCCAAATAGAGTTTGTTGTTATTGTTTTAAACTGATACTAGATGTAGAGGCGCTTCCTTAGTCCAATTGAATTAGTGTGTTGTTTGCAGCCATAGGAAAGGATATCAACTTTTGTATTGTTTTCTGTAAACATCTTTTTTACAGTAAGCAGGGAAACATGCAAAGAAGTGAAACTGCATACAAATAATGGAAAGAGCAATTATTGCCTAAAAAATGGCATCCCACATATATTTTTAGTACTTAAGTCTCCAATTATTACCTTCAGTATCTGTTGACTTTTCATAACAGCTTTGACCCAGATCCTCTGAAGCGACACACTTTCTGGACCATTTTAGTTGGCGGCAGCGTAATGTGGGTGTCTATCTATTCGATCAACCAATCGCAGGTGCAACGCTACATCTCCTGCAAAACGCTGGGCCATGCCAAGATGTGAGCATTCCTGCAATGACATGCAAACAGAATATTAAACAGTATGTTATTGGCTGTGAGCGTCGCTTCGTGCGCTGACAAGTCTTCCTTTATCTTTCAGGTCTTTGTATGTGAACATGGTTGGCCTGTGGATAACTGTGAGCTTGGCTATGTTTTCTGGGCTCACTATGTACTCCATTTATAAGCAATGTGACCCACTAACAAATGGTGATGTAGGCACCACTGACCAGGTAACTGCTGCAGCTGCCTCCTATGGATGTCATGCTGTTTGCTATCTAACACAGTATGTAGTACTATATCAATGTAATGGTTCGTATTTGTAAATCAGCTGCTGCCGTACCTTGTAATGGATATTCTGGCAGTGTACCCTGGAATCCCTGGCCTGTTTGTGGCTGCTGCATACAGTGGGACCCTTAGGTGAGTCAAGAGTTTCATAAGTCAAAATGCTGTGCCAATACAAAACAACTCTAGTAGATAAGACGGAACAGAAAGGAAATAATCTAGCAATAAAGGAGTTAATTCGCTTCCTGAGAAAAACCCATGGCCAACAGAGATATTGTAGCAATTGCATGTTTAGTCATTTTATTTACACATTACACAAGAAACCCATCTGCATGCTAGAAACTAATCTGCTATTTAATCGCATTAACATCTGTGTTCTGTTCAGTGACTAAAAGCTTTCTGTTCCATTTTTCAGCACGGTGTCTTCCAGTATAAACGCCCTTGTTGCTGTCACAATGGAAGACTTCATTGTCCCTGTGTGGAAAGGCCTCACAGAGAGACAAATATCCTGGATGAACATGGGCCTGAGTAAGTTGCATAAAAATCCTTTCATAGTAGACTGAGTACAATGTGCATAAGAAAAATGTGAAAGGAGTGGTGCTGCAGTTCAAGGATTCACAGCAGTAAAATTTTTTTTTTGTAAAATAGCTTTAAGCTTGAGAAAAATGCTCAAACTTAACTCAAACTAACATTAGTTTACATTAACCTTTTATTACGAAAACCACAGTAGTCACTATACAGTGTGATCCCTGTTAACCGCAGACTCTTTGAAGCCCACCAAGTATGCTTATCTTATCTTGTTATTGTAAGCAGATCATCACACATGTTACCAGTAACACTGTATAAGTTATGGTATGATCATAAAAATATCTAACCTGAAAGTCGTGAAGAAAGAAATTTAATTCACACAACATCTAAAGCAAGTTATTGTGATAAATGTCTCTACAATCAGGCTTCATAGGACCCACTGTACGAACAGTGTGCAGGAATTCTTCAGTGACTGTAGATTCTCTGAGAAAAACCTGCACAGACAGGAACAGCTAAGTTCTGTGAACTTCTTTTGTGAGGGCAGGATCAAAGGTGTGGCTCTGTATTCAGTGTATCTGCAAGAAAGCTGCTGCAGGAAAGCTATGTATGCTACTTTCCCCCTCATTTAACTCATACACTGGTTGGTATGTGTCTGTGTGTTATTTCTGAAAATAAATACATACAAATACAAATACAAAGCTGTATGCTCCTAAGAAGAAAAAAATAAAGTATGCTAAATTATATTGAGACTTACACCAAAGAACTTCTGAAACTGCAGTTTCAAATTTGTGATGAGATTCTGAAATTCATTTCAATAGCTGTTGTGTTAAAACTTCCCAGGTATATTCTTTGGTGGTGTGTGTATTGGAATGGCTGGTGTTGCGTCAGCGATGGGAAGCGTTCTGCAGGTAAACCTCTCAAACACCATTCTATATATCACCGCTGCAGCCATTTGTTGTTCTACGGCACCACCATGAGCTCAACGTGAACAACTACAAGCCTCCTCACAATTTTCACTTTTCAGGCAGCTTTATCTATATTTGGCATGATCAGCGGGCCTCTTCTTGGTCTTTACCTATTAGGCATGCTTTTCCGCACAGCCAATTCAGTGGTGAGTATTTTCAATTGATCTGACAGCACAAAGACATATTACTTGAATAGATAAAATGTCATTTTTAACTGCATCCTATCTACTTTGCAGGGAGGACTGGTGGGAATGATAACTGGTCTAGCGTTGACTCTGTGGGTGGGAATTGGAGGTCAGATTTACCCACCAAAAGCTGAAAAGACAAATCCTCTCCCTCTTACTACAGAAGGCTGCACCATAAACCAGAACTACACAACAGCATATCCCTGGACTAGTCCAGTGACCTCACAGCCTGAGTGAGTCATTTGCACAATATATGGTCACATTCAAAAAGATTTCTCATTAGCATTTTAATATTCCAAAGTCATACAACACAAAAAGTATTCACGGCATAAAGACTATCCAAATAATTTTTAGAGTTTATTAAATGTCTTCAAAAGATTTGCTGCCTGTTTTATTTTATATTATAGTAAACTAATAATCACTAAGGTAATTCCTTTGTGTATCAGCTTCAGGCCAGCTTTAGCAGACACCTGGTACTCTCTGTCCTATCTTTACTTCTCTCTGTTGGGTCTACTGATCACACTCGTGTCTGGCCTGCTGGTGAGCATGATCACAGGTGAGACAACCTGCTCCCCTAACCTTTACTTCAACCACAGACACCCCAATGATAGTGGTGGACACATCTTTATAATCTTATCCTCTCAACTATAAAATGTCTTTCAATTTAGGTGGATGCAAGCAAGAGAAGCTGAACTCTGATCTGTTTGTGAGGAAGAACGACCTCATCTGCTTTAGCTTCTTCAGTAAATCCAAGGTAAGATGCAGTCTAACAACAGTATCACCAAATTACATGAGACATGTCGTGTTATTAATATGCTAATGTTCTCAACCCACTACAGGCATCAGATGTCACAGAAAAGGCTGCAGCTGACTTTGACTTGGGAGCTGATAATGCAGCATTCACAGATATTGCTGTGATGTGCAAAGATGGCGAAAAAACTACAAAACTGTAATGCTACTACATCAGTACACTGTTTTGGAGACATTTTAATATTTTTTATATGTTTTAAACCACAATTATTTTGCTGCTACATCTATGTGTTGCATTTTGTTTGCATGACCAATAACTGTATCTCTACTATGTGTATTTATGTTGATAATTACAGTAAGTGTAAGTGTAATTATTTAGATATTACAATAAGAAACTGCTCAATTTATAAAGCTTGGTAAAACTAAAATGTAAAACAATATAACTCAAATTCAACACTTGTCTACGTGCCTAGACAGAGTAGACAAAAATAATCATAATAAAAAAAATAAAAAACAAGAAATATACAGTGGAACACTTCTGCAACACTTAGTGGTGTAACATTCATTTAATTAAGAAGAGGAATGTTGCTCTTTATCTTTTTTTAAGATGTTTTTCTTATCTGATTAAAGGTCTAAGGACAAAGGATGTTGCAAATGGCCTTGAGGCCAGCTTGTGATTTTGTTATATTGGGATATATATTTAAATAAAATTTGATATGAACCAGGAAACATCAGTTATTGTAGTATATACCAGAATGAAATTAGCACAGGCTCACCACATCTGTTGCGCCACACTTAACTGAGCCCCTCCCACTTCCCTTCAGTGTTGACGTGGCAACACCATTTTATTTTTATTGCTAGCGCTGTCTTCTACATGAGCACTGTCCCTATTGGTGTCATGGTTACAACGACATAGAAAGGCCCACTTGAATATTGCTGTTATATCCTGTTTTTGTTTGATGTTTACTCTTGTACGGTAATTTTTCTCTAATAAATATTTTACAACGTTAAATCTTGTTGGCTTAAACACACATACACATACATACAAATTCAGCACTGGGAACTTCAGTGACTGCATGCTCTTGGTATGTAAGAGATAATACAGGACGTCAGGAACAATAAATTTACTGTGTAGTTAATACTTGGGCAGTAGGAGTGGGTTAAACTGTGCGAGGGAGAGACAAGCAGACAGACAGAAACTGAGCTTTGATTTAGGTTGTAAGCAGGTCCTTTGTCTCCTTGGCACCAAACAATAGAGGAAGTTTACAAAGTACTGACCTGCCCACTTTTACCTGCCTCTATGCAAGCAAATCAACCCTCTAGCTGTTTCAGGTAGGAAGTGGAGCCGAACTAACTGCCACGGACGTCACAGTAGTTACTGTTTTCAGCCATACTGACAAAACAAGGTGAGCTGGATTTATTTTTAATCCGTCTACAACAATGGAATAATAGTAATTTGGTTTTTTTGATTGAAGTCGGAGTTTTATGGACTGGCAAGTTTCCACATTAGAGGGAGATTAGGAAGTTTCTATTAACCTATCCACACAAGATCACAAAGTTTGGAGGCAATCATTTTTTTTCTTTAGTGTGTAAAATATCTTTTCCTGTTGTTAACATAACCTATGAAAATATACTGAATACTTACTTACGTACGCCACAATGTTAAACGAAAAGGTAAAAGTTTTAACAGTGTAACACTTATTGTTTATGTTGTAGGCACGTTTTTCACTCCATGTTTTTTCTTTTTCAGGTTCGGGACATAATGGCCACAGATAACATCTTTGCTACTCTAGCTTGTTGCCTTCTAGCTATTTCTTTTGCTATAGCACAGGCAGAAAAGGGGAATGTAACCGTCGTCCTTACAACAGCCCCTGCGTTAAACATAACTACCTTTGTAACTTCAGCTAACTCTGCTGCAAATACAACTGCTGTCTCAAATGTGACGGAGAACACAACGCCATTTGACAGCACAACTCAGGCCAATAAAACATTCAATGAAACCACAAGTCACACCCCGATTTCTGAGTCAACAACCATTGTGACACCTCTACCCAGTAGTACGTCACTGAAGACAACAACACCTGGCACACACACTCCAGCATTTACTGCACTGACAACGCCTGCAATCCAAACCTCAACAGGTTACAACAGTACACCTAATACTACTGTAACTACAACTGCATATTCACCTCAAACTGTCAATACAACCTCAGTTTCAAAAGGTAAGCATCAGGCTCCATGTTCTTATCTGGGGAGTTTTACAGTTTTGTTTTTCTTTCTTACTTACTTATTCCTTTTCCTGTTCTAATAGGTATGGGACTAAACATTTCAGAAAAGAGCATGACTATTGTCTTCAGTGTTATACTGGGATTGTTTGCTGTTGTATTGGTTGTGCTCTTATTTAAGAGATGCAAACATAAATTCCAATACTTGCATCAACCTCTTAACAACACTAGTGACACGGGTAAGGTTTACCTAAAACACTATACAATCAATACAAACTACTTTGTTTATTATTTGCATTTAACAAATACCTATTTAATTTTCAACAGATTTATATGTGGCAGATGATGACACGCTGGTAATTTCCGGAGGACTTTATGATGGCCATCCAATCTATGACAATGTACCAACAGCCCCAGCAGATCAATCTCAATTTCGCCTTGAGTTCCTTCAATAAAAGAAGAGCATTCTTAGAGTTTGAGATGTCAGACATGGACAAAACCAATTATCTTCATTCAATAATTGGTACAGTTTCAGCACTTGAGATTCACCTCTGTGAAGTCTTCATGAAGGAATGAAGGAAGGAAAGAGGAAAGAAATAATGGTGGATAAAACATAAAAAAAAGATAATACTGACTGATTTGAACATTACTTTTACTTATAGAATAAGTAACACAGAGCAAAGCATTCAGGCTACATAAGAAGAAATAGAGAACAGAATAAATAGGATTATGTGAACACCAGCAAGAAAAAATAATTCCATAAGATAGTGCAACTAACAAGAACATCTAAACTTGTCTAATATTATTACACTGTTTACTTAGGCAAATATCTTCTCATTGGTTTTCTTCTTTTTCTTGTCACAGCCCGTAACAGCAGTCCAACCTGCATCTCTCATTCTTTTCATCGCAGCTAACTTCAGTGAGTTACCAGGTGATTTGTGAGTGACAGGGCTCTGGATCTGAAATAATGTTCGAATCGAATTGTTTATTACTTATATTCCAGGGATTGTTCTGTTTTTGTCTATGCAAAAAATACATCAATTTGCATTAGACTAGTAGGACCATATTACCTTTTTAAAGATGTTGGCTTTGCAGTGCACAGCAGAAAAACTGGGTGGTGCATTTGCAAAAGTCTATCAAAAAGAGAAAGGTTAAATCAGTTGTTCTGAAGGTTCGGTATAAAAAATAAAACAAAGCACATATACATATGACAAAGGAACCATAAACGCATTACTTACCAAAAGATCATTTTGATCAGAGCTGTCAGACTTGGGGTCAAGCTCTATGGTGCTCCTTCCCCAGCAAGTTGCTTTTTCAGCAGAAGGGGGTGTCCTTATTCTGTAGGACTGTATGCAAATTTAAGAATAAATGTTTAAGTCTAGCTAAGGTAATCTATATTTTTTATTCATTTTGGAAATTGTCAGAATGATACTATTTCTTACTTTGATCTTTGATGATCCACCAATGCGGCTTGCAATACATCTTGGCGTTTCCAGGTCTTCATTGTAAATGTCCTACAGTACAAAGTGAATATTAATCTGGTTTATTATGAATGCTACAGTAAGCAGGGAAACATAGATTGAACAGTTGTCTCTATTATCGTAGCCTATATAAAATGTGTTTGTGAACAGATTAAGCTGTCTACCTTTGTCTTTGGTGTTGTTCCACATGATGTTCTGATGGATTCAGTGTCAGATTCCTTAACCAAAGAAAACATAAAATGTGAAACTCATGCCAGTCTGAATGAAAAAGGCCAAAAGTGTTGAAATGTTATAAGTTGGTAAATATTATCTTAATAATAGTCTATCACAAAGTGACCTAATTCTTACTTTACCTTTCTTGAGGCTCACAACTCAGTTTTAAGTACTTAAGAATGTAAAATAACATCACAACTTGATATTTTAACCTCACCTTGACAATTGTGAATGTGCCTGAAACAGCATAATTTGATTAATCTATTTAAAAACATACTGCTTTCTTTAAAACTGCAGCACTCCCATCATCTTTGCTGTAGGAGAGAGCTTTCCTGGTCTTGGAGAAGTCAAACACGTGTCTCTTTGAAGAGTACTCTTTCTGAGTCTCTAAATGTCTTCCTCGTTCATAGGTAGGGCCATGTGACTATAATTGTAAAGATGAATTACTGATTAAATGATGACACACCATCAGTGGAACCTTTTTGTTTGTGTACAGATATCGTACCTGCTTGTTCTTTGCTTCTGACAGCTGAGTGATTTTCATTGATGACAGTTCTTTTTTTAGATCAGTTACCTCCTTCTGTAGGTTTTCCTATCAGCAATGAAAAGTGTTTTTCTCAAAGAATGACCTATCTCTCAAATGGTAAAGTACATCCTGTTGGAGTAAAAAGCCAAAAATAAACTATAATTGTTTCAAACTAGGACATACCTTCTCTGTTGTTTCTTTCTTCAGCTGTGTCTTGAGATGATCGTATTCTGTCTTGTGCTTGGAGAGATCCAACTCCTGATTTTAAACATTTTATTTGGTAAATGCTATGAGGGGGGAATTTACTTTGTATTTATTTATTAAATGGTAAATATAATATAAAGTGGTAGTCATTTATATTTTTTGTTCCATACCAGTGATTTTCTGTGGGCAACAGCCTCAATCTCTTTCTTCTTGTTCTCTTGAAGCTCTGCATCCTTTTCTTCAACCATCCTGTCATACTGGCCCTGATAATGACAATGAAGTTCCTTCCAATGAAATATATATTTGGGTCAACTGTCATACTGAACATGAACTGTTTATGAAACCAAAAATATAATCAGTTAGCAATTTATTAGGGATTTAATTTATTTTAAGATAAAACATATGCAGACTAATGCAACAGTTCAACAATAAATTCTCACTTCATGAAGGAGATGTGTTTTTCTTTAAACAGTTTTGGAGGGGTGTGGACAAATAATAACATACTTGTTAGTATAGTACAATGTAATTCAACAGTACAGCAAACAATACAGTATGTTCTGTTCTAAAAGTAGTAACTATACAGTTGAATCATCAACTCTATTAACACGGATCTGTTACAACAGATGCCCATGCTTACCTACTACATTAAAGCCACTTTATAATGTCCTTACCTTATGCTTTTCCATCAGTGCAACCATATCTGCTATCTTGTGTTGACACTTGAATTCTGCATCTTCTTTATTCTTGATGGCCTCTGCTGCAGTTAATCTAAGCTTCTGTACCTGTAAGGCAAGATGATTTTATTATGATTTATTCCCAAGAGCTAAAACAAGGAGAATAACATTACATTGTATAACTAACCTCATTCTCAAGCTCTGCTGTGAAGGCTGATTTAGACTCAAGATCCTTAAGCAATTTCTGATGGTCTTCCTCGTTCTGTCTTTTCAGATTCTGGGATTCATCGTGAAGACCATGGATCTGAAGACCAAGTACCAATATTAAACAGAGTAATCATTTAAATATTTTTCATTTTACATACCACTGGAAGAGAAAAAAAAAACTTCATCATACCACACTTTCAAGTTGACTGGATTTTGCTGTCTCCTTAGTTATTTGTTTCTTAAGCATTTTATTCTGAAAATATGCAAGTGAATGGTAAGCTGAGTAAATAAAGCTATAACAAATATTGCATATAAACAGTTTAATAGTTGTCACAAACCTCTTTTTGGTATTCCTCCTGGGATTTAAGTTTAGTTTCAATTTTCTTCCTGAGACTGCAAAGCTAAAAACAGTCTCTTGTCAGTTCCAAAGAACAATCAGTAGTATTAAGGCTTTCTTTATTTTTTATTTTTTTCCGTTTTTAGTTTAACTTTAATTACCTTTGTTTCCATCACTTTGAGTTGTTTTTCTTTTTCTGTAATTTCCTTCTGCATATGTTTATACTAGCCATAAAAAGCACAAAGAAACTTTACTATTTTCAGAATAGGTACATTTAAGTCTAGTATCTATTTATAATATATTTAGTTAGTATAATTACATGTTCTTCTATTTTATTCTCGGTTTCTTGACATTTCCCTTGGAGTTTGGTTTTTAAGGAATTTGTTTCCTCTCTGTTTAATGAAAATACATAAATGTAAATTTTGAAAACTACACCATTTTAAAAATCTTTAGGCTTTTTAACTCACTGTAAAGATTGGTTTTCTTCTTCCAGTCTTTGAATTTCTCTTGTTAGCTTCACAGTTTTCTCCTCACTCACCTGACCAATAAAAGTCATTTGGGTCATTCACATAATTCAAAGTAACAGCTACTACCCTATCACACATAAGTAAAAAATCCACACCTTTATGTTTGTCTCAATAGTTTTCACATAAGAGGATCCACTGTCTAGCTGCTGTTGAATTTCCACCTTCTCAGACTGAAGCTCATTAAAGTTGGATAAAAGCTTGTCATATTGTATTCTAAAAAAATATAAATTAAGCTTTAAACATTGACATTTTTTTCTTTTACATAATATATTCTAAACACTAATATAATCAAAAGGCTCGCTAATTAACTTTTGCTGTGTGATGTCATTCCTCAGTTGTTTCAACTGAAAGGTGTATTCCTTGTTTTTTCTTGTTTCAAAAAGCAGTTTCTCCTCTAGCTGCTGCACTTTAATCTGAGGATATAAAAAACAAATGCAGTGAAACTAAGTACTTTGTATAATGCAATGGTAATGATTTTAGTATTTTTAATTTTAAAATCGATTTCCTAAAAATGATTTTGACATTGGGTAAGAAATGATGTTTGATAAAACCATGCAAAAACCTCAGTCACAGTGAAAATCCCCTTCAAATCTTCATGTGCCTTTTCAGCAGCTTCACAAGCACTTTTCAGTAGACCATTCTCAGCAAAGGCCATCTCTGCTTCATTCTGTATCAATAAAAAATATGTTCTAGGACATACATTTGTTTAAATTGCATGTAACAGACTATGAAATCAACATCCTTTTACTTCTGAAATTTGTATCACCTTAAATTTCTTTGCTTCTTCGGTTTGCCTTGAAAGCTCAGCTGTCAGTTCCAACACTCTGACATCACACATTTTAATGTCACTCTTCATTGACTCAAAGGATTTTGAAGTTTTGTCCTTAAAATAGCAACAATATACAATGAATACAATATTTGTTGTAGTTACTGGACTGAACTGTATAGTAAAAGTAAAAAACGTGGAAATATGTAAAACACACTTTACCAGTTCCCCTTTGAGGCTTATGATCTGCTCATCTTTCTTTGCACTCTGTTCCATGATCTCTCCTGTTGAATATCTCAACTATTATCTTCTTTCACCATGGCAGAGTGTGAAAAATATCTCCAGACTACATTCAATGAGGCTTACCTAGAATAGTTTTTGTCCTTTCAAGTTTGTTGTTATTTTCCCTAAAAATATCCTCAAGTTCCTTGACCCTTAAAAATGAGTCAAACCAGGACCATAGTCACATAATCAAAATTGTATCTCATCTGAAAAAGATTATGACTTTTCAGAAGTTAATTATACCTCTGTATCTTTAAGGATAGTGAAATCTGCAGCTCTCCAACAGTTGCATCAATCTGTTCCAGTTTCTCTGCTTGTTGACTTTTAACTCTGATGAGCTCTTGTAAGCTTACGTCTCTGCTTTGGATGATCTCTGCATATTCTACTTTTTTTTGTTCCAGAGCCGCACTGGTAGCTTCCAGAGATTTCTTTGAGGTAAAGATAATATTTCAATGTAGAGAGGACAAAACAAAAGCCACTTTCACTGAAAAAAACAAAAATCTCAACAGACTCACTTCACTTTCTTTACAGCGCAGCTCAGCAGTTTGCAGTTTTTGAAGAAGGGATTCCTTTTCGGTTTTTGAACTTTTGAGAAGTTCATTTTTCTGATCTGTTAGTTAGCAAATGTATTATATTTAGTAGCCTCAAATCCGCATAGTGCACTATTACAAAATGTCTGTGTACTATTACTATTCTCTGAATTTGACTTGAACTGAATGTTGGACAAAAAATGACAACTTGGCCTATTGATTGTAAATTTTATAAGTAGTTATTCCAAAATACTAGGACACTGGGTACCAAAGAAATTAGAAATGTTATCATATTGTCCAGGTGTGGATTTGTTGATCTTTTATTCAAGCCTGTCGTTAAACATGGGTCAACAGAAAACCCGTGAATCCACATTAATGGTCACATGGTTAACTGAATCATCCTGTTTACCAGAGAAATGTGCAATTACCAAAATCTAATCATGAACTTACTTGTTGCCTCTTGAAGTTGTTTGAAATTCTTTTGGGTTTCATGAAGGTCAAACAAGACCTTTTGCAGTTTGTTTTCCTTATCCTTAAGTGTTGTTTGAAGCCCTGCAATCTGTGAATTCATTGTCCATAAGCCTTTTTCCAAAATGTGCAGTCACACAATGTTCAAATATAATAAAATATGTTTTACTAACCTCTTCTTCCTTTATGTTACACTCTTGATGATATTTCTCTTTTAGTTCTTCAAAATGAAGCAAGCCCTCTTTAACTGAAAAATATACATTTATTTTTCATCTTGCTGGTCGACAGTGTCTCTCAATATTTCATTAATAATTCATCCTTGGGTATTTAAGGTTAATTTTATCCTTCACATTATTCCTGACTGATTACAATGTCTTTAGTGTTGGACTTGCTGTAGTGAAAAGCCTAATATTCATTCACATATACTATACCTTTCTGCATTTCCTGTTGATCAGCTACTACTTGAACACGAAGGCTTTCAAATGATGTAATGAGTTTCTACAAAGAAAAGTTACTTGCTAACTGACAAGCAAATGTTGTGTCCTAATGTTTTATTAAGCCCTGTCTAACAAATTCTTAACAGGAAATCAATTATGATTTAGAGCTTTTTACCTGAATATTCTCAGTATTTTCCAAAAATAGATGATGTGTTTCCTCTCTTTCAGATTCAACTAGAAAATGAAGATGTATATATATATATATATATATATATATATATATATATATATTTGTTAGAAATTATGACCCAATTCGGGCACCACAATACTGTTGATAAAATGTATATGGCCAAATCACTTTCTACTTACACAAATGCATTTTCTCTGCCAACCTCTCAAAAGTATCTTTAAGTATATTACACAAGTTCCTGGTTGCGCTATTTCTGTCATTTAAAATAAGAATATGATATGACACAGTATAAACCAATAATTATCTAAACCTAGCATGCATTTATTTTTAAATCTTTTAAAATAAACACATACTTGTTCCTCAAATCTTCATTTTCACTGATCCGTTCTTCCAGCTTTATGCTGAGACTTTCATTTCCAAACTGCAAAGACAGAACACACAGTGTATGCCAACATACATCTCACATGGTGCTACAGTATTTTTTAATTCCATTATCAATAACTCTGAATATTAAAAATAAGTAACATATATATGTCGTTAAAGAGAAAGACATACATAGAAAGGCTGTCACTCAGGTACACACCTGCAATTCTTGAATGGCTTTTCGCTGAGTTTCAATTGTTCTTTTGTTTTCTTGGAGTTGCCTTTCCTTCTGAACAGTATCAGAGTCAAGTTTGACCTTCCAACACTTAATTTTCTCAACTTCATCAAACAGCTTGGAATAAAGCTGTCCAGGATTACAATTATTCTGGAAATTAACCACAATCAGAGGTAGCACTTAACACGCTGCAAAAGCCAAATCTAGTCTATTTCTGCTTTACATTTTAATAAAAAAAACTAAACAAAAACCTCATCCTTTTCCATTGGTGACACAGCTTTCATCTTTAGAAAGTCTTTAGAGGACATAGAGAGCAGAATTTAGAACAACTGTGTGACACTTTTCACAATTCCTTGTGGTGAAATTTTGCAGTCAGTGTTATTTATTACAAAATACCTTGCCGGGTTGGTTTAGTTGGTGCAACCAAACCTGTGTTGGGGAAAGTCATGTTTTGCTCTTTGTCAAAACATTTACTATATCCCTAGGGAAAAACAGCAATTATACTTAGTCACCATAGGCATTAATCATTACTGTCTCTTAGACATTCATTAATGCTATCACAAGTGTATATACCTGCTGTTTCAAACTTACATTGCTGATGAAAGCTTAGCTAATTATTGTGCTGAAGGCTGTCAGTGCTGAGCCAGCATTTACGTGTTTTTTTTTTTCCTTTATTCATTAATATTTACTATTTTTACAGGATTTAACAGCAGACTGACTTGCCTCACCTGTTGCAATGCGTTTATGAAATCACCACAGTTATCAGTGATTTCCTGAGGTCTAACAGCAGATACCTGTCCAGTGTTCACCCTGGGAGGCACCAACAATTTGAAGTTAAAGCTCTTGTCTCTCTCCATCCTAAAATGAGCACATGTAGTTCCGTTCAAAGTATAGCAATGCTAATGCTAAGCAGCAATCGGTAACGTTAAACTAAAGTTATCAAATAAAGGTAAGGTAACTACTGCAGTACAAAGTACAAAAGATATTTCTGAAATATAGCTAGTTACTGGAGAAGTTAGAGTTAACGCAAACCGTACGTTGGTTACGTAAGGAACGTAAAGTTAAAAAGCACTTTACGTTAACCGTTAACGTCGACGTCCAGTTAGCTTAACTGAGCTTTACGCTAACGTTAGCTAACTTTACCAAGAGTCAGATATTATATATTATTAGTATGAAAGTTTATGTCAAACAGCTACAAAATCATTCATTTTACCTAAGCGCTTTTACATTCAGTGATCTTAGTTTTTTTTAAGTGTTAGCGTTGAGGAAAGTTAATTGTCTTAATATCTGTAGTTAACCTAAGTATTAACTTGTCTAACAGCTAACAGCTAAACGTTTAACGTTACTTCCTACGTAACCAAAAAAAAAAAAAAAAAACTACCAGGATAAAAACGCAAGGATTAAAGCTGTCACTGTTTTCTTAGAGGAAACAATAGTAGAATAAGTTAATACTCACCTGTCGTCGGTAAAATTCAATATGAAGCATTTAGTTCGCTACGACACTGCAGCTGTGTCAGCGGTGTGTGGGCGCGAGCGAGACGGGACGTTAGCGGTCGACGGAGCCCGGCATCCATTATCGGACAACGGGTTCTGGTCACTAGTTCCCCAGTTCAGAACTGGACAACGGGTTCTGGTCATTAGTTCCCCAGTTCAGAACCGGACAACGGGTTCTGGTCACTAGTTCCCCAGTTCTAGTTACTAGTTCCCCAGTTCTGGTCACTAGTTCCCCAGTTCAGAACTGGACAACGGGTTCTGGTCACTAGTTCCCCAGTTCTGGTCACTAGTTCCCCAGTTCAGAACTGGACAACGGGTTCCGGACACTAGTTCCCAGGTTCTGGTTACTAGTTCCCCAGTGCAGTATCAGACAACGGGTTCCGGACACTAGTTCCCCAGTTCTGGTTACTAGTTCCCCAGTGCAGTATCAGACAACGGGTTCCGGACACTAGTTCCCCAGTTCTGGTTACTAGTTTCCCAGTTCAGAACTGGACAACGGTTTCTGGACACTAGTTCCCAGGTTCTGGTTACTAGTTCCCCAGTGCAGTATCAGACAACGGGTTCCGGACACTAGTTCCCAGGTTCTGGTTACTAGTTCCCCAGTGCAGTATCAGACAACGGGTTCCGGACACTAGTTCCCCAGTTCTGGTCACTAGTTCCCCAGTTCAGAACTGGACAACGGTTTCTGGACACTAGTTCCCAGGTTCTGGTTACTAGTTCCCCAGTTCAGTACCGGACAACAGGTTCTGGTAACTAGTTCTCCAGTTCAGTATCGGACAAAGGGCTCTGGTAACTAGGTTTTGGTTACTAGTTCCCCAGTTCCCCATCATTGTCTTTTAGAACTTCTTTTCCTTCAGGGTCATTTCACTCAAATAACCAATGAAAACATCAATAAATAAGCTGTAGACCTATTATGACCAATTTATATCTGTCTCTGAAATTGACAAAATGCTGCAAATAGAGTTTAGTTTGTGGTACAGAATTTTAAAATTACAGCTATTTAGAATATTTAACTCTTCAGAAATATCTACAGATTTCATTTGAACTATTTTCTACTGAAGTAACAACGTTAGTACCTACACTTTGTGAAAACCCTCGTCATCATTTCATTGTTTTATTGCTACATAGGAATAATAAAGGAGTTAGGCCATGCAAGTGGAGATTGATCAATAAAGACACCATAACGATGGTGTCATTCAACACACTGGTGTTCTCTGTCAGATAGAGTGGCTAGAAAAAGTATGAAATTGTATGTTTGCTGCATTAATTTGTCATAAAATATGATCTAATCTTCCCCTAAGTGAAGAGTAATAACTAAATAAATAATGACACAAAAAAAAATCTGATCTTTCATGTCAACAACCATAAAAACATTATAGTGATAGTAGAAATAACTAATTAACCAGTAATTAATTCCAAAGGTTCACATACCTTTTCTTGCCACTGTATATGATAGTTGTAGAAAGTTGATGCGATGGAACAAGAGCATCAGTAAATCTCTGAATAACAAATATTTTCTCTTAGATTTATAAGAAACACAGAATACAGAATTTTATACTTGTCAAAAGACAGTTTATTTTCTGACGTGTTAAAGCATACAGAGCATATTGTAGTCAGTGGCACTTTTTCCTATAGTGAATACACAAAACAACATTTAATACTCTCATAATAATTCATTTACATCATAAAAAAAATCTACCAGGAAAATGTGATTGAAAGAGATATCGGTAATTAGTACGAACATATTTGTGAAATATATTATTATAGAGTGATATTTGCATCAAGGGTGTTTTCAAACCCTGCACAGTGCTATCAGGTCCTTGTAAAGAAGTAAAAGTCTTGTGAGATACTGTGGTAAACAAAGAAATCTGAATCATATAATTACCCACTTTCACAGACAATGTCTTAAAAATTAAAGCTCTGTACTGCATATGTTCTCTGGTATTTGATGGTACATTTACATTTAATTTTAAAATACTGCATATAATGTGCTGCAGTAATGTTGCAGAAAAGTATAGTTTTATTTCCTATTGAAATACGTTTACATAAAAGGCTAAGCAAAGCTGAATACCTGTGAAATACATATACCCTATAAGATTATTAGAGGTATTTTTGTGGATTTGTCATTAGTGTTTAAAGGGCTTTGTTAAAATATACAGTATATTGTATATTGAATTAAAAGTAAGGCTAGGATTTCTGTGGTGGCACACAAAAACAATGCATTATGAAACAGGATAGAAGTCATAAATGAAACAGCAGAGTGTTTATCAGCACTGTCTCACCCAAGCATCTGTGTTTTCCATAAACATACCCCACAGGCAACATAAAATTGGATAAAATGTAACTTGGTACACAACATTAGACAGCCTCCTCTGTGTTTCTAGCCCCTGATGCGTCTTTGACAGCGTCACTGTTGGACTTTTGTTCTCTACCTCCCATCCTGACCCTTCTCTCCTCCTCTTTCTTCTCTTTGTCCAGCAGACGATAGTTGAGTCCCATCCCTGCAAACAGGAAGAAGCTAGAGACGATAAGGAGGATCCCACAGCCCTGGTATGTGTACTTGTAATCATGGTAGATGTCTTTGAACTTCCCTGTAAAGAGGAAAAAAAGGCAAAATTCAGTTTAATGAAAATCATCATTATGTGGTTTTAACAGCAGATATAGATAGAATAGAATAAAAGATGTTCATATAGTGGTTTATGTACTCACCAAGTAAAGGGGGTCCTAACAATACAGGGCCGCACTCCACAATAGTGACCAACCCAACAGCACTGGAGAAGCGCTGAGTTCCCACTAGGTCCATTAAGGTCTCAAACAGCACTGAGCTCAGCCAGCCAAAGGCAAACCCAAAGAAGATGGCATAAATAATAAAGCCTGTGTAGTCTACTGAAATCGGAGCAAAAACATGACACACACCATTGTACAACACAGAGGCAGCGAAGAAGTACTGTATTCTGGGCCGAACCCATTTGGTGTTAGCCACAATGCCCATTGAGGGCCGGGCAACCATGTCAATAAAAGCCAGAACAGACAGTAAGAAAGCTGCTTTTTCTTTAGGGATTTCTTTACTTTTCGCATAATTACTGAGGAACACCAGTGGTGCAAAGAGGCCAAAAAACATGACAACATTGCCCACAATATAAAGTAAAAAGCCACGGTGCTTGAACAAGGAGAGATCAATAAAGCTGTTAATAATCTGCATTGCAGTCCTCCTCTCTGTGGTCTTCTCTGCAGGTTTAGGTTTTGGTCCTATGGGCCTCATGAGGGAACCAGCAACACAGCAATTAAAGAGCAGGCCACCGAGGATCATGAAACTGCCTCTCCAGCCAAACTGGTCAAAGAGCCAGGTGTTTAGAGGAGCCAGGGTGGAGAGAAAGACGGGGCTGCCAGCCATAGCAATTCCATTAGCAATAGGTCGCTTCTTGTAAAAGTACTTTCCAATCATAGTGAGGGCCGGGTTGAGGTTGAAGGCCAGTCCCAAACCTGTTAGAATCAATGCAAAAATGTGTTAATGTAAAATACATGCTTAAAAATAATGGTTCATAAATAAAACAGCTTTTAAAGATTTGTGGACATGCTTTTGGGTTTTTATTTTCTAAGAACACTAGATGGCACCAGTTCACAGTAAAGAAAAAAAAAAGGTGTGAGTGATGATCTAACTTAAAAATATAGAAAGTTAAAATTAGGTACCTCCCACCACACCAATGCAAAAGTACAGCTCTTCAACAGAATTGCAAAAAGAGGCAGCAATGAGACCCAGTCCAGACAGGCATCCTCCTGCCATCATAACTGGACGACTTCCATATTTATTTACCAGGATGCTACTGATTGGACCTGTGGAGCAAAGAACAGTGCAAAAACAGAGACACATGAACTGCATGAAGACAGTGATTTTCTATCAACACACAGCTCTGCATTTGACCACTAGGGGGCTCTGGTGTCACAGCTGTGTTGTGGCAAATTCAAACAACTTCAGCAATCATTTTTGTCAGTGCTGCACTGCAGTAGATGTGTTCTTGTGCCATTAATAATGCGATCTATCAGAAAAACCATGAAAGTTGTAATGAAATAATCATTTATTTGGTTCTGAGATTCATAAAAATTGACAGAGGAATAATTTGTTTGTGAATTCTGCTTAAATGCACTCTAAACACATTTGAAATGATTATTGGAAGAACCTCAGTTTTGACAAGCGGGTGGGGGTATGGATTAGATTCAACATCAATTCAAGAAAATCACTATGACTTGTAAACAAATGACTAAAATGCAAGGAGGATTGAGGTCGCAAAACACCATCTCCATCTATGGCTTATAACAACTGGCCTAAATGAATATGAGGATCCACGTGGAAGACACTTCTGCCTCCCTGCCAAATCCCTGCACTCCCCAATGGACCCAAATAGAAACTGACAGTTTTTGTTTAGAGGTTGTCCAGACTCATTTGCCAGCACGGTGCAAGACAAAGGGTTTTTAAATTGTAATGCAGGCAGTCTCCACACTAACAATGAGTTCTTTCCTTCCGCCTTGCGAGGAGAGTTGCTTAGGATAAAAAGGTTGGTGACAAACCAATGTAGAATATTATGAATCTAATGAATCAAAAATTGGAGGAGTACAGGGGTACGCAACAGTAGGTTGTTAATGAACTTCTTCTGCTGATGTGCTCAGAATGTTTAACATATAGACATTGACAGACCTCAACCTTCATTCATTCACTGCAGCGGCAAACATTCCCTCACCTACTGGGAAGCAATTACTATGCGTTGTTTGCTTTATTCTGTATATATTTACCTCTAAACATATGCATTCATTAACAATGTCATTCATGCAACATTCAAATTGCAATTTGTCCACTAACCAACTTGTTGGGAGACAGGCAGGTTTAACTTTTACAGCAATGGAAAAAAAGTGATGTACCCATAGAAACTCTACATCAGAAATATGAAATAACATACTGTGAAGTGAAAGACAATTAAAGAGCCTTGCTATATTGTATTCTCACAGTGTAACTCGGTAACCTTTAGCCACTGCCTCTACTGCCTTCATGTCACTCTGCAGCTACTTGTGAAGGGAATGTGTTACTGAACAATAAGCAGCATTAATTCTGGCATGGGGAACATGGTACTTCTCTTATCCAGTAATGAGGGCTTAACTTGGTTGTGATATTTTGGCATGCAATAATGATGTAAGTTAGTGCTATAGCACACATGTGGGAATATGCTGTTACACGATATATGTAGCAAGTACAAACACATATCTTCTATCAGATCTTATGCATAATTTTTATGGCAAGTCGGAATAGAATATTTGATATGAAGTGTTTGGGTTTCCGCTTCACGTCACTGTGGCACACTAAAGCAACTTTTCTGAAACTTTGATGGGATTACAAAAAGATGTCAGTGTCATTTTCCCCCAGTTTATCGCATATTAGAGAAAACGGCAGTGTTTTGATTTCAGGACAGACGGTCCTGAGGGACACTCGGGGCTCCTTTGAACTCGGTTCTCTCTGTGTTGAATATCATGCACATGAATAGAGGCTTATCGTCACCTGAAGAATGACCAGACATTTGTGACATCGCCCAGCCTCTCATTCATCTCATCACTGCAGGAACAGAAGCAACCCCCTGGTGGTCCTCCACTCTCAAAGCACAAGGGAGAACAATAAGGGGGGTATATTTAAGCGTGGCTTAACCCATTCATGTGCTCCAGAGACAGACAATGTCGCACTATGATAAACAGCACTTCAATGGGACGAGTTACTGTATTGTTTTATCTCAGTAGGAAATGTTTGATTTAAGCCACAGTGTAATTCTGAGAATCTCTGACCCCTTTGTGGACAAGAGGAAGAGACAAGAGAGACTACCTTGTAAGTCTGTATTTGAGCAAACAGCAATAGATTGGCTTTTAAATGAACACTGCAGGAATAAATCTTTTACTGTTGCAGTAAGAGCCAGAAATTGATTCGATCTATAAATCTTCTTGACGTGCAAAATGTCAAGTGTTGACAAATAAATGTTTAGCAGGTAGCTTACCTCCGCCGTACGTGACAGCCAACATGATAGAGGAAATCCAGGACACTTGACTACTGGTCACATTGAAGATCACCTCAATCTCTTTAAAGAAGACAGTGATGGACTTGGGGAATGCATAAGAGAAGCCAATGGAGATGAAGGCCCCAGCTACCACCAACCATCCCCAGCCACCCTCAGGTGGTGTGTAACCTTGAGGACCACCAACGGCAGGCGGCATTTTTGCTCTCAAAACTCCTTTTCAAATTCAAAATATTTTACAGGATCTGTTCAGGAGAGAACACAGAACATGACTTGATTAGCTGTTGGTATTTCAGGATTACCCACTGATTTCTCTTTACAATTTATGAGCCAGAAAAACTTTGGACAACATGGTATTATTGTGATACTTTGTTCATGGCCACTTTTGATAAGAACTTGACATCTACAGGTTTCAAATAGGCGATATTTGATCATTTTTGTATTTATTCTGTGAATAGAAACCATTAGCAACAGTTTTATTGTCACAAATACCCATGTAAGGATTATTGCTAACATATGTCTAGCATTTTATTAACACATATAGAATATATATGTAGAGAGAGGCATGCCATGCTGGTTTAAAAATAAACACAGATACAAACTGTTCAGAGGCGCTGGTGTGAAGTGTTTCTAATCTGAGGACAAAACATTATGTTCATGTCAAACAGACAAAACAAGAAGCAAAAATTACAAAAAAGAACAAAATTGATACTGCAGTAGTTTAACTCGTTTTGACCCTTCAATTATACAGTAACAGTTCTTGATACAGCTTTTTACCCCAACTTTTTATGTATAAAAACATGTTTTATGCAAGTGACCCATGTTTACTATACATCTCAAATATTAACTTTCCAAAATAGTCTTTTGATTATGTTTGGGCAAAAAGCCTCTTGCTTGAGTCACTATATGAATTCACCATCAAGACATATATAACACTGAACAGTATATGCTCTGTATTCTGACCACTAAGAACCACTGAATATAGTTTTTGCTGATGCCTTGAGTGGATTTTAAGATATCAGATTTGTCAAAAAACATTTCTATAACTTGATAACAGAGTTTAAGATTAAGGAAGCCATTTCTGGGATTGCTTTACTTAGAACTGCTCTCTGCATGTATTCACTGAGCTCCCACGGGCTGATCTCCCACAGTCTCCCTTTAGAGGTGATGAATAAGAGTCCATCTGCAGAGTCAAACAACTTACTGTATTGTTTACACAGGGGAAACTATCAGGAGAGAACACTGACAGACCACGAACACAGGCTGAATTTACACTCCTCAATAGCTCAGGGCTATGCTCAGGAGTGGGTGATGATATAGTGTTTTTTAGCCAAGAAGGACTTGATTTGGTTGATGAATTGATTTAGTGCTCTCAAAACTTATTGGATAAGCCAGTTGTGTGCAGCAAGTAGTGAATATTTAATGTGTTAAAGAAGTTTTGTTATTGAGCTGGGATTTCAGATGCTGCTACGCAGCTGTAAATGTGCCTCCTGCATTACTCTATAAATACAATAGGTAATAAAGGAGAATTGTATTATCCATACAGACATTATGGGTCACTTGGAATAATTAACCGATTAAATTTACAAATGTATATCACATAAAGGTAAGATATTTAAGCAAGTGATTGTATTACATTAAACAATCAAGGAGTGAGTAAAGCTGAACGACAGCGGCACGTTTGGTGTTTTGCAGCTTTTTAGCAACAATTTTAACCTTTTATGTTAGACACCACAGATAATAAACATCTGAGTTCTGGTGTTGCTCTGTCTAAAGTAAAAAAACAAACAAAACAGAAAACATGTAGCTTAATGGCTTTAAACAGAAAGGGAAGGGAAGTTACTACTACACAGAATTTGTGCGAAGCTAGGCTAAACATCCTAACTGCAGCCAATAGAAATGATTTACTCCAGTTAATCTCAGAATGAAGACAAATACTATAAGCCGAAAGTTCGATATAATTCCTTTTCTGATAAATTATGGTTGTTTTCATTAGTCTCTACTTTTATTACTTAAGTTATTGAGCAATCAGCTTGTGCACCAAGCATTTGTTGTTGCTCTTTCTTACTTTGTAGTGGTTTTAAGGTAAAACCCTTAAGTTAAACCCGGAGGTCAAACTCTTGGGACAACAAACGCTTTTGTTATTGTGTGGAGTAGATTCTTCTTGAAAACTGGTGGAATGTTTTTGTGGTTACTGGTTGTATTTTACGTCAGTGTTGCAGGCAACGTTCAGATGTGGTGGATTACAGAAGCACTGATTAAAAAAAGAAGTGAATGTTCTGGCTTTCACTTCACACCTCTCACCTTTCCCACTCTGAAAACAAAAAGCACAATTACAACAAAGGTAGTTTGAAAGATTGTTACTGTCTGAAAATAGTCGTCACACATCCACAAAGAGACCTCTCGAATAGGACTGGGGAAACGTTCT
The DNA here is from genome assembly GCF_900324465.2 of Anabas testudineus. Lineage (NCBI taxonomy): Eukaryota > Metazoa > Chordata > Actinopteri > Anabantiformes > Anabantidae > Anabas > Anabas testudineus. The sequence continues at coordinate 19,346,815 of NC_046614.1, read as the reverse complement.
GCACTGGGAGCAGAGAGCAGTGACTGTATGTTGTAAGAATAAAAAATTCAGTGGTTGACGTGAGATGATAAATGGAGGCACAAGACAGACAAAAACTCCAAACTGCAGGAATAATTTAGAAAATAGATAATTATATAATACTTGTGATTTATTGCTTGGATCTAAAAACAATTCGGTAAAAAAAAAAAATCAAGATTCAGAAATTAATTCATTTAGGTAGGATAATTAAATAAGTGGAGAAATGGTCAGAAGCACCATGCTAAACCCAGTCATGGTGAAAAGGTTTAAATAGAGCAGTCAAAGTGGGCAGCCTCATGCTTGACAACACATATACCAGCCCAAAGCCAGCTGGGCTCAGCAGAGAGAGACACTTGGGAGTCACTGGATAAAGAATAAAAGGCTAAATCATCCTTCGACTTAATTTGACCAATGTTGGTCACTTAGCTGCAGCACTATTAGTCAGACAGAGGCACCTGAAGCACCTGTTGATGTAGAAATAGCTAATATCCAAATTCTGCATTCAAGCATCTCATTTTACAGTTCCTCTCTTGTCAGACTGAGGTTTTTTACACTCAGTTGTTTTTGTATGGATTAGCATTAATATTATTCCAGCTACAAAATAATGAACATAAGATTTGACATGTCTTGGCAATTTTTTGTACAAGCAAAAGAGTTTTCATTCATTCTCCCTGCAGCCATGCTCCGGGCCTCCTATGACCCCAGGTTTCTAATACCTCTTACTAAATCCAGTGGATTTGTCTGAATAAATTATAGATGAGAACAGTGTATTAAATATTTGCTCAGGGAAATTGCTCACTCACATAATAAGTATTGTTATAATACCAACAAAGTGAAAATCCTTTCATAAACAACCAGCTGAAAATAGTCTACTTATGCAAGTAATCATCTTTGAAGTGATGTCTGGCTAAAGTCAAATGTACATAAAGTGTCTGTGTTGAGCATCTTACCTTGGCAGCTCTTCAACAAGGCCAGAACAAGGCTCTGCAGATAAACAGCACTCTTGGAGGCACGTTAACACGCTGCAGACATCATTGAATGTGACTGAGCAGCTCTGAATATGCATGAAATCAAAAAATCACTGCATATGTTTTACAGACACTCCAGAAGTGATCTTTGGGTCAATATCCACTGTGACAGTACAGAAGTAGCCAGTGGCACCTCAGCGTCAGACTTCATCTGTTTCCAGAGACTAAAGTGAAGTTGAAAAGTTGAGTTCATTCAGTACCCAGATCAAACAGCTGGATGATCTGGACACTATGGTGCTAAGTGGGAGGTCAGTCAAGTTCTTATTCGCTGTGGGAGGCTTACTGCTGTTCCCCTACAATGCTTTCTCCACCCCTCTGTCATGTGCTGAGCTCACATAGAGTAATTCACAGCCTGGTCCTACAGCATATGTGACCTAAAAGGATATTGAATAATGTCTGTGCTCTAAGAGATAAGATGCTTTCTGACACGCTTACTTCCTGCATTAGCTGATTTATCAGTGCTATTCAACTGGAAATTAGAAGTTCCAGCTATAAAAGGTACAGAGTACTTAAACAACAGACATTGTTAACCCCAACCTCGTGAAAGAAAGATTTTTGAACACTTTCAGGGTCAGTTCTGGTTGAGCCTTTCTCCTAAACTCCCTGGGGAGATATTAATAAATCTGTATAAATGCTTGGGAAATGAAAGTGTACAGGGGTTATTGAAACAGCCTTTTTTTAAAATGCAAAGCGCCCTCAAATTTTTGACGTTCTTGAAATATTATTTCTTTGTCATGTTGCTTTAGGTTGTTTCTCTCATTTTTGTACTACAATAATGATTTTTTTTATTGCTTTTCATACTGAGAATGTATTGGAGCACCACCTATAATTCAGTGTTTTGTCCTGGACTGGGACAAAAACAGATATATTTAGTCACACACACAAACACACACAGAATGCATTCCCTACCTCCTTACCCTAACCTTATACCCCATCTGCCCTTCAAATGTGGCTGCGTGAAATGTCCTCACTACTATAAAACTCAAACCAGTCTTCACTGTTCACCTGATAAACATATATACTGCACACACTGCTCAAGGGATGCCAGTGTTGGGTATGTTGGTCCACTACTTTGAACCAGACTAATTTCTTAGCAAGGACTGGATGGATTACACACAGGTTAGGTCCCCAGAGGATGAAAAGCAATGACTAGATCCCCTGACATAACTATCTGATTGAATGTTCTGAAATGTCTTCCATATAGTCAGTCTATATTCATAGTCCTCAGAAGGTAATATCTGAACTCTTCAGCTTTGCTTTGTGTTTATGGCTAATTTGCAAAGCATGAAAATTCGCTAAACAAATATGACGTACATACAGTTTTGGGGAGTAACTAGTTCCAATACAATTATATTGTATCTATTCCATATGTATAGTTGTACATATGGAATTAATTCAATCAAAATGGTGATTAAGAATGGGTTACATCTAAATATTTTACTATTTAGAATGGGTTAAATGTTATTTCATTTTAGAACATACTCAGCCCTTCTCTCTTGTCTATGAGGAGCTGCTGTCACTAACAACTCTGTCAATCACTCTCTTTAGATAACACTGATGGGGATGGCTAAGCTAACATTAGAATACATTGGTTGTTAAAGTTTGCACAGGGTACATGATCAATATTCACTGCTCATGTGAATAGATCATTTACAATGTAAATTCTTTAACTCAATGATAATGCTGAATGCCCCCCCTCCTCCTTTGTCAGATTAATATTGCACCTGAGGAGGTGCAAAGACAAGCAGGATAATAATAATAAGAGTTAGTGAAACGGAGATAGAAACACATGATAAAAAGCTGGATAGTTCAACCAAAGTAATTTAGCTATCCAATTAATTGGTTTCAAATGTTTCCAGGCTTCAACCATTGCTGGCAGCTTTAGCAACAAGAGGACACTCACAAAAAGATAGCTGTAGTTAATAAAGAAAGAGAAAGAGCCAGTTAATGCAGGAGAAACAGGTGAGATGACCATCAAGGAAATGTAGAAGCTGAGCAGGTAAAGAAAGCAGATTTCACAGGTATCATTATTATTATATAATAAAAGTCTTTGTTTGGTGGATGTGCTTTAAAATTGGCAGTAAATAGTGTTACTGTTGTGAGGTTTACAGTGTCTAGTTTAAAAAAGACTTTTCAGCTTTGTTGCACAGTTTAAAACATTAGTTAGACACATAATCAAATGTAATAAGTAATATTACTTTCACAAAGTAACTGTAATTAAATCTGCTAACTGTAAGCAGTAATCTCTGACTTTCCAACACTGTCATCATCTCATCTGTTTCTGTGAGCATGTCAGCATCTTTACATTACTATTCAGCTCAAAGCACCCGTCTGCCTAACAGAGCTCCTAGCATGGCTGTAGACTTTTAGTCTCGTTACTCAACGGTAGTTACCGTTAGCTGTCATTCCAGCTTTCAGTACTCCGGTGTTTGGCAGATAAATCCACAGCACACCTTTCTCTTGTTTTTCTGATTGTATCTTTTGTGTGAACCGTGAGAGTCTGTATGATCTGAGCCTCTCTGTTTCTATCTTTATCTCACTATACAATCCCTCTGAGGAAATAACATTTTCTGTCATGCAGCTGATCAGTGAAGGTGCAGAACCTGTTCACTTTTATCAGCGTATAATCACTCTCAGTGAGCCAAATCTCAAAGACTCTGAGACTCCGAGACAATGGCAGCATTCTCTCACCAATCCCATCCCATCACATCGAGGTGTCTGTGGCCTACGTGTTGAACCTGTTGTTGCCCTGGGAATTAGTTCCTCTAATCCTATTGTACAAACGTAGGAACAGTCAGGAAGCAGAGAAGTTTCCAGCATGGGGACATGCTTAGTCAGGGGTTTATGTTTAGTAATCAGCCTGCTATGGATCGCTGCAGCGGCAATGTAACAAAGGATTTTAAGTTGCAACTGTTAAATGCAGTGCAACAGTGTTGAAATACTGTAGAGACATCACTGAAAAGTGCAGGAACAACCAGACCACATCTCAGTATCAACCGACACAGTGACAGTAACTGATCCATAAATGACAGAAACGGTTTTAACAAAGCAAAAACAGCACATGAATGTGGACGTGTAATAAACCACGGTACTAACTGATCTGCTGTGGGTATGACAGGGAGTGATGGGTAAAGGTAGAGCTCTAAAAAGTTCTGTAATTATAAAGTATCTTTGTTTTTAAAAATGAAATACTTTCTTCCTGCCAAAACCAAGCACTGGCCTGCATATCAACGCTGGGAACCACAGCTGTAAAAGACCTTATAGCATTGTCAGAGGGATTAAAATTGATTAGTTCAGCTATGTGTAACACAGCTCCTACTGTATACAATATAATAAGCTGCAGTATGACTGGTATACGTTCTCAATCAAACTAGGACATTCTCCGTCAACATGCAGCACCAGTGTTTTTGTTCATTACTGTGACTCATTCTTTAAGGAGCTGCCTTGTTTTTAAATTAAATGCTCTGCTGTGCTGTACGGCACCTCATCAGAGCATCCCTTTCCTTAATGCGATATTACAAAATATGATTATTACTGATAAATAGGTGGGGAACATCATAAATTGGTTAGTTTACAAAAACAACACCAGCAGCATAACCAGGGATCAAATAAACATTGGGCAACTTCCAGCTTCGACTGGGCTGGATGTAATTGCACCTTGGCCCACAGAATTGACACTCACAGGTCAAAAGCTAGTGGCAATTACCTTTTGCCCAGGCAAAGGGGGAAGAATGAAAGTGAAGTAGATCCTGGTTTGCTGAACCAAAAGAGAGCTAAGGTCAGGGTGAGGTCACAGTGTTGCAAAAGCCAATTAGCTCACACGCAGACATAGAAAAACATCTATTTAATTTTGTGGCTGCAGCAACAGGAGAGTTTTCACGTGCCACTCTGTTTTCTTTTGTTCCTATCAGGATAGAAAAATGGCAGATGCCAGGTAACAGCCTTCAGCCTGAAAGTAACTGGAGGTCTGTCCAGCTCTGGCTCCAACAGCAATACATTATTTGCCCAGGCAAGCAGTTTAGGAGACATTAGTCTCTTGAATGGCTTACAACAAATATTTAATGTTCTGATTAAAAATATATCATGATCTTATTTACAGATTGTTTTTGGCAAACTATGTAAATATAATAGAATAATAAACAGTGTTATTAAAAGTTAATCTGACTTACTTACTTACTTAACTAACTGAAAATTAGTTAAGTAAACGTTAGGTTGAATAATTTCACCTTTTGAGTTTCCAAAATGTAAAAACAGCTCAGTTAAATGTACCGACCTTGAATATGTAAGTTCAATAACCTGCATTATGTGGTTGAATTGACTGGAGTCAACTATTCAGTCACACTGAGAATTGATACAGGTGTAAGCATGTTAATCCTGACACCACACAAGGCAGAACCTGGTTCCTCATTATTTCAAACTTTCAGAATGTCATGTTTAGATTACAATTTGGTGTTCACGGCAATTTTTTAATTAACACCATCATCCAGTGGGGTGCGTCCTGGATAATGATTCTAACAGCTACAACACAGTCATTCACCTGAGAGCATTGATGCCTTTAGTCCCTCTAATTTGTACTGTGCTGTGTAGCCAAACACAATGGTGACTGTGCATCCTAATGTGAACAAACAGCGGCGTGTGTCAGGGCATGGGTGTCGTGTTTTTTTAAATTGACAAAGCATTTTGTAATTGAGCGCAATTCAATGTTATCACAGGGACTTTGAGGCACATGGTACAGTCACTAAGTGTCTGTTGAATAGATTGGAAACTATAGCTATAGAGAGTTTTGTGATAAGTATCTCAGTCACAAGAGCTTTGTTTTGATCTTTTGTTTGTTCAAAAACCTCCTTCCTTTCTATCAAACACACACAGTGTATACTCTCTCACTTCAAGCACTCCTTTGTGCTGACACATATCTGACTACACAATACTTCCTTCCATAAAGGCATCAACCTCAGGTCATTAGACCTTGTGCTGAACATGCATGTCTACCTCCATACAGCCTTGAATGGGTTTTCTTCTTCTTCTTTCTTTCTTTCTTATTATTATTTTTTTTTTTTGCTATGGATTAGTCTGTGCACCCGCCACATGCTTTGACTGTTTCACTTTGTATAGTAGTTTTCTGCAGCAGACAATTTAGATTGTGCAGATGTTGCTGTTTTTAATCCAACTTTAAAGCACCCTGGAGGCCTGTGTTCTCCACAAACTTCATAAATCTCAAGACAAAATTCAATTATTTGTGCTTTTTCATGCAGAAGAAAGAATTTCTGATGCAAATATTTATAAATAGCTATTACTATAACTATCACAGCTTTTGTACTCACTACTTAATGTCCAGTATACTCTGTAGAGGACATTTCTTGCCCCACTCAGTTATCTTTAACTGTTTCAACAACACAGTTTTAAGGAGATCATTAGAAATGTAGCCCACCAAGAAAATGCTGCACATACCAGCAGCTCACATTTATCTGTTGAAAAAATAAAGTTAATATAAGATAAAAAATGTATTTAGCATACCTTCTTTCATCTGTGGGGAATGTGTAGAGCCTAGTGTATATTTGTCACATCAAACACTCAGCAGAGTAGGTTCCTGAGTAAACAGATAAAGTACCTATGGCGGGATATGTTCACAGGGGTCCCATTGTTTGATGAAGAAGCATTTTAGGAAATGATGCGAGGACCCCTGCAATATGTGTCCCACTATGTAGATTAAGGGAAACACAGTCCCTATTGAATTTTGTTTCCTGCTCCTTTCTAAACAACAGTTAAATTATTGTCCTTTGTCTCTTAATAGTCTAGCTTTGTCGAGATGTAATGTTTGACGAAATATCGCATTCTACGTACAAACAAAGTGTTGAACACGTGAGCAATAAAACAAACCCATGTTTAATTCAAACATTTGGGAAATATAAGGCACAAATTGCGCGGCCGCTAAACTTTACTGTTAACCATAATCCCATTATGGGATGGGTCATCGCAGCAGCTGTTGTACATTATATTATTACAGAATCATGAACAAATGCCAACTGCAGTTAAAAAATGACCAATACTTTGATAAAAGGATAGTTTGAGGTTTGGTAAATGTGGGTATTCAATTTCCTATCAAGAGTTGGGTTTAACCTCTTCGGACTTGGCATACACATGCGTGTACATCATATTTTGGGTTCTTCTTCATGCAAGCTAATCACAACTGTTACACAGCCTTTCACAAATAGGTCTGTAAAGAAAAGGGACATTGCTAGTTTTTAATGCAAAATGCTTTGAATGTGTTATGATTTGTTGTTGTAGGCACATGATGTCTTACTGAAACTGCAAAAAGATGATGCTTAGTTTTCATACTTATCAGGTTCCAATAAGCCCAAATAGCAAAAAGAAATAAAAAAATGCATATCAAATTAGAGCTCAGGTCTTAAAAGGTTAAAGATTCATACCATTCTGCTGTCTGCACAGTAAACATGAATGAATTATTCATTAATTACTTTAAGCAGCAGATTTTACCCTGCTGCATTCCTCTTGTGGAAGGTGGCGAACAAACCTGCATTTGCTCACAAAGCTGGATCACTGTGGCTGGTGCATGCTTTTAGGTCGTTTAAAACTAGTTTCACCTTGTGATGAACTAATAGTTTTGTTTTGGTGATTGGTTGGATGAAAGCTCAGAACAAAGCAACTCTTTTGCTGCCTCATTCTGAAACACACCAATAACATAACGGATGCATTTAGCAACAAAACAATATTAAAGCAGGTAGAAACTCAGCACCGATGTGGTGTGATGTTTACATACAGAAACTGTTTTGACACAAAACCCTCCTGCATGACCTCTCCCTTGTTTCTACTTCAGGAGCCCACAGATCTCACTATGTTACCGGAAGGTAACAACATGCACTGGAGCAGGGCTCATGTTGTCATAAACACATTACAGGTAACACAATCTGTCTACCAGCACCTCTGTCTCACTAATTAACACAGTGAACGTTATTTGCTCTGTCCATGCAAAACCTAAAGTTTTGAATTACAGTATGTGCAACAACTAAATGTTTCAGAAATTTCAGTTCAGCATATACCTATTATAATGGTTTAACTTGTCAATTTTACACTGATTACAAGTAGGGGGGGTTTGAAAGAAGAGAAAGTAAATAAGTACATTATTTAACTTACCTTTTTGACTTACTTAAAGGGGCTAGAACTAGGGGATGCATTTTTCTTAACTAACGTAAACTAATCATTTATACTGCAGTTATAAATTCTATCTGTGTTTCAGTGAATTATCTCAAATCACACTCTGAAAGCTGCCGGTGTTAATAAACTGATTAGTTTTTGTTCATCTCTTTGTTTATTTGCAGTCTTGGTGTTTTTTCATGCTGGTTTCTTCATGTTTGATAGTCGGACATTTAGAACAGGGGTGGCATGGTGGTGTCGTGGTTTGCACTTTTGTCTCACAGCTGGAAGGATTTGTGTCTGTGTGCTTCCTCCCTTAGTCTAGAGGCATGTAGTTAGGTTAATTGGTAACTCTAAATTTACACAGAGGTGTAAATGGTTGTCTGTCTCCTGTCCTGGTGACCTGTTCAGGGTGGAGCCCGCCTCCTACTCATTGACAGCTGGTGTTCCAGCACCCCTGTGACCCTTAACAGGACAAGTGTTTGAGATGATGGATTGGTGTTTACAACAGAAGCCTAAAGGGTGAATTAAATATAAAGTTTATGTATTGTATAGCTTGTCTGAACACAACATTTATAGGAGAATAAAGCATTTGGACATATAATGAAATGATGTTTCTTAAATATTATTTTGGGGCATTTTTATCAAACCAGGGTTGTAGCAGTTACAGTATGTGGGATGCTCTATAACCAATAACAAACCAGTACACTCTGCAGAACGCTGTTTTAAATATAAAAAAAAAAAAAAATATATATATATATATATATATATATATATATATATATATATATATATATATATATATATATATATATATATATATACATACTGTAAAACCTACAAGAACAAACACCTAAAAGGATTTCCTGCAGCTGAGCAAAGAGAACTCTCAAAAGCAAAGGTGGTAGTACAGTAGCATGACAGTGTAGAAAATAATAAGCATGTGGATAGTGATGGTAGAAAAATGTCAGTCAACAGTAAAAGTTATTTTAAGCATGTACATAGCCATAACTAAAAGGGAGCAGTTGCCTGAATTTAAGTCATTTTTGTAACAGTTTGAATTTTGGAAGGCACCGACAACGTTTTTTTGTGCGTTACCTTTGATTGGGGAAAACAAGATGTGAGGATGTCACCTCTGAGGCATCACATGCATTTCAGAGATAGGTGAGTGCCTTCAGGCTTTAATAGTATATCTAAACCTTGCATCTGCTTGATTTGAGTCATTTTGTGTTGTCAACATGTTCTTTCCCCTTTAACCCCTGTGGAGCTGCGGCAAGGTGGTTGAAGTCATTAATGTATCTGGTATGTGATTGGAGCACAGGGGCAGAGAGTTGGAGGCATGTGGGCTGCAGAGCTGGATGTGAGGTAGGAAGGCAGTAACAGGAGAGCTGTTCTGCTACTTTGTCCAACATCACGGAGAGCTGACCTTGAGGGGAATAGGGAAAATTGACAGGGGGAAAAGCGGTAACAAGGGCCAGCTATATATCAGGGAGGCAATTTGGAGCGGTTTATCCGATGAGGGTCAATTCCTGCTGCAGTACCATAGATCAGAGTTTTCAAGCCCGAGTGTGCCTTCATAGAGAGAGGTTAGGATAGACGCATTTTTGAATGACTGAGCCACTGATCAAGTCCCTGCAAATCATTCCACACAAAGCATAGAAGAGCGTGGTAATCATGAGGATTTGTGATGCAGGAAAATGTGCATCAGCAGATTTATCTGTTGCTATTTGTGGCCTTGCCACTCTGGCTCCAGTCCAACTCAAATCTTTTTAAGAAGCAATTTCACAATGTTCCCTTCAATTATTTTACATAAGGACATGGAACAGCTTATTATCTAGAGGATACAGGCATTAATGTTATTATTATTGCCAGTGCTAAAATTGAATACCCTCATTTGTGACCAGAGCATATTCCTCCTCAGTATAACAAAGACATCAAAGATCTGTACTAAATCTGTCAGTGATGGTGAGATGCCAAGAGACAGTAATTTTACAGATGCCTTTACTTGGTGTCTGACCTTTTCTATTACTGCTTCTATTTTGGATCTCTGTCTCTCGGCACCTCTGAGACTGTCCAGATGGCAGGTCTATTGAGTAATAAAATTTGAAAGACAAGAGCACTGTTCTGCCATGAGGCTCTGTAGGGCTGAGCTTCAGTCGAGACAGCAATAAGCACATACCACAAGCACAACATTTGAAATCCACTTAATTATCTTCACCTCCTGTGTGGCCAGCAGGCTGAGCCCAGTTCAGATGCTCTGCAAGTGGCAAGTGACAAGTTTAAAAAATGAAGATGGTGAGTTATACAGGACATTCACATACAAATGGTCTCAAACTGAAAGGGCTATTGTTTAGGAGCAGAAATGTTACTAAAATAAATCCATCTTTTTTAAAGTAAAAAGTGTGACTCATTAACTTGATAATATGTTAATGAGTGGGGACACCTTGTGGACAAAGCTTATGTTGCACCGTGTTTATGACCCAAATGGAGGTCTCAGATTGCTTTTAAACTTTGAATTTCTATAAAATGTCCTATAAAATGTACAATTTTACACCTCACTATACGCTATACATAAGTAGCTTAAAGTCTTAAAGTCAGATTTACAGTATATTAGAGCATGAACGTTTTCCCCATCTTTAACTAGATTCTACTTTATGTCTTATATTCCATAAATTACCAGCATGCAGCTGGTAGCATGGTCAGATGGCATCCATTTATCTAAGAATTTAGAAAATCCAATTACACAGTACATTTGAGCCATTTTGTTTTGTTCAACATTTTCTCTCCTGTAAACGTAAAGGAATTATGGTTCATCATTTTTTTGTATTTCTTTTTGCCCTCATATGCATTAGGCATGTACTATATGTACACAGTCAGTTTGATCAAAATTTGTGCTTTTGCTCCAGTGGACAAACACTGGAAGTCATCACGAGAAAAAAGCATCATTGCTGTGACTGTACTGCAGCAGATTAAAGGGTTCTGACTCTGGTCCATTTTGCTTTAGGATACAAACACAAGGGTTAAAATCAAGAATCACACAGTTCAGTTAAATTGTAGGCAGAGCAGGGCTTTAAATGCTTCCATACTCACATTCTTTATTTTGCATTTTAGCATGCTAACATTTGGAAACACTTAATACAAAGCACAGAGGAAATTGAATGAATGTCCTTAGTTTTGCAGCCATTTGTTTATCAACTAAAGTATTGGAAATTTTTAAATATTAGCCTGATGGTGATGCTAACTAAAAATTTAAGGGATCATCAAAGTTATTAACAGTTAATGAATAGGACAATGTTTCTACCAAATAAGGCAAGACATTAATTTAAAGGGCCATATCAAACTCCGAATTCATTGTCAGGGAGCCTCAAATTCCTATTTTATGGCAATATATCTATCAACCAACACTGCCATCCATACAGCCCTGGTGCTAGTGAGGATTAGAGGAGAAAAATATATTCTATTAATATATATATTATATTAATATAATCATATAAGCATTTTACATTTCCCGGCAGCTATTTTAATGACACCATCTCTCCAAGTGCTTTACAGTTTTAAACCTTTTCCATCTTATTATAATTCAAATCTCATCACGGTGTGACTGCTTGGGTCAATGATTCATTCATTTTAGTTCTGTGTTGGTTTTAACTGTATCCATTAGTGTCTTTGCAATGCCATGCCTGCATCACAAGCATTTATCCCAGGTTTAGCAAATCCATTTATCCATGAATTCACAACTATATAGCTTTGTCAGCTTGAGGACGTTAAGTATATATACTGGCTAATGCCTGATGAAAGCACAACAAAGCAGCATCAGTGCCAGAAATGATCGGATGCGTACATTACTGTGGAGATTCAAGTTACAGTTGGTTCCCTGCTGATAGCATACAGTGATAATCCTGTAACCTATCATACAGCACATACACTACACAGTTGACAATGCACTTTTGCATCTTATCTATGCTCTGCTCATTTTCCGCTTGAGGAAGATGGGAAAATTGACTTAGAATTGCTTCATGCAAAGTAGGTGCACTTTCCACTCAAATGGTTAGACACACGGCATCAGATTGTGGCGTCTGCATGGCTTTCAACAAGGCAAGAGACCTCAAGTGTCCACGCTGCAAATAAAAACCATCAGCACTAGTGCTCTCATTAATGTACTGAGGTGTGGAGAGAAATTTAGGATGCAGCTTCTGTCCCACAGAGACGCATAAATAATGCTGTGTATGCTTCAGTAAAATAATGGATTATGCAGCAACAGCACTACCTTGCTCTTCTTACAAAATGCAGTTTGTTGACTATTTAGAACGGACGACACAGTTGTTTAACTTAGACATTTTCTTGAACATGTAGATGCTGCCCTTTTGATATAAAACCTAATCTAGATGTATACAACAAAAAAAATATTCCACTTAATTTGAACAATACACTCTTTACAGTGCAGCAGTCAGCATAAAACCCTGAATGTACCAAAACAGTGCTGTATCAATTCGTACCATTTCCTTCTCCGAGGTTTATCCTCTCTGGCTAAAAAGTGGTTGGGCGCCACACAAGCACATCCATCATAATAATACAACACTTTTCAGTGAATAAAAATGGTAATTTCGAGCAAGCATAGAGTAAACAAAGTTCTGAGAAAGTGAAGAAGCCTGTAATACAATTTCATTTGCATTTCATACATCTGTTTCCATGACAGGTACATACAATGCTTTACTTCTGCCTTACACAACTTTCTCTGAATGCTAATTGTGCCTTGCCATCAGAGGCTTTGTCACTAAAGGTACGTAGACCTGAACTGTGAAAAGCTCCTAATGAATAATTAATTGGTGCCACTGCAGTGGCTGCAGTTAGAGTATAATTTACCTCACAATTTCACAGTGATTTTATTAAGGACCAGTGCTGGCTGGCCAGTCAAGTGGGAAGCCATGCAATATTCATCAGAGTAAAGATGCATGGGACCACAGCTCATAGCCTGAAGATTTATTTGGCAAAAACAACAACAACAAAAACTATTCCCACCTTCTTGTAAAAGTCTGGTGTGCTTTAAAGCTTCTCTAGCCTGTGCTTGGTGGGTTTGCAGTAACCTTTCTGCACCAGGCCAAAAAATTGGTTTGAGAGGAGCTGTCCTCATTCCTCATAATGCCACGACAGCCTCCGGGGAAACGGTGGTGCCAAGCTGGGGAGCAGTGAACACACCTCCATGGTGTCCAGTATGTGCAGAACATACTCTATGAGCCAAAAGGACATTTTACACATTGTAACTGGAATGATGCTGGTGCTACAGCTACTTCTGCAAGTGATAATGATGTTGAAGTTGAACCTATGTTTTAGTTTTATACCCTTCTGGTTATTTTACACGTTTACTTCATCTTGTATAATTGTTAAATATGTTTCTACAGAAGCTCAACAGTACCAGACAATTTTAAGACACTTTAGGTTTGATGTAATTCCCTTATCATAGAGAAAAATACTGCTTTAGAACATTTATCTGTCAGGTTTGTAGACCTTGTTGCTTCATACGCATTTACTGATTAAATACTTGGGAACAGAGGGATGTTTCTGACAAGATGTTTTAATAAATTAGCTATATAATAATGACTACACCAACTCCCACAATAATCAAATACAAATGCATCAATAACTAACTTTCATGTTGCTTCCTCAAAAATGTTGCCAGATAAACAAAGCATCAGATACAGCTTTGTGGTTGACTTGCACAGGTGAACAAGCTAAACCGCTCTAAACATGGAAGACTACAGGCCACAGCAGCGTTTTAATGCAGCCAACAAACATCTGTATGCAGGCAGGAAAGGTTTGGGAGACAGGGGGGATGAAATATTCATCAGCTGCCGTCTTTTGACAATGAAGCTACATGACAATGGTCTCACTTTCAAATGTCTGGGGTGCACAAATCCAAAAGGGAACTTACCTTACATAATTTCCGCTTGTTTCATTCAGCGCTCAAATGCCAAAGCAAAGTAGACACTCGAAATTCAACAGCACAATTAAGTGAGAGGTTAGTGAATCACTGTGATAAAAACACTGCTCCTAAAAAAGACTCACCTACACAGAAAAAAACACACACACAATGTATGTAAATATGGGCAAAGCAACCCATGAATATTTAATTTTCTGGCAATGTAGCACAGAAGATAAAAATAATGCCTCCTTCAAGTGAGGACCTCTTTATGAAAATGCAGTAAAAGCTATTCTGTGTTATCAGATTTTCTATGAAGCCTAGCGTTTGTTTTGAATTACATCATTTATTTAAATGTCAGAATCTGGCTTGCTGGTGCTGGTGTTGGCTTAAGACTCTTTTGGCTTTTCACACCTTGCTGAGATCAGGCAGATAAAAGGAAGACCCACAAATCGAATTTCATCGAACCTGGAAAAAAAATGCAGATTAGACATTTGTTTTATTCAGCACGTTTCTGTTTTAGACGTTACGGGATTGGCTCTTTTCAGCAGTACAGAAATAAACAGAACAACCAGAAACAAAACAAAACGCTTCTGACCAACTGTAAAAAACCCTTCAGTATCAACAAACAACAGGATGAATCAAAATATAGAGTTTTAGGGGTTTCTGCTTGATGCTGATTGTGTCAGCAGTGAGCATTACAGTACTTGTACTACCACGGTAAGCCCTGAGGGGATGTGCCAGTCAGTCACATGCTGAACTGATTATAAAACAAAGTACTAAAGTCCCATTCAGCACCATTTGAGGTTATATATTATACATGCTTCCATTCATATGGCTGGGAGTTGGTTTGCTAAGCTGAGCAGGCAGGAGACAAGGGCGTTGTAAGATAAGGTATCCTGTTATTGATCCCTAAGGGAGGTTTTGGCAGCATGGTGTCAGTGAACGTGTGATTTGCATCGTTACGTTAAGGTTTGTTCATTTTGGTCACTGTGATAACTTTCTGGAGTCAGTCCTGTGCATTACAACCCACTGTGCTGTGACAGTATATCACTGTCTCACTGGTACATAAAACAACACCCCCACTCAAGCAGCTGTGTTTATTCATGCAGGACAAATATCTGGCCTACGTCCTCCAGCTACTGAAGCGCTTTCGCAATATGTGTCATTTTAGGACACTTCAATTATGACTGATGCCGTCTTTTCATCGTAGGAGAAGAGTTTCCAAAGAAATTAAGAGACTATCCAGAGTGTCACTGTAAGTCATTATGCAAATACACTGGATTTATATAAAAGGAATGAGCACCATGAACTTGTCTATTTAGATAAAAATACATCACAATTTCTTCTCTTCATCATTCCAAGTGGTAGAGAAACATGACAATAATAACCTAAATCATTTGCATATATATTCCTCTGTAATGCAACTCTACAGGAGGCCAAAAACAAAAAGCATTAGATTTCTGAAGGCAGGAACAGATTAAAGATGATTTGATGACCTGTGCTCTTAAATGTCAAAATGAGTCAATATACACTGGTTCATCTGAGAGGAGGAAGAACTCCACGGGTATTATTATAAAAAAGTATTTCTTCCTCAACTGCATTATCTTGACACATATGAGAGACGGTTATTAAAAATGCCCTTTTTGATACCTAGTATTGCTTTTAAATTGTGTTTTTGAAGAGTTTGGGAGGAAACTGAAGATGATTTAAGTCTTATATATACTTTCTAAAATGTATCCATTATGAAACGTGTTGTCTTTGCAAAGAGATGAAGTATTGCTGTGCAAAAACATAGACCCTTGTGATAAATGTAACATCATCTATAGGCAATCTTTAACTCCGTGGCTTTTACTTTGGGAGCAGATATGTTTTAATTAAAAGGTCATGTTCTGCTGGCTGGAGTCAGTGCTGATGCAAAACTTGCACATTAGCTTGCAACTTCAACCCTCTTGAGTACAATGCAGACAATACAAATGTAACTTTCTTGCTCGATTCTACAATGAAGCTCTTTCTCTACAAATCAACCATGTTGACAAGTGTATGACAATCACAGCATTGTTTAATAATGATGACTGTCAGCAGCATATATTAAGTAGTTTATGGACTGTGAAAATAAATGGGTTTACTACGCAGTGTAGTGAAAAGTTATGTGCTAATGGATTATGCTGCGTCCTTTAGCGCCTACATATTCTTATGAGATTTTGTTGAAGTGAACAAAGTGAACCAGCACCTCAGCAAAACCCTGATAACAATGAAGTCATTATGCACAGTCCACATTTGACCAAATTGTCATGTTAAACTGGAATAAAAGAGAACGCTTCTGCAGACTGGATGCTTATTAATATTTACAGTTACTTTATTCTTCTACTACTATAGTGAGATAGACATACCTCTCAATATAATGAAGTCCAGATCAGCACAACCACTGCAAAAAGGGGCCATAAATTATACTTTATATAATAACACATAAAGAAAATGTGACAAAGTGAAAGGACTATCACCTAGAAATGAACGCGCAGGATCTCACCAGAATGATGAGGACGGTGAATGTGGTGATGTCAGCGTGAGTGGGTGTTGTCATAGAGACATCTCATTAGGCCAGACACAGGCTGAGGCAGTTGAGGTGCGACAGATTTTTAGGACAAGTGATTCAGTCTGTAAGGTGGTTATTGGCGAAAGCCACTGTAGTCTGAATTGGATATTGATCCTCTCGGGGTAACAGTGTGGAGCAGGTAGTAACTGCTGAACTGTGCCTCATTTCATTGTGAGCAAGTACAAGGGCAGCTTTGGAGAAATTCACACATTCATTTGAGAACCTAAACTGGTAGCCACTGCTGACACAGAACAGCAGGATTATACCAAGTCTAAAACCTCTCAACAAAAGCCCTTGCGTCAAAGTAGCCATTACACTAATATCTCAAAGAATCAACAATAAAACACTTAAAAATAATTTAGACTACGTGTATCTTGCCTGAAGATCTAAGGCTAAATTGTCAAACTGGGGATTGTTCATTCGTCAGAATAGTTTAGACATGTGTTACTGACCTAAGATGCTCTCATATGGATTTCTGCTCTCTGTTCTATCTGTGACTGATGTGAAAATAATTCTCGTTTTAGTGTAAAAAATTGCTTAAACCTACTCAACTTATTTCCAAATTAGTTGTCGCCTGATTTTCTGATTGATGTTTTCAGTTCTAACTCAGATTGTTTGTTAAAAACAGTGAAGGACCTGTAGATTCAAGCTGTGATAAACACATGATGAATGAAATATGAAAACATTTTGCCAGACTTCAGTGACACTCACTTGAATACTAGGACTGTGGCATTAACTCATTTTTTTTGTTAAGTAAAATGGAGCATTCATCCGTATCAAAGGCATTGCTAAGATCAAGAGGGATTAAAATAGAGCAATCCTCAACACTGGCTGCCAGTAGGACATCATTAGTGAGTTTATGGGTAGTTGTTTTGGTGCTGTGAAGGGCTTTAAAGTTAGATTGATTAGAAAAGAAATGCTGTTATTTCGAAAAGCAGATGCTTAGTTAGAAAGCTACTTTTTCTGAAACCTTAGATCAAAGAAAATGGCTCTAAATTGTAGACTATATATGGACACATTCTGGGTTTAAATGATGCAGAGATCATGCAGGCTTTGCACAGTTAATATAATTTCCATGTGAAGCTGAAATGTAATTAAAATATGTAAGGCATAAGCAACAATAAGAACAAAATTGTTTTTAGGTTAGCATGTTAGCATGCTATAGATGTGCCAACACAAAGCAAAATTTTCTTCTAGAGTTCTGGTTGTTATTTCAGTCTTGATCAAATTGGTGGACAGGTGTCATAGCAAGATACAGTGGAACAATGTCACAGATTCTGGTAGCTTGTATAAAAAAATAATAAATCTAACATTTAAATCCCAGTTTGGCAAAAACATCAGTTGCTCTGTAGTAGCCTAAGTGTTTGTTTTTTGAAATTCAGAATAAATTGAAAATCCCAGGGCACAGAAGTTCTTTCATGGCTGGTCACACAAGACTTTCTGAGCAGACCTGTGTGACTGAGATACAGCACAATCCAGCTGACTACAGCTCCTTGGCTCTGGTAAGTTTATAAGACATAGTGCCAACAGATAGAGATTGATGATAGCATCTGATGCAATTTACTCCATGTCCTGGGTTGCTGGTTCACATTCTGTGGTTAATGGTGAAAGTACAGATTTCAAAGAAAATCTCCTCTGAATCTGTCAGCTGGAATTGAACTCTGGGCTTAAACAGAAAAGCCTCTGGATTGGACTTCTTGTTTATCTGGAAATGCAGATAGGAAAATGTATAGGATTTTGACAACTGTACTTAAACAACTACTATTCACACTGGTATGAAAACACTGAACATTTGCATATAACAAACTGTAAAACAAAGGTTTAACTAGATAAAATCAAAACAAAAACCATAAAATATTAGAATTGCTGTTAATGAACTGTTGTCCAGCAAAGTCTAGCAAACTCACAAAATCAACAAGAACAATTTGCAGATCAATACAACTGGCTCTTCCATTTAGAAGGAGGAGTGTCCACAGACAGGTCTTTGTTGAGGAAATGAGTCGTTAAAATCAGAAAAATTACCACGTTAACTAGATTAGACAGGACAACTTGTCAAGTAATCTCTTGATAGGGCATCTGAACAGTGTGATGGATCGTGTGCCATCTTCTTTCTCCTGAAATGTATTCTTAATTGCTCATTGCAATTAGCTACTATTCTGTTTCCCCAAAGATTTTTGATTTGGATTTGTTTAAAGGTTTCTAGCTAGGTGAGCTGCAGGATCAAAATGCTTTTCAGGCCAAGTGAGGATTGAGAAGCTAAGGATGGAACAGAAATGGGAATTTAAGCTAACCTCTGTATCAGCATAATATCAGCTGCCCCACTGGAGACCACAGATGTATTTAATTTTTCCACATCAAATCTTGTTCTGTTGGCTTCGCCGACAGAAGTTGTTATGGTCACAAACGTGGATTTGAATTGACAAAACTTTCAAACCCAAAGTGACAAAAAAATGATCAATTTAAAAAATGTATAGATGGAAAAATAACGTGGGGACATCACATAATGACATTATGTACAGGCATTATTGCCATTATGTAGTTACTAGGCAATCAGCAAGAACTCTAATTCACCAGCCCAGTCAATAGTAAAAGAAAATCGCATAACCTCAACTTCTGATTGAACAAAGAAAATTTAAGATAATTACTTTTGTTCAAGTAATGAGGTGATTATTGTCACCTTCAGACAAAAATCAGGCTTGCTGTTTTACCTCTGTAGCTGCAAATTTACAGCAACTTTAGTTTTATCTCTCAAATTTTAAATCTCAAATGCTTAACATCACTGGACTATATGGTTTACATGACTGTAAAATCTGCTGCCTTTTTCAGATAACTAAATACTGAATCTGTCCTTAGCTGGAGATTGCATTTTATGTAAAGGCCAAAGGTTGGAGCTGTGTGGTCAAGAGATGTGGTTTGAGAAGAAACAAGAAAATCAAGTAAGTTCTCTCACAGGACACTATCCATGTGTTGACACGTGGATCTTTGTTCTGGGGGAAATTAGACTTCACTGAAAAAAGAAAAAAAAGCTGATGGAGCAAAAGATTCAAACAGGAAGTATATGAGTGTGAATGTGTGTGCAGGGACAAAGTAAAAGAATAAAATAGTACAGAGATAACTGTGTGCGCCTGTGGCTGCCTCTGTGAGTGGAAGACTGTGCTTGTTAAAAGCCACTTATTTTAGGTGCATTAATTTAATGTCAGTCCTAGTTTCTGAAAATGAGAATGAATTACACTGACCTCCTCCTAAGTGAATTAACATGGGTGATTGTGGATGTAATTGCTAATTAGCATGACTGACTGATTCTACAGTCTCGCAGTCATTTTCCCTCTCAGAGGGTTTTAAAAGTGATGAAACCTTATGAACAAAGCCATTAGATTAATACCAACTTCTCCTAGATACGTTCCCCTTTTTGGAACTTCTAATGAAACCAGAAGTGACTCATGATGTACCACTGTGCACAGAAGTATAAAAGGTCTGCACCAGACAGAGCGAAAGATTCAATACACATCACAAAATGTAAGGGAATTATTTTCTTTTGATGGTCTGACTTGAAACCCCATTTTTCTTAATATCTGGCAGCGCAGACCATCTCCCGGACCAGCACATATTTCAGAGACAATATCATAATGGGAGACACAAACAATTCTGCGGCCCCCTTGGCCTCTGATGTTATAGAAAAGCCAAAAGTTCAGAGCTCTGCTGCTCTTACAGTCACTCTTTATGTGGATTGACGCAGGTGAGCACCTTTGTTTACTGAAATCAAAACCCAATACACTGAACTTTCTTTGCTGTTTTTCTGCTTCCACTAGTATTCAGTTGTGGCACCGTTTAGATGCCCTTGACTTTTCATTAGGTTATTAACCTTTCAGGAGGTGTGCCATGATTCAGAGGTGGACACGAACTCCCTGAAGGCTGCGCTGCAACACTACCAGATGACTCAAGGCAATAAGAACAGAGGAGATGTAACAAAAATGAGAAGGAAGGGAGGATGAGAGGAGAGCAGGTAGGGCAGGTGTTTCGCACAAATGGAAAACATGAGATGTTGAAAAAGTCTTGTTGTGTTGAGTCCCGGTATTACCGCCGGAATGCATAAAGCCCACAACTATTGCTCACAGAGGAATGAAAAACAAGAAATGTGCTGTATTGTCTGGATAGATATTAGTGTTGTATATCACTGCTTGGATATCAGAGTTGTAGAGGAGCTGCAGTCTGGTTCCTAATGCAGCAAGGAGCTTGTACATGTTACCAGGAGGTTTAGCTGTGATTTGTCAAGTCTACATTTCAGGTTATGCCTTTGCTGTAGACACAAAAACTCTCAGGAAGGCCAAATAACAGCGCAACAGGCTGTTCTCCCAAGTTAGCAAAATAAGATTTTAATATAAAGCTTTAGTACATGCTCAAAACATGTCTACATTAAACAATTTTGCCTTACTCTCAATAATAGAATGGTGACGTAGCCCATATTTACAGTAAGTTTCAAATTTACATATTACTATTAGCATTACACCGCAAAATGCAACAGTTTAAACAAACCAAAACAATAATTATACATCGACTGGTTAGATGATGCACCCAGTGTGTCGACTGATAAACATGCAGACCAACAGGATATCACATTTTGAGTGTGTGTATTTAATCATATAACTCACATATAATCTGAGGTGTCATTGTCAATTCTAGAGGAACAACTAAAACTCGTTCAAAATGCAGTTCAAACTCATTACAAAAGCCTGCTTTACACATTCACCGTGTGATGAACAAAAGTCTATTCATAATCATTTAACCTTCATGCCCAATTTCATGCATTTCTAAAATAAGAGCTGACTCTATTCTTTTGACTCTACACCTGTATTACGTGTGCATCACCTCCTGTGGAGCTTCAGGGAGCAACAAAGGAGAGTTCCACATTAAATAAAAAATGAGCAAAGTGAGGGAAGTTTCATTATTCATCTCACACTGGCATGCCCAACTCCCCAGTTTCCCGAAGGGAACACTATGAAATTTCAATTGGCATCATTCTATGTGTTGAGTTTTAATGTCAATATCGCAGACAGTCTTCAACAGGCTCGCAGCCTCCCTTCTGACTCCAACAAGAAACTTCAAAAGAGCACTTCTCTGAATCCCTCAGTCTTGCATTAAAAATTTTAACCTTGGAGACATGCTAACTACCCGGCCGTGCACTTTGCCGAATTCCAATGAAGATTCTGATCATTTAAATCAGAGAAGAAAAGAGGAGTCAATCATGCCTGTCGACCTCTCCATCTTTCTGACCATCACTTCGCCAGTCATCCTGAATCTCTATCATGCCGTCGTATTCACTTCGTTCTTAGAAAGACTGCTGCCTCTTGGAAAAAGTGAAAAGCTGAAGATGAAACACTCAAATTTACTGTAAATCAGCAGAGACATACACAAAGCTCTTTGCATTGCAACACTTAGGTTTACACATTGTGTAACCCATAAGCAAATGGCAACCCTGGAATAAGAAATTTCATGTGATCTCAAGGCAAAAAATAAAAAATAAAAAAAGCTGCAACAACAACATAAAGTGGAGCTGTTTCTTGTGGGGCTTTTGTGATTGCTGCTCACTTAGCCTCAGGTGTGGAGCTCTAATGGTTGGCAGCAAGGACTCCACCTGAGTGCCAATGGGCCCGTAATGTTGCCAGAGCTTTGGAGATAGTATCAGAGGTACACTGGCAGAAATATTTGTGCAGGTGCTGTAGTTAAACTTTACTGTGTTACAGTGTGAATGACATGCTATCCTCCAGCAACATCACCTGACAAGATATGAATTCTCACAAGACAGAAAGAAAACTTTTTAAATTCCTGTACGTTCAGTATTTGCAAGACTGTTTTTAATTTTTATCTTCACTGTGTAAAGTCCAATTCGCTGTGATAAGCAACTCACTTATCACTGGCTAAGTTTATTAGATGTATATAATGTAGATATCCAGGATACAAAGCATAGTTAATGCATAAATTGTGCAAATGATTAGTAAACTCTGCAATATTTGATCACAATATGATCACTGTGGTGATGGCTTTCCAGGATCTAATTACTAGTGTGATGCCCTCAGGGATTATTTGAAATTATTATCTATAGTATATCTATAGTAAGCTGCATAGTTATGAATTATTTATCACTTAAAAAACAAATGTTTTTTATTCAAGCGAAATTAATTATAAGTACCACCAATACAGCGGCAATGATAAAATAAATAAATAAAAACACTGTGAAAAAGTTTAGCTTTGTTGCAATAGTACCATAGTATTAAAGATATTTTGGGGAGAGTGGGTAAATTATGTTAAGTCAAATTAATTGATTTATTTTAACTAGTTAGTTACCAAAGACCTCCACATGGCTGACAGACTGAACAGACTGAGCTCAGCAGTAATATATAGTCTGAGTGTGAGTCTCCAAAAACGTCTTTCTTCCCCTCATTTAGCATATGGTGACATTTGAATAATTCTTTCAAGTTCATCTCATGCAACTGGGAATCTCAACACAAGCATTTCTACTTCATGCGAGCTGTCCATCTGATAAATTGTATGGAAGCGATAGCCATCATCATCACCACACATTTCGAACACCCACGCAGTCTCTCAATCGTCTCATTTAGAGAGAGCACATGAATGGGAAGGAAAATGTCATTAGTGAGATAGGTAATTTGTTTCTGGAGAGGTATCAAAGATTGTAATTGGATTTTCTTCAAGGCTGCTCAAAGCTTTCCAGAGTCTCAGCCCGCTATCACATTAATGATTGTAAGCTGACTGGGCTTAAGAGGGAGCTTGGTGAAAAATGTTCCTCTACAGGTGCTCACCTATAACTTAAGTCACATTGCTGCAAAGGTGCCATCACACAAACTCCTCCCAGGAGTTTTTTCACCTAAATGGGTTCACATTATGCATATTGAGTGTTATGTAAAAGAGGGAAAAGAAGAAGGCAGGAGGATAAAAATATTTAACTACAAAGCAAAAAATTATCTTTTACACTCAATGGACCATTTTCTAGATTCCTCCCTAGACGATGGCTGTCCTGTCTTGACTCACAAACCATGACCAGTTACAGTAAACTTCTCCACATGGCTGAAATTATATATATGAACTGTCGTAATAACAATAGTATAAAGAATAATTTAGTCATTGTAATTCATTGTAAGTCATTGTAAGCCTTTGTAATCAAGCTGCTAAATGAGAAAAAAAAACAGAATCACCTTTTTTCCACACTGTATTTTATTCAAGTGTCATGAATTTTACTCTCCTTGCTGTAAACATTAATTAAACATAAACATTTCACCCAGCAACTAAGATAAATTATTCACCATAGATGTTATGCACTGAAGTTCCTGACTTTAAGGTGTAACTGCACTGTAAGTCTTTTACAAACTCAAAGTTTAGTGTAATGCTTCTTGAAGCCTTTGAGCTGAAGTGTTGGATGCTAAATTATAATGCAAACTTTCATTCTGTTGTTACTTTCAGCCAATCTTGCATTTGTAAGAAGATTGTATTTCAAGTGGCATCAAATCTAGACGTTGCTGGTGTCTAAGCAGATGGGAGTTTTGCAGTTATGGAAAAGCGTAGCAATAATGTGAAGTGCTACGAGTGTAAAGTGCTGAAGTGCTGAAAATTGCTGCAATGGCTCAACACATTACACCAATGTTTTCCTCTCACAGTTGTGGATAATTATACACTGGATTCCTGAAAGACAGACATATAGAAGCCAATGGGCTAATGCCATATGAAACCTAGAAAGCTCTATCACTGGTAAATGGCAGAGGTATCTGCCAATATATGATTTTATCTTCCGTTTTTCTGTCACACAAACAGTTGCGGTCTGGTATTAGTATGAAATTTCTGAGTGGGAAGCTGTTAAGTGACTTTTGTTCCAATTTATTGTCTTTTTCTGCCACTTGAGCTGAACTCCCACTGGCTGTTGGCAGCACAGCTCTTTGGCCACGTGGCTTTGTGCAAGGTGAAGCTTTCCAACATTTGGCAAGAGTGAAATCAGGCTGGACCTCACAAAATCAAACACAAAAGTTCTAGTTCCACTCAGACTGATGACAAGTCATCTGGGCTAATTGCATGGGGAGAAGGAATGATTAATGATGCGATAGCGAAGTTACGAAAAGGATCCAGAAAATGAGCAGAATAAACAGGAAGATTCAAGAAATGTTGCCTGATGTAACTGTGCTGGCACGATTTACTGCAACTAACTAACATATTTTAAATCTGATGATAGCAAAAAAATAAATAATAATGATGCAGGTTCCTGAACAGAACACGTATTTACCAGAAATTCAAAAACACAAACATACAACTAAAACATTTTATATCAAATGCACTGTTAACGATGCAACAGTGTGAAAACATACTACATTTGTCTATGTGCCTCCAGCTTCCCAGCCTGGCCCCCATGTCTGGTGTGAAATGGCCACAAGGAGCACGAGGCAGACTTTATTACCTCCGAGGGATTTTTCTGTCTGGTTGCATTTTTGTTGCATCATGTCTGTCTTCCCTCTAAGTTGTTAGGCAGCTTGTGCTGACCCATCCTCTTTGCTGCAATACAACTCCATAAAAAAGACTTCATTAACAGTTTAAAAGGCTAATGATGACTGAAGAGATGTTGAAATCTTAGTTTTTTTCCCGGGGATCACTACTTTATGTGAGTGAGCAGTTTGCTGTGTAGTTGAACATGGTCAATGACCCTGGAAGGCAGCAATTGCTAACTGTGTCGCAGTTTTACTTTCTCCACAACTCACTGGTTAATGGGTTGACTTCAGGAGTTTTGTAAAATCTGATAATGTCAGATTTTTAATAATTCTAATTTTAAAAAATATCATATTCTACACAAATTTGATGTAACAACGCCTTATACCACTGATGAGGTTCTAATTGCACTAATAAACTAGTGCAAATTGTCAACTCCAATCCTGTGAGCTACAGTAGCCAGGAAGCTCAAAAACTCATGTTGGGCAATTGCTGATTTTAACAAAAACATTTAAATTACCTTAAATTCATTATTATTATTATTATTATTATTAATTATTTAGAAAACAGTATTTAACATCATCTGTGGTTTAGTGGGAAGAGAACAGACTTTGAGTGACATTAGCCTGACTGCACAAAATATCTGCAGCTACAATTAACAGGTCACAGAACCATAGCCGAGATTTCAAACACTTTTTAAAGGCAATTTTCAATGCAAGGATGCAAATGCAGATTTCTATTGGAAAATCTCAAACAGAGCAATGTTGACACGAGTCTTTAATCACATCCAGGTAGACAGAATCACCTGTAGTGGTGGACCTGCTGGGGCCATTTATATTCAAGGTTGATTACTAGTAGGATGTCATTTGCATTATCAGAGACTCAGCACTAATGAGACTCATGGTTTTAGGCCTTAATTGTATTGCTTCGCCACAGTCTCTTATTGATATTTGCA